>NC_073304.1:180454575-180766475 GCF_027595985.1 Sorex araneus
AAGTTAGTCAAACTTTTAATGTTAGATTAAACAAGAACCTCCTTGGTTGTCTCTGGTAGCTTGACTAGAACAATCATTTTTTTAAAAACAGAAATACTACTTTTATTAATTTGACTATGACATAAATGCACACACATACACACAATATAGTGTTAAAGCATAAGTCATTTTTCTTTTACTTTTTATGTAGTCACTAAAAATTTTGTTACTAATGGCCTTCTGATTAGAACAAAACCTGGTTAATGCAATAACTCTCCTGAACTTAGGTATAAACACGTCTGTAAGAAACCCATAAATGTAGTCAATTTTATCTCTACTTTTAAATTTTGCCAATGCTTCTTCCATTTAGAAAATATGTAGTTGCTAAAATAGTCCTTCTAGTTTAGGTATCATATTAAGTAGTAATTCTGACACTAAATTAAGTCCGTGACCTTCTACCATTACTGGGCTACCCTGGAAGGAAATCAAGTGCTTTAAATGAAGAGCTTCGAAATGAAGAGAGCTGCTAAAGTAAACTCATATTTCAGGTCATTGAGGCAAAGCACCTTTTACAAGGCAGTTAGTATGTTCCAAATTACAGTTATCAAGTCACATAGAATCTATGTAGGAAAAGGTAGAACTCACTGAAACGAAGAGAAGACAGGTTAATGTACAATGTGATGGCTCAGTTCATAGTAATATATTTTGAAGAGTTTTGGAGAAATTAGATATTATGTATATCAAATAACTGTTGTATGATATAAATTTATATAAATTGTATGTCAACAATATATTAGTAAAACTGAAGGGTTGGATTTCATTCTCAAAAGTAAATATGACAAGTGCTAGTAAGAGGATTTAATTGATTTATTCAACTTTAAGTTAGTATCTTAATTATAAAAAACTTTTTCTAAATAACTTAAGGATTTCAATAACTTAAGGATTTCAAAAATATCCTTACATTGATACCAACTAGGTGTACACTTTTATTAAAATTCAAAAGAAGCATGACTTGCTAGCAAGATTTCCCGTTCAAATTTCAGAATAATGGGCCCTAACTTAGTTATCTTAGAATTTAGAGAAGTGGAAATTTTAGATCTGCAATATTGACCAAATATATTTTCTGTCTTATCAAATGTTTCTGATAAGGAAAGAAAGCAGAAAGTCAATAGTGCTTTAAGCCTACAGGGGATTTATTGGTTTGCACAATTGTAAAAGATCAGAGGTAGGAATAGCTTTAATCATGGTGTCACTGGATGATTGTTATCCCAATCAAAGCTCCAGGTCTTAGCCTTACTCACTCCAACAAATCAGTTTCATCCTAATATTAGTCCCACTGATAACAAAAATTTCTGTAATGATGCCAGCCAACACATGTTCTCACTATAATCTACTCAAGAAGGAAAGCCACTTTTATTTTATATCCTCAAGGGGATAAGAAAATATCCCACCACCCCCACGAAAATTTGGAAAACCAATTCCCAACACCTTCTTGTTCTCTACTCTGCTATGTGCTATTTTGACATCTCAGCAGACAGGCAGAGGTCTGAGATACAATGGATATAATTTCCTTTTTCATAGACATTCAAAGTTATTTGAATTCCAACTCCCAATACTGTGGAATGGAGGTTTTCCAAAGGGAAACCTGTACGAGGAAAGAGGTAACAGAGATAAGTGTGATGAGGAAGTTAACACCATGAGGCTTGCTTAAGAAAGATTGTATGGTGAAATAAAAGAGGAAAACTAGGTAAGACATGATTTCTGTAACTCAGACTCCAGATAATGAATCCTTGACCAAGCAGTTGCTGTGGTAATGAAGAACTTAAAAAATACTGAAGGTCTAAAACTATGACAGCAGTAACTGCCACACTAGCTCTACCCCAAACTGTAGAAATGCTATTAGGAAACCTAAAAAGAAAATGCGTATAGTGACATTATGCCTTTGTTGGGGCTGGACTGAGCTACCAGGGCGAGCCCATGTATACTGTACTGTACTATGGACAGGAACACAGGGACCCATGAAAATGGGCGAGATTTCTCAGTTGTCCTGACTGGTTTGGATGAAGCTGAACATTTTCCCCCTTTAAGCTGACTTCAGAAAAATAATTTTAGTATACTGAAAAGAGCAGTTTTCCTTCTCTCACAGAAGCCTGGCTGGTCTTTGACATGCAGATGGTGTTAGCCAGGCCTGACCTTTGATACTGTAAATTGTAGGCTCTGGCCCAGCCTAGCCTTTGGGATGTAGATTTCAGGTGCAGGGCCCAGTTTTGTCTTTGGGATATAAATCAAGTGCTTTTAGCCCAAGGAAGGTTTCAGTTTTGGTTTTGCATCTTCTTTTAGGAGGCCTAGATTACTGGCCTGCAGATACAAGGAAATAATGTTGCCTCAATGTTCTTCCTGTAACATCTTTTGATGCCTTTGGTGTCTTGGTGTCGTCACTATATTGCACCCTTTAGAGGTACCATGATCAATAAAAGGAGGTCCACGAGGCCCTCAGCCTTTGCTAAGAGCCAGAGAGAACCTTAGTCCTCCAATCAATACATTTCTTCTTCTGCATTCCTTATCTCAGTGCCTTCAGACCACAGGAATGTTCACACAACATGCCTTATTAAAAATTTTTGTTTAGAGTGTTAGAGTGCACAATTTTAGCTGGAAAACCAGAGGAAAACAAGGTAAATGGAAAGAGAAAAGAAAACAAATGACATGGAACACATTACACATTGTCTCTTAAAACTACCCCCCTACCCCACATAGCTACTGGGGAACCCATTAGGTAACTAAAGATATATATATATATATATATATATATATATATATATATATATATATATTTTGCTTTTTGGGTCACACCCAGCGATGCTCAGGGGTTATTCCTGGCTTTGCACTCAGGAATTACTCCTGGCAGTGCTTGGGGGACCATATGGGATGCCGGGGATCAAACTCGAGTCGGCCGCGTGCAAGGCAAATGCCCTACCCGCTGTGCTATCGCTCTGGCCTGGTAACTAAAGATATTTTTAAAGATAGCAAATATAAAATCACTAAGACAATAAACTTGACTGTACCATGACTAGCAATATTAAAAATAAAATATCTACTCAAAATCAACTTGAGAAAATTTTGTTAGATGAATAGAGTTCGAAAGACTTGGGATCATCTAGAATACACCCCAAATAGAAGTCTACTCAGGGAATTCTGTTGCCACCATTTTTTTTTACCATGTTTATGAAGTTGTCACTAGAAAGCAAAGGATTTTGTGGCAAAAGTGGAAATACCTACTAGAACCTTGTTTTCACTCTCAGTGAAAGTGTTGTTTCCTATTCCATTCTCATTTGAACCTCTATTGGACATGGCATGCATTGAATTGTGGAAACGATACTTATTCTTTCAAGATATAAGGACCAAGCACTTTGTAAATACAAAAGATGAAAAGAAATATTTTCCTTTGATTTTCTGCAGCTCAAATCCACCTTTCACTTCATTTTTCTGATTGCTTTTGAAAAATAATTTTCAGGCATTCCATACATCCCAGTCCACAATTATATCTAGACCTTAGGGAGACTGACTGCAATTCCTTCTCTAAAAACATCAATACATATTTTTGAGCCTATAAACAAGTAATCAGATACATCTAAACATCTATCTCTGAAAATGTGTAGCCTGATATATATTTATAGTCACAAAACACTTACAGCTGGGTATACTACAAACATTTCAAATTAACATGGTTATACCAACTCTTAACATCTACAACAAGAGAACTTTTACCATCTCCCACACTGTTCTTCCTACCACATTCCTCATTGCAGTCAGAGACCTATCAGGGATCCAAGCCAGTCAAACCACAGTCTCTGATCCCCACAACAGTCAACAAACTATCAGTGTTGTTCTATTACTGTCTCCCAAATCTCCTTCCAAAAATCAAAGCTTTTTTGACTCTTTCACAATTTACACAATGTCTTCTTCACTGTCCCTTATTTTTAAATGCTTAAATCAATGACCTACCCTGTTACTGGGATGGTTTTTATAAAGGGTTCATGAATTTTCTCTTGCTACAAGTCCTCCAATGACAGAACAATACAAGGGCTTTTTGGAGAACATTGTTCTTTTAACATCAGGAAGAAACTCCATATTTTGTGGTAAAGCATAACATTTCTTTGGGTTCTGAGTGCTTTCCTCTCCCTCCTAATGCTCTATGTATGCAGGACACAGAACTCCTTGCCAACACAGGGATGTTCAAAACCTCACAAGAAAAGTATACAAAGATAATTTACTTTTAGCTTACAGAAATGTATGCTATAAATAGGATATAATATTTCAATATATAATTTTAGTTAAAACAAAGTCAATATCTCTACTTTATTATTTACATGACTTTTCATGGGAACTTTGAGTATTATTTTTTATTAAGTATGAGATTAAAAAACTCAAAATGTTTATCTTGCACTAATTACAGTTATAAGATAAAATAGAAGAAAGGACCTGACATTTAAAAAATAAATGTGTGAAAAATTGTCATTTGTTTTCTCAATTTTAAAAGAGGTGTTAATTTCCCAATCCTGGTTACCTAAGTCAGGAGGACTAACTGGGTAGAAAAGAGATTAAAAGTACTAGAGAGTCACCCATCACCTGGTGAGGAATGGGGAGCAACCAGTAACCGAAAAAAAGGCCATCTATTATTGCCACTGTCGTCTACAGGAACCAAATTTCCATAGACTATCTAAATCTAGGAAAAATTGTGTAAAATTTCTATTTGCCACAGTAGATAATTCTCCCTTAGACTCCCTGAAGTGTTTTCCTTTAAGCCATTA
The DNA here is from genome assembly GCF_027595985.1 of Sorex araneus. NCBI lineage: Eukaryota > Metazoa > Chordata > Mammalia > Eulipotyphla > Soricidae > Sorex > Sorex araneus. Next base: position 180,459,363 of record NC_073304.1, read on the forward strand.
ATGTTACATCAGCTTCTTGGACCCCATTATTGGAAAGTAACAAGATTTTCTTCACCTTTTAAACGCTCCATCTGAATAATGCTACTGTATTGTGAAGCAATTACTTATTCCAATTATGATAAAAGTACACAGTTCAATGGAATTAGCGTTATGATTAAATATGGTAAACAAGTTGATATATTTAAGATTAAGTTTATTTGAGCTCTGCTAACATAATATAGTCTGGCAGGAAAGTGAAAGGGAGACACAATCCCATTATTTGGGAGTTAAACCTTAAATACTAAACACACATCCCTGAGAAATTAATAAGAATTTTATTAATTTTTCCATTGATCATTGTAATTCATTCATTCATTCATTCATTTTTTATTGAATCACTGTGAGATTGAGTTACAAAACTGTTCATGACTGAAGTTCAGTTATAAAATGTTTGAACACCCATGCCTTCACCAGTGTACATTTCCCACCACCAATGTCCCCAGTTTCTCTCCCCGTACCCCCACTGCCAGATGTCTCTATAACAGATATTTAATTTAGCCCTGTTTTGCCACAGGAAGTTCATCGCTTCTACATTTCTCAAAATCTCAGTGAGTCCTATAAGTTCCAGGGGAGACCCTAATGCTTCAGTTTGCATGTTGCAGAATGCTCTACATCAGATTTGTCACTGCACAGACACTGCTAAGATTTCAATTCTTAGTAAATTAACTTCCTGTGATATTTTATTTTTTTTAACAAATGACTACTAGGGAATTTGTAAAAATCTACAATACTGTTTTCAGGATGAATATAAACCTTAATATATTTAAAAAACTGTTACAGAAGTTTAGTATATTTCAAAAGTCCTATTAAAATCTTACAGAATTAGAAGCAGTATAAAATATGATAACAATGATGAAATGTATAGGCCACATGAGGAAAGGTGAATCCTTTATTTCATTTCCTGTAGGCTGGCACTGGTTCGAACAGGATAATGAATTAGGCTCTAAAGAATATTGTTTTCCAAAAGGAGAAAATAGAACTAACTATCCTAGATAAGTTTTTTAATGGATATATCATCAACTATATAAATAATAATTACTTTAACAGCTTTATTCTCCCATGTTTTTATGCTTATAAACAGAATAAATCATGATCTACTATACTTAAGGACTGATTTTTATAGTCACTTGAATTTCAGAGGTAATGAATTCTGGCTTGACAATCATTTAATGTATTTCTTGGCAGAGTTACCTGTGCTTTAGTAAGTAGTGTACAAAGAATAGCTATTAGATTGGTGCTACCTACATGTGCCAAAAGGAATTTCTCTAAAATTAGAGGAAGTCAAGTTTTTCAACAGTTGAGTTGTATTTATGCATTAAAGGGAAAAAACAGAAAGCACTGGCATTTGCTTTTTACACACAAGAAGTGGCCCAGAGAAATAGTTCAGAAGGTGAGGTGCTTGCTTTGCAAAATGTCAATCGAGGTTGGGATACCCAAGCCCTGCCAGGAATGATCTCTGAGAGACCCAGGACTAAACTCACTGCTGCTGGGTATGGGGGGAAAAAAAGAAATAAAATATTCCACATTTGGCAAGTCAGAGAGGAAGTTTTTATGCATTCTTTTATTGAATATGGCATATGGTATTTCATTGCTATTTATAAATGGCATTATAATGCCTTTGTTTCTGATAGTGAAATTGGTTTAAATGCATCAAGTGAGGGAAGTGAGCAATATACTTCTAACATTCATAATAATGCTCATTTCCAACACCTATTCAGTACATTTAAACCAATCCCCACACATCTTTTTGTTAATTACATTGTTGACTCTCCAAGGAGTGGCAATGTTACTCGAAAGAGCATTTAGCAATGCAGAGTTTGGGTGGGATCATTGAATAGGCTCTTAATTACATTTGTTTCTTCCTCCAAGTTTTACAGAGATATCATATTTTCCCAAAATCATGTTACCCCATGATTAGCTCTGGGGAGCTATATGGTTTTAGAAAACTACAATATGGAAAACAGTGATATACCTTCCTCTGTCTTGGTCCCTAAAATGTTCTGCATAGCTTTAGTTGAGAATCTAACCTCCATCCTTACATCAAATGAACAAGTGTAAGATAGAGTAGAAAGATACTGGAGGAGACCAAAGTCAATACGATGTAATAATTTTCCTGGAGAGATCCCTGCCTATCACTGGACACTTAAATAATCACTGTATCACTGCCATCCCATTGTTCATAGATTTACTCGACCTGGGTCACTCGCGTGCAAGGCAAACGCCCTACCCACTAACATAGTTTTTAAAATTTATTTATTTATTTGTTTATTTATTTAGCTGGGACTCCGTGCCAGGCTGTTTTCACTCAAAGTGCCCCGGAGGGGGGGAACCTTCCCCGCCCCAGGGGACCCAGCCCAGGCAGCCAACCTCCACTACCCAACCGCTGTCACACTCCAGGCTGCTTTCCGGATATATTATAAGACACTTCCTACCTGTTTTCCATAATTGCCATACCATATTCGATGGAGTTCAATCAGTAGGCAACAAATCATATATGTGTGTGTGTGTGTATGCATGTATATATATACACATACCTCTGGAGAGCCTGGCAAGCTACCGAGACTATCCCACCTGCAAGCAGACCTGGCAAGCAACCCATGGTGTATTTGATATGCCAAAAATAGTAACAATAGGTCTCATTCCCCTGGCCTTGGAAGAGCCTCCAATCCTTGCTAAAAACCTCAGGGATGTGAGGAATAAGACGTTACTGGTGCCCGCCTGAGTAAATTGACGAACAACAGGATGACAGTGATAGTAATACAGTGATTTATTTATCTAAGATTTGGGTTATCACTCCTGGCAGGCTTCGGTGACCCAAATTATCCTTACTGGTAGAAGTAAAATAGTAAAAGGAAAGTCAATATGAGAGAAAGTAGATGATCTTCCTGAGGAAATATTCTGGCAAAGAATCTCATTCCTCTGAGGCTACAGTGAGGCTGTTAAAGTTAGGGAGTTTGTCGGGGAGGCTGAGGTGATCTTGGCCCCTCCTTATTATCTCTCAGGATGCGTATCCTATATTCTATACCTCAAAAAAATGCAAAATCCCATGAATAGGGATGGTTCTGAGTGATTCCCTACTTTCCTTTGATAAAATTTTCCATATTGGATTCCATACTTCTGACTCATTATTGCTCACATGTTCGATTTAGTTAATCTAGCATTCTTCACTCTCTAGCCACTTCATCTTAATATGTGGTAGATACAACCAAAGCACCAAACTCTAGCACCAACATAATTTAAAATCTTCATCCTGAAGTAGCTCAGTGAGCTAGAAGAATTTATATATTGACAACTAAATGAAATCAGGAAAAGAACACAACATCAAAAAGAAGTTTAACAAAAAAATGTGCTACAGAAAGTGGACCAAAGAGAAGATCTGGAATTGGCAGATACAGTGACTAAACTGAAAAATATTCCATAGAGATTTCAAAGCAGATTTAGTCAAGCAGAAATGAATCTGCAATCTCAACCATCTAATCAAAAAAGAAACTGGGAAAGTTAGAAAATGTCTTGAGACAAAAATAAAACTATAATGTATCCAAACTAAATAGTTAGTTTAACTCTTCTATAGCAAAGAAGAAATTTAGGAAAAGCAGTACTAGGAGAGATTTTTTAAATAATAATATACACCTCTATTAGAAAGGAAGAAAGGAAAAAGAAAGAAGAGGTGTTTAGCTTCACTAATCAGCAGGAAATTCCAATCACTTTCACAAGGAGAGACCACTTCACACCTCCTAGGATGGCTTTTATCAAATAAAACAGAAGATAATGAATGGTGGCAAGGAAGCAGATAAAAGATAACTCTATTACATGTTGGTTGTAAAATAAATTGGTACAAAGGTAAGAAAGTTGAAGCAAATAAAAATAGAAAATCATAACATCCAGCATATTATCCAACATGTTATTATCCAGCATAGTATAATATTAATATGTAATAATGTCACATTAAAATTTCTCATAAAATCTAATATTGTAGATAAATATAAATCCATCCACAGTTACAATCTGATATTATAAAAGAAAGTAAAACCAGGTTGTTAAAGAGACAACTTACTATGATGTTTATGGAAGCATGATCTGAATAGCCAAAAAAAGCATTCTAAAAGCAACTGACATAGGAATAGATAAAAACACAGCCTATGCAATGGAAGGCTATTCAGTCTAAAACAAAAGAAGCACTGTCATTTTGGAGATCACATGGGTGAACCTGGAGGGTATTTGACTCAAACAAATAGGTTGGGCACACACAAAAATAAGCTACATCATCCCATTTACAAAGTCTGAACCAGTAAAACTCAGAAATGAGTTTTCAAGGATTTTCAAGGCTGGAGGAGGTACGAATATGGGAGAATGATGGAAAAGGGAACACACAACTATAGAAAATGTGAGTCCTAAAGATCTGGTACATAGAGATTATAGTTCTGGTACACAGAGAGTATAGTTAACATTACTGTAATATATAGTGAAAATTGCTAACAGTGTAGATAACGATTCCAGAGTGTTATGACAAAAATTTAAACAAGTGACTGAAGACATCTGCAGGTGAAAGAATTATGCTTATGGAACAGATTATGGTAATGACTTCTTCCATTGTTATACACACTAATTATTTAGTTTTTTGGATGTAAGACATACCTGACTCATTGGTTTATAAAAGGCACAAGAATGTCTGAATATTGAAGACCCAATAGCAAGAACCCCTTAGAAACAAAGCAATCGCTAAACTGTCGGTAAGAAATGATGATAAACATATGTTGAATATATTAATAAAACATGGAATAGACCTACTTTCAATCCAGTCTTTTCAAATCATAGAATTAGCCAGTGTGACATTGAAGTAACAAGAGTTGGCTATACTTATTAGGAGTCAGATTAAAGAAAGAAGTTATATTGCTCCTAGTAGAAATGATGAGAATTGATTTATATAAGAAAAGTTACACAAGAATTTAGGCATACACTAGAAGCGAGAGAAACAGTTTGTAAAGTAAGAATGGAAAAAACCCATGATGAATCTTAAGAACAAGAAGTTCAAGTATGAGTTAAAATTGATAGCACATGTTTATATGAAATTAGTAATACCAGGAATTGTATGTGTTCTATCAATATTAAATACACTTGTTCTGAAAATAATACTATAATACTCATACTTTTCTTATATTTGGAAACTGATGCTCAGAGAGTTCAAACAATCTGCCCAATATGGCAGTAGGGAGTGAAACAGGTATTTGGCTCATGATTCTCAGAAGTTTACCATACCAACATCTGAAGCTGAAGGACTTTTCTATAAAAGAAAGGGTTCATCATGTTATGTAGTGTAAATAATATAGCAAAGAACGCAGTGAAGGTAAAGAATGGGAGGCAGCCAGAATTAAATTTTTGTATACATATTGTATATCAATAGTTTCATAGGTAGTTCATGTAACTCACTATATAATTAATGTGTACTAAAAAAATCATGGCTCTAATCTATAACAAAATTAAAGATACTACAAATATGCTTATAGTTGTACAGTAACAACCTTAAATGCTATTACTGATCTATATTCTATACATTAGGCTATATTTCTTCTTTTAACTAAAAGAAAATTTTGCTTCTCTGTAATAAAAGGTTTAGTGGTTTATTTTTTATTTTTTTTGCCTCTAGGAATAAACTCTGTAGTAAATCTTTTGTCCTATATGAGAAAAATGAAACTGAACAAAATAGAAACGAAAAAAAGCAAACACATAATATAGGCCTCTTATCATTGTGCACTATGTCAGTATATGTCAGTTTATTGACATATATATTTCATTAGAAATGAAATTTGTTACCTGTATTTTGAAAATCATCATTTTTAAATGAAAGCATTATAAGAGAACATACCACTTTGTATTATTTATTTTAAACTAAAAACATAAGATACAGGATTAAAAGTTTTTAAAGATCTTCATATCAAGTTGTATATTGAGTATTATATTTTTTCTGGATTTAACTTTTAAATATGAGAAAAATGGTGCTTATTTCTAATTACATTATTTAAATTTTATCTTTCAAAACTGATTACCAAATCCTCCTTATGCCTCCCTTTAACATGTATACATTATTTAAATTTTGTTACACAGTATCAGGATGAGATAAAAATAATCAATGAGTTTCTTCTTTTTGTAATTCTAGTATATCACATTTATGCTTACTTTGAGACAAAAAACTCAAATTTAAATCACTATTTTATTATCCTTTGTGATGATTTATATATGATTGAAAGAAAATAAAAAGGACAAAACATTATGACAGACATTTGAAATCTTAAAAAAGGTAATTTATTCTATTCTCAATATTCAATTCCATCAAGTTTTTTAAAAGAATAATTAATGGAACTGAAGGAGTGTGATCAATTGATTCCCACATGCTCTGTTTTCCTAACAAAACAGAAAAGTCACATAAATTTTAAGTCAGTGTTTTACACTTTAGCATATACTATTAGTGCTACGGTTCATTTTGATGAATCGAACCTATTATCTTTCTATATTCATTCAAACGATTTAGTGTTTAGGGACTAAAAGAAATCCCAAATTCAATTTAAAATTAACCTTTAAGGAACCAAAAACATTGAAACCTTTTTAGTTCAAAGATATACTAACATATGAATTAAACCACTTCTCAATAAAATATTAAGATTTCTCTTAGACATACTAAAATGTATACCTTTAAAAAAATGAAGAGGCCCAGGCCCAGTTGTGCCAGGTACTTAATCCTGGCTCTGTGCTCAGGTATCAGAAGTAGACCAGGATTAAACCATGATCAGCCACATCACCTTTCCAACCTCAATGCATATACTTTTTTAAAAAATAGAAAATGTCATCTTTTAGGTACAGTTTATATTCAAATAAATTTCTAACGGCTTGATTTTAAAAATTTGTTAACTTGTCTTACCTGTGCATTTTAAATGTGTTTGGATTTGAGGATTCATATATTTACATTGTTAGTGGTGCCTATTTTGATGAAAGATGAGAGGAAATACAGCAGACTGCATCTAAAAATGACCTTCGATAACCTCCTCCTTTTGAAATGCAGACCATAGTATAAGTTCCTCTCCTTGGAATATGGGCAGTCCTAGAAACTCTTTTTGAGTCAACAGGATATAGCAGAAGTAAATATGCTTCTTTATTAGATCATAAGAGACTATCAGTCATCTACTAGTATACTAATTTGCTTTACAGGTTTTACACTTTTTAAAAAAGATACACAGTGATGAAATCCTTGTGGCAAGAAACTGAAGATGACTGTTAGACAAATGAACAATGACCACAAAGCCAACAATCCATCTGTTAACGGTCCAATGCCAGGGAAGAATTTGGAGCTGGCAACAGGATGGCAGTGAGCTGGCATGAGTCTGTGAGTTGAGTCTCCTGATGGTCAGCCCCACTGCTGCCTTGTGGATGCGGCCCAGCTTTCTAGATTCAGCCCACGGAAAGTCTGAGTGAACTCATTCATTCAGTGTTGGTTGAGATACAACATTCGTGGTAACCCGTTACTGGGCAATAACAATAAATGCAAGAATGATATCTGAATTGCTCACTAGGTGCAGTGGTTTGATTTCACCATCTTTCCTGAACTAGAAAAAAAAAATCAATCCCAGTAAAGCCTATGACACGTTCAGATAAAAGCCATTTACGTTTTGTAACTGCAGCAGCAGAATCTTTATGCATTTCACTACTGTTCCACAGACTGTTAGAGTTCAACAGCCAAACCATCCATTATAGTTTTTCTTTTTTACTTCATAAAATACTAATTTTTTGGACCAGAGAGCTACCGTATCTTTTATTTCAATTTTTATGAAATTTGCCCACATGTAAAACATTCTCAACTCTTTTGACATAAAATAACTCACACAATTATTTTATGCCAGTGTAAAAATCACTTTTATGTATGTGAACAACTTTGTTAGGGCATTAGCATCCTAGAATGTCATCCACTCTAACTTACACTCACTCACTTTCAGTTAGAGTTGGGTACAATGACAGTAGGTGGGACCTAACCAGATTACCAACTTGCAGTATGCATACTTCTCTGCTTTCCACGACATATTTCTTATACAGTTAGTGCAACAGGGGAAACTTGGGGAAAGTGAAACACAGAATTATAATGACAGAATAGTAGGATTTAACAGGACAGTGTATGCAAAAGGCTGTACTGAAAATCCAAAAACAATTTGTGTACATTTTTCACTTTAAAGTATTTGGATTTTATCTTTTAGGGATAAAAAGATCTAAGGAATAATACAATTAATGAAACTTAAAATCTAGAGAAAGAATTGGCTGTCAAATATATGGATTCAGTACATTAAATATAAACAAAATTAGAGTGTAAACATTACTAATTTAAATATGCTGCTCAGTCAGAACTTGATGTGGTTTGTATCACTGCATTGTGGCACAAGGAGTTTTTAGTTTCTAACAATGGTGACCCTAGCCCTGCAATTCATGCTCATTAAGACACATGCAAGTTGAGCCAGAATTATGCATTAAAGTCAATATGCGAGTCACACTGTCGGTTGCACTGTCTTCCCGTTGCTCATCGATTTGCTCAAGCAGGCACCAGTAACATCTCCATTGTGAGACTTGTTGGTACTGTTTTTGGCATATCGAATACGCTATGGGTAGCCTGCCAAGCTCTCCCGTGGGCTGGATACTCTCGGTAGCTTGCCGGGCTCTCCGAGAGGGACAGAGGAATCGAACCCGTGTTGGCTGCATGCAAGGCAAACGCCCTACCCACTGTGCTATCAATCCAGTCCAATATGCTAGTTAAAAAAAATAAATAAACATAATGAAAATCAAGGACAAACACTGGAGGGTCTTTGCCATTTTGGTAGTGGTGAAGCTGCAGTGACTGTTATATCAAAAGCATCAGCATTACAGACATTATCTTTGTAACTCAAAAACAATAAAGTATATTTTAATGCATTAAATGAGTCTTAAGGGTAACGGATATCAGGCAGTGAAAGTTGCTGGCATTGCAGGAGACAAAGAGAAGCTGTGGACCTACATCCACAGAGGGCACAGGTGGGTGAGCAGAAGGAAGCGTGCACCATGCAGGCTCCAACTTGCTCCATAAATTCACTATGCTCTAGGTGAGAATCCTCCTGAACAGCTAATTTTCACAAAAAAATAGAATCTGTGTTACATAATATATATTAGATTTTTTCCTTACCAAATATTCTTCTGTTTCTCAAAATGTCTAAATAATACTTCAGATTATTAAACATAATCCTATGTTTGCCATCCAACTTTCCCAATAAAAAATAAAGCAAATATGTAAATGCAAATTATACCAGGAAATTAATTATACAAGGGAAGAGCAGACTAACTATAGCTAAGGTGACAACTCTTACACTGTTATTTAGGAATTATGAACTTTTGAGATATAGTGAATTAGGATCCAATATCCAAAAGCAATATTTATTTACTTCCTAGTACTTATTATTTTCCACATGAAGCCATATATTTGTAATATTAAAACCATGCAACTAAAATGTGGTCAAGGCTTTAAAATCTCCATTGGATTTCAATGATAGTCATGCTTAAGAAATCAACAAATTATCGTTCCAAGAAATATGAAACTGAGTCATATTATTTTAAAAGTTCAAGTTGACCTATAAGTTCATTTAAATTTGTCTAATTTTGGCACATTGTCATAATGAATACTTCGGAAATAGACCATCAATGAAAGTATTTGATGGGTAATCTTGTGATTTAAAATGAAAAGCTAGCATCTTCAGGAAAGATGAATATCTAGGACTATATAAACTACTTCAATGCTGAAATATGCATTTTATCCTCAATTCCCCCAGATGGAACAGCTGTTAAATTTCAAAAAAAATAATGAGCACACTTCAAAAAATTGTGATTATGCTCAAAGGCATAATATGATACTCCCCAAATGTATACAGTGAATAGTACACAAAAATCTTTAATATAGATTACAAGAAATGCACAGTACACTTCTGCTGGTTAAGCCAAAATGTCTCCCTAAGTTTTTCAATAGCTGCATCTGTCTGTTAGACTATGGATAGAAATCATAAAACTGGTTAAAGATATTAGTAAGTCATTTAATTTTACTTTTTTTCACCAAAATATTACAACTTGGCAGGAGTAAGTGAAGTCAGAGGGTGCTCAGGGTTTACTCCTGGTTCTGTGCTCAGAGATCAACTCCTGAAGTATTTGTGGACACCATGCTCTTCCAGGGATCATTATCAGCATGTAGCCCTGAACTATTACTCCAGCCCGGTACTGTATATGGTTTTGATGAGACAGTAGTGTTTTTCTTTTTATTTGAATAGGAAGAATGAGCTTTACATTCAGAGTAATCAAAAGATCTACTCTTACATTTAAAACTGTTACCTTGAGTGCATAGTTACATTAAAACATATATTTTAAAAAATAATTACACTTAAGTGCATAGTTACTTAAGTGTAGTTAATTTTTATTATTTAGTTTATTATTCCCAGTATAATTTTTTCTATTAATCATAAACCGAAAAAACAAAATTGCTCCCTTGACTATTTTGTCCTTAGCTATTGATATTTACAGAGAAATATTTTGTGAAATCAGAAATAAGTTTTGATTTCTGTTTCAGAAATTTTAGGCACTTTTATCCAAATATTATGAATCCAATATTTATCCAAATATTATGAAAACAATCTGTAACATTTCAATGCTATGATTTTTCTCTCTTTACAGCTATACCAGGTTGTACGTCTGTACTAGGTACTCTACACTCATTAGATAAAGCACAATCTTGGTCTATTAGACATTAAATATAGTGCATCTAAGTCTTCATTGAAAGTCAAATGCCTCATTCATTTTTTATTTCAAATTTCTATCCAGGCTCCTTTGGTTTCAATCTCTGAATCAATGCTTCAACAATGAAGTGGCAGACAGTGAAGGACAATTACAAGTTTCTGGTAGCAACAAAGGGTGGGCCTGCAGAGCACTGCTGAGTTTCCTCAAGGATGTTAACTCCAGTCCCCTCTGCAGTGCTCAGGAATGACATGATTACAGGCTGCTCTTCATGTCAATTATTCATGTCACTCAGAGACCTGAAGAGGCTTCTGCTGAAGTGTTAGCATACTTGTGAGTTATTTTGAAAAGTTTTATAAGGTAATGAAAGGGGCTTTTCTTCCTTACTACAATTTTCTCCTTTTATCACTGACTTAGAGTCCCACTAGCAGAGTAACAATTTCAGTTTCCTAGTTTGGAGAACTAACTGTTCTTGGCTGTCAAGAAAGGAGCTTCACAGTCTAGCACTTGCCTTGGACTTCTGAGGCCCTGAGCTTGATTCCTAGCACAGAAAAATAAAATACCGAAATGTGCCATACTTTGTCAATAGAGACATTTGGACATTTGGACAGAAGGTAGAGCACTTGCCTTGCATGTGGCTGACTTGAGATCAATCCCCTGAGCCCATCTGTTCTCCCAAACAGAACAGGAGAGACCCCTGAACACAGTCAGGTGGAAGCCCTAATCACCCTGGGGTTTGCCCTCCACCACGAAAAAACAACAACAACAACAAAACACACCAAAAAAAAGGATATTCATGCATTCACTTGATGTCTAGTGAATGAGTTTTAATCTCAGTAAGTAAAAAAATATAAATAAAGACCTTTAATTTCATATGATAAAAGAATGATTGCAAAGGCAGCATAAGAAAATGTGTAGGAGAAAACAACATTTTTGTTTGAATTATTTTGTCACAAAAATCAATGAAAGGTATTTTGTCTCCTGAATCCCTAGGTCTGAAATAAGAAATGTTGGACTTATCCTTGTATATTGATAAAAGTAGTATGTTCATATAGGAATTATTCAATCTTTTGATCATTATCCAGAGTTTGCATTCAGTATTTCATATGTGTCTCACTTAAATATTTAACATTCATTCACAGTTCACAAATTATATTCAAAGGCAATCTACTAGCAATATATAGATTTTTCAACTTTCATCAGGATAAACGACCAAAAGCTATCTCATGGTTTTCTTGGGGAACACCTATTCTCTCTATGGATTGATAAGCCTTTAAAATAAACTCTGTAGATTTTTCTAGTTCAGTTTCATTTCAGACTTGGGAAAGTTTACATGGAAGTTAGTACAATTGCTTTAAGAATGTTAAAATAAAAGACAAATTTTCAGAAACTATCTGAATGGAAATAGGTTAAGGGAAAAAGCAACGGAAGTTTCAATGAAAATTGCCTTTAGAAAGTATAGAACTGACTTTATGCTTTTCAGAGTCTTCTGGAACAAAAGGACCTGTGTTGACAGTCCTTGGTTGTCACGGCAACTTCTCTGGCTATGAGAAATGGGTAGAGCCAAACAATTCTTTGGATAAAAAAAAAAACAACTGGGCCCGAAAAGAAGGTCTGAGACAAAACAGTAAAATGTCTAAAACCCTTCAGTGGTTTGAAATGCATTAATTTGGATAGTGTTTTATTTGATTCCATATGCGTTCTTGCTGTCAATAATTTTTAAGAGAAAAAAAATGTAATATTCCACCATACTGTCCTTTGCTACTGTCTTAGTGGGCAAGTATAGTAGTCAGTAAAAAGACAGACTGGCCCCAAAAAAGTCTGAATTGACTGTGGTATCAAATCCAAGGCTGTTCTGGGTTGAACTCCTGTGGCCTAATACTGCTGGCTCTGTTTTCCCTCTTGAAATTCTTCCCTTGAACACGCTACTGTTCTAATTATGTCTCCAACTTCTACCCCAGTTCTAACTGTGTCCCTAATTTCTACTCTCTACCCTGCCTTTCTAAATTACTCATTTCTTACATATTTCTCTAATCGGTTGGTATTTTCCAAAACACCCAGCGTTCTGTTCTACACTTGTTTTTTAAAATTTGTTTCTTTTTTTCCCTTGCTACATAAAAGTAAGTAGCTGCTATATTATTTTTGTTATTCTGATATTTAAAGATCTTTCACATTGAGAGCTAAGATTTTTGAATCTCGTTTCTTCCAACTTTACTACTCCTGGTGGTTTAGCATCTTGAGGGGAAGAGGATATTTGACTTTCATATGATGATTTTATTGTTCCTTATCTGTAAAAATCATATGGGTCAAATCTGAAGCTATAGTTTACAATACAGACACTGAAAGGCCATCAAAGGGATGTGTTTCCATCAAAGGGATGTGTTTCTCCTTACTGAGTCGAGTACCCTCAATGACCAAGAACACTCAATCCCCTCAGCATTGAGGGCCAACAAATCAACACTTAAATCAATTAATTCACATGCTTTTCCCTAATCAGTTGGTATTTTTTAAGACACCAATTCAGTCTTCTGTCCAAGATTTGTTTTTTATTTCTTGATTTGTGGATTTGGTGGGCAAATCCACAACTGTTCACCATGTCTATATAGGCAGTAGATTTGCTCACGAACATCCATAGGAAAAACAATAAAATGTTACATGATTGCTAATAGTTTACTACTTTCTTTTGATGTTGGAAGGAAGGGAGGGATGCCCATGGAAGTCTTTGTACCTCCTTGTTCAACATCTTGAATTTTTAAATTTTAGAAGTAGCACTGTCACTGTTGCACTGCCATTATGTTGTTTATCGATTTGCTCGAGTGGGCACCAGTAACATCTCCATTGTGAGACTTCTTGTTACTGTTTTTGGCATATCGGATACACCATGGATAACTTGCCAGGCTCTGCCGTGCAGGCGGGATACTCTCGGTCTCTTGCCAGGCTCTCCAAAAGGGACAGAGGAATTGAACCTGGGTTGGCCACGTGCAAGGCAAGCGCCCTATCCACTGTGGTATAAAACACCTAATAATAAAATAAAACTTTAAATATAATAAAACTTTAAAAGTAATCAGGTACTTTGATGGGTTGAAGTCATTTGGTGATTTGTACTTGTCTCAAATATGATTTTGTAGCTTTCAATCTTTTGGTTGTTGTTGTTGAATCACCGTGAGATACAGTTACAAAGCTTTCATGTTTGAGTTTCAGTCATAAAATGATAGATCACCCATCCTTCCACCAGTGCACATTTTCCAGCACCAATGTCCCTAGTACCCTCTCCCCAGTCCTACCACTCCCCCTGCCTTTATGGCAGACAATTTCCCTCTTAATCTCTGCTTTTGGACACCATAGTTTACAAGGCCATCCAGTTTGGTCCTTTAACTACTTTCAGCACACATCTCCCATCCTGAGTGATCCCTTCAAACCAACATTGACTTAGTGACTTCTTCTTTAACTCAGCTGCCTTCTCCCCCAGGTAGTGAGACAGGCTTCCAACTGAGGAGCAATCTTCCTGACCCTTGTCTCTACTGTCTTTGGGTGTTAGTCTCATATTATGTTATTTTATATTCCACAAATGAGTGCGGTCATTCTATATTTGTTCCTCTCTTTCTGATTCATTTCACTTAGCATCATACTCGCCATGTCTATCCACTTATAATCAAATTTCATAACTTCATCTTTCAACCTTGTTTTATATGTTCTAATTTTCCTCTTCTCTTCCACTCTACCTGCCACCCTTTTGCTGCCCTTGAAAGTTCTGTTTGGAATTAATTTGTGGCAGATCTACTATGAATAATTTGTTCTATTTGTACATCTAAGTCCCGTAACCTGTTGCACAGTGATGTAGTCCTTATTTTATTCATTATAGTCTGAATGAAATTTCAGATGCTAAAACAAGAAAAGAAACAGTTAAGTTTAATAGAACTTAACTTCCCACTTCAGAAAACTTTCTCGTTTTCATACAATAGGAATTATGCTCCAAACTGGAATACTCAGAAAACGTGAATAGGTGACCTAGAAATCTCCTCAGGTCCCTGACACTGTCATTCCTTTCTTTGATTAAGGTACCTATTTATCATATTTCTTTCCCACAGCCATGCCTTTCTACTCCATTATAGAGAAGAAACCAAAGGAAGTAAACTTAGCTAACTTCTTTCCAGATTTGGGTATCACTGCATCACTGTGTCACTGTCATCCCCTTGCTCATGGATTTGCTCGAGCAGGCACCAGTAACGTCTCCATTGTGAGACTTGCTGTTACTGTTTTTGGCGTATCGAATACACACCATGGGTAGCTTGCCAGGTTCTGCTATGCAGGTGAGATACTCTCAGTAGCTCTCTGAGAGGGGCGGAGGCTCTCTGAGAGGGGTGGAGGAATTGAACCTGGGTCGGCCACGTGTAAGGCAAACACCCTACTGCTGTGCTATCCACAAATCCAGCACAAACCTAAATCCAGCCCCAGATTTGGGTTACTAAAGAAAATTTTCAAATACTCTAACTTCATTTTCTTGAGGATCTTATGTTTCTTTGATTTTTGGATTAAATTTAATTTCTTGAGTTAAGTTTAGATTTGTGATTGTATTTGTTACTGTAATTCAAATACCCACTGCAAGGCTGAGTGGTAGTTCAGGCATAAAGTACTGGCCTTGAACTCCCAGTTTTCCATCCCTTTAACCAAACGTTCAAGTCCCTTTGTTTTTACAGCTTTATATAGTACTCATGTTTATTGAGGCACTGAAAATTTACATGGCTGTGTGCTAAAGAGATACAAATAAACACTTAAAAATGTCAGGACCAGGGATCAGGAGACTGTAGGGGGAGAGGCACGTGTTGAACAAGCATCCAGCCTGGGCTCAATCCCCGGCCTCACATAATCCACTGAGCATTTGGTGGTGCAGGCCTGAAGGCACAGGAGCTCTACAGAAAGCACTGCCAAGGTGCCCGTTTATTCCCTGCATGGGCCTGGCCTCGGCCCTCCTGAGGGATGCTCAGTGCCAAGGCCACGCTTCTTCTGCAAAGGCCCCCAGTGGAACCCAGCTGTTACGGGAGGGGCCCCCAAGCATCACTTGGTGTATTTCCCCCAAACACATTAATACATTGCAGCCACTGTTGCCCCATCATCTCCCTCCAGCTCAAGGCTCTGTGCCCCTCCTGTCTTCAATCTTCTCCCTTCCAGAAAGCTCAGTCATGCGGTTGGAACGTGCATGAGGTAGGAGAGGAAGCATTCGTCTCTCTGAGTTGTCTGTACCACTGGAAATTTACAGGGGACAATTGGCTGAACTAAAGAAATTGCTTCAAGCATTTTCTCAAACATTTTTCCTAGTATTGTCACCGAATGTTCTTATTCCGTCAAGGTTTTTTTCCTTTCCATTGTATCGCACAATTTACTTTTATTGTCACGTCTATGTTCTGTGACATCAATAAAAAATCAGAGAAATCATTGAGAAATGCTGTGCAGAGTGATGATAGCACAGAGGATTATGCAAAACTCTTGATGTTATGTGGCTGCAAAGAGGTGTAACTAGAAACCAACCCAGGAAATCTAAGATACACTGTCATACTAAGTTCTCAAAAGTGTGCTAAGGCTTAGGGATATAAAAAGAATAGTAAGATTTAATTTTTGGGTTGAAAAGGTCAGAAAGCCAAAGTGCTAGGAGGTGCTGAGAATAAATATTGAAAATTGCAGGTATAAAAGAAAGCACTGTTTAATGCTAAGATGTGTGGTAGTGGGTAATTATAGCAAATTGTTCCTATTTGAACTAAGCAACAGCATTTTCTTTACATATATAAACATTAATCCCTACAACAATTCTAAGAGGTGTGCATAATTATCACCTTTTAATAAGTGAAGAAGCTGGAGCTCAGAGTCTAAAGAATCTCACCAGGGTTGAGTAGCCAGTGTGGGTCGATGCTGATGTGTCAGCTGGTTCTGTGGTTCAGAGAATAAGCTCTTGTGATTGCAACACAGAGAAGAAAACAAAAGTGGCAGTGGACTGGGAAAGAGGCACAGTGACTTTCCTGACCTGAACACTTTCCTGCTAGCATGAAGGCCAGAAAAAGAACATTCTAGAAAACTGGGGAGAGACTGCATGGATAAAGAAGGGATATGTTTAGATTAAACATGCTTAAATTTATCTTCGAACTAATATAGGCAAGTAAATTTCTGGCCAGAGTGCGACAAGCATGTAGACTGGATAATCATCATGAATATTCATAGTCATAACAAAATGGATAGCAGGAGTTTACATATTCCCTTTTGTCCTTCATAATTAAGTGCATAGAATATCTTGATCACATTAGGATCTGGCATTTCAGTTTTCCCTATTTCCCATATAAGTGTCAGCCATAAAATTATGAAAGGTGTTTGTTAATAAAACATAATATCAAAAAGCCTGTGATTTAAATATAATAAAGAGTAAGTCATTTTCTTACTCTTTTATTTCTATTCACTACGATTTCCTGAAAAACAGATGACCTTTGACTTGGTACAATTTTACAAATTCTCTGTACTGAATACACAAAGTGTTTTCTATAAAGGTATTTAATCTAAATAGAAAAAGTTTTAGTTGTGCTATTTAATCTCCAAGTTGGATAAACCTAAAACTGACACCTCTCCCTATCTTAGAATGAAAAAATTATGGACCAAAGCAAGTCCAGTAATTAGGTCATCAGACAATGACCTACCTCCTAAAAAGTCACCTAATACGACTCAATTCTTGTTTTTCATCCATGTAGCCCTGACTCAGGAAAGCTCGTCTATATGTACCACATGCATAAACAGACACAAACTCTAATGGGAAGAACACACTTATGTTTGACCCAAGGCTATTAAATATTTATAAATTCATAATTCTCACGCCTCTTACAAATGAGAAGTGACATCTATTTGCATTTTTCTTGGAGTTTAGGTTTTGACTGTCAGCAAAAACTGACTTGTGACACTTATTGCAAAGCTGTTGTCAAAATGCCATCAAAATATGCACAGGCTACCCACTATTTAAAAAATCAATATTTAAATATTTACATAATAAAGCATCAATAAAAACAATTTGTTTGAAACTCTGCAGCAAGGTTCTGAATAATTCATGACAATTATATACTGAGATAAAAGGAAAAGGGGTAGCAACTTATCATTCTTGAATAAGTTGTAACAGATATACCTATGTCAGTATCAAAGAAAGCATTTCATGTTTTTACTTGAGTGAGCATTTTGATAAGCAGAAACAGGCTTTCTTTTATCTAAAAATACTAAAGGATTTAATTTTTGCCTTTTTTATTCTATTTATTCTCTTAATTTTTTCACTCTCAAAACACATTCACATTATACATTAATTTTTATGAGTTATTTGATCAGTTTATTCAACTATTTTTAAATAGCTACTAATTTGATCAACATGAATAAAGAAAATAAAAATTGGGGACTACTTGGCCATCTTCCCTAGGTAATAAGACGTGCTTACATACCAGTCGATCTCAAAGGTATTCTGAAGAATCAAATCTTGCCCAGGAACCTCAACTTCCTGCCACCTTGACCTCTGACCTTTCTCAAGGAATTACATTGGACACCACTTTGTTTACAGAATTGTTCAGAATCCATACATTTATATAACTTCCGGTTATACTATCTTCCATTTCTGAATTTCCACATCTTCCATTCCATACTCTGAATCCATTTCTTCCTTACCACAGAGGCTTCAGACAAAGGAATTTTCCAAGACCACCACCCCACTCCCCTGGACCCCAGCCTCACTGTGAATAAAGAAAAGTAAAGCTTAGGTTGTTCCAATTCAGCTGAATGCATTTGTTTTAACCTCTACTTTATGTGTCACAAACATATATACACATGTGTGTGCATGTGCAGATAAATATAGATATGTGTTTCATAGTCACAGAAAAGATTAAAACAGAGAGACTTATGGAGATGCCAGTAAGTTCCTGTTTTCCATCTAAAGCTTTTCTTTGGTAGACAAGGGTACACTGAAACAACAACTACCACAGTTATAGAAAACCTTGGTAAGTCCAATAAATGCTATGAATTAATGCTAGCAAGCGTGAAAAATATAACTACAAGGGGAAGAAAAGTATAACTATAAGGGGAAATGCACAAATGACATCAAAGAAGTAGGATAGCCATTCTATTTTAAACTCTCAGGAATCCACCCTAAAAAAGAGAGGAACTGACCCAGAATTTGGAAGGGCAAAGATTTTCTAGGATTCATTTTGCTTGCAAACCAAAATGAGAGTCAGGAGGCAGAAGAACCCCTAATTTAACAACTGCCCAGTCACCTGTATTTTGATTGTTGATGACAAATATGTGAAGTTATATTTAAATTTAAAACATATGAAATAGATTTAAAATATTTTAAACTCTTCAGACCAGGATGTGATTCAATGGTTGAGAGTATATATGATATGCATGAGAACCTGGGTTTGATCCTTGGCACACCAAATAAATGAATGAAGAAGCAGATTACCACATCAATGACCTGGACTCTGCAAAATAGACCACTGAACTTGGAGACCTGTGCCATTTATTCTAAATAGGCAGGGAGAATGAGGGGAGAGTGATTAATTTTCACCTTTCTTATGTACAATGCTATAAATAATGGTTTTACATGGACATAATTCCAAGACCACACACACTGCCAGAATACTGACCTCCTGCGTCCAAAGACCTTAATCCCTCTCCTTTCACTTCCCAAGCTAAATTCTGTGGATGAGTTTCCCTATTATGCTGCCATTGGATTTCTGCTGCTCCCTCGCTGTGTATCTTTGAGTCCCATATCTTGGCAGCATATACAAAAATAAAATTAAAGTATCCTAGAATTTATAGTCAAGGGCCACGGTTATCACAGTGTTAGATAAGTTCTAAAATGTTTAATTAGATATTAGTCTTCCTTTTATAATCAATGATACAATTAGGTGAACCAAACACTTAAAGTCCTTTATATTTGGCTTGGGCTATAAAAAGTATCACATCTGGCTGTGCTCAGGATTTAATCCTTATTCTGTGCTCAAGATTCACTCCTAGAGGTACTCAGGGGACCATATGTTGTGTGGGATGGAAACCAGGTAGATCACCTGCAGGAAAAGTATATAACCCTTTATATTATCTCCCTAACCTTCATTTAGTCTCTTGAGAAGACAATGAGTAATTCCATTCATACTTTGTGTCTAGTACTTAATTATCTGGCTCACATGAATGCCCAACCTTCCATGGCAAAAACCAAAGAAGATATTAGTACAGAGTAGAGATTCGTAAATTGTGGGGCACAGGAGACTTCAAGGAAGACACAGATGTAAATTATGTAAATGGGGGACAAAGCACAAGACAAGAAGACCAACTAGTAGGATGAGGCCATGGGAAAAAACAACGTGTGAGCAAAGATCGACAGGAGTATGTAGGCTAGTGCTGCACTGGGAGAGGGCAATGTGGCAGCTTCTTTTTGGAGTTGTTTTGAGCTATGCTGGGACATTAGGTTCAGCATGAGGTGGAGGGGCCAATATTTGTGACTACATGTAAGTCTAGGGTGTTTCATTGTTGACTTATGTAAAAAAGTTCTAGCAAACTTGACATATGTAAAACAGATGTTCTTAATAAAAATTAAGGCAAAATCTTTGAGACAAAAAGATTATTTTGTTGATGTATAATGTTCTGTTTTTTTTATACAGAAAAGAATCCCAATCATTTAAGAGGTAAGAGGAAACTATACTCTGTTGCACTATCAGATGTAATAATATTTTTATTCCTGTGGAAAACCAATAAGAAGAACATATATGAACTGATTACTAAATACTAAGTACTAAATACTAAATGATAAATTACTAAATAGAAAGCATACAAATCACACCACTTTCCTGAAATCAGTTCTTTCATTACAAAGTGTTACCTTACCTGCTATGCCATAGCAAACTTCAGAAAAGATACAAGTGATTCACCGGAGTCCTTTGCTCTCCCCATGAGAGAAGTTGCATTTCTCAGTCTCTTCTGTACTGGGGGTTGTGATTGTGGGGGTCGTCCCTCCTCAATGAATTGGACACCCAGGCCTGTGAGCACTAGTCACGTCTCCAAACTTGCTCCCCTATGCGCTTTCCCCCTTGACTCATATTTCAAAAGTCTATACTTTATATTGCCGATTAAGAAGCATGAAGTCAATAAAGGCTTTATTTATTGACTAACAATTCATCCAAACTATTGAGTTTGCTTTTCAAATAGCTATTCAAGAAATGATTTTCATACTTTATGCAGAAAGTACAGTGAGTTAAAAAACTGACTTGACTTCCCATGTTAGATAAAATGGAATATAACTACTCTATTAGAACAGTTTGGAATAAATCATTTTCTCAATTATAGAGGTCCACTCTTAGAAAACAAGAAATAGTGTTTTATGTTCAAAGAAAGCAGTTTAAATTTTAAATGTTAGCAATAATTTTAGTTGTCATTTGGTTGCATAAGAAGTCATTAACTTAATAAGGAAATTTCAACTGAAAAACATATCCCTTTTAACACAGCGTGTCCCAGTAAACCTAATTCACTAAAAAATTAGCTGCTATAATTTATAAGAGCACTTATCAAGATGAATCACTTCTAGATGTAATTATCCTCATTTATTGAAAGTTATGGTAAAAATAATGTGAAGGAAACATTTTTCTAACAGAAGAAAATATGTTAGAGTGAATTAAATACCCAGTATAGCACACACAAATACTACATTCATTGCTGCATTCAATCATTTTAATGTCATGTTTCCCTAATTTATTTGCATTATCTACATTGTTTTATATATTTTCCACGTACATGTACATCGATCTAGATGTTTTGTGTATGTTTTAAATTCTGTTCCAAATGCCGGATATTCCTTGTGTCAATCATCATAAAATAATAGATAGAAGGTGGGGAAAGTGCATCTTAGCATGATATGCAACATAATCATAATGAGGACTAAATTTCAAATATAAAAAAAAAACATAAGCAAAATGTTAGAAACCAGATAGTGGTCATAAAAAACAAAGCAAAGTGCTCCCAGAGTCTCCCAGCCTTCTCTCCTCCCACGCACCTCTGGGCTAAGAAGCAGCGCACAAACCTGTGGGTACCCATGGAGCTTCCAGAACGCTGATAAATCTTCGATGATTGAACCCTTAGCTAGTCCCCTTCCTCCCTCAGGACCCAGGAGCCCATGTGATCTCAGGGGCACTCCTGCCACAATCCAGATCCTCTGCTCTCTGGGACAGAATCTCCTTTTCTCTGGTCACCTACTTCCTGAAGCCAATTCCTCACTCTCCTGCTCTATCGTCTTTCTCAGTTCCCTTTGCCTCTACATTCTCTTTGCATCTAAACATCTAAAATAATAAGTATCTTTGTCTCAATAGTAATAACATAAGATCTGGTGGGAAAAGTACTTAATTTTGTTCCCATCTACCTGTATTTCAGTTATTAGATTAGAATATGGTACGTGTGCAATGAATATTTGTGGACTAAGCTAGGAAGTGTGTTATCATGCATATGAATGTGCCAATGGAATTAAATGCATAAAATATTTCGTTTTTCACTTAAAAACGCAAACCACATCAATTAACTTAAGTTATGTTTTATGGTGATTTTAATGACTGCTATGATTTAAATTATTACTGTAGGGTAAAATAGTAAAAGCAGATTTAACTTTTTTCTTGTTCTTCTTTTAAATATCTGTACATAATTTGTTCCTTTGTCTCTCTTTTACTCCAAATTTCCACCTCTCACTTTCTTGATTGCTCTGATGACCTCAATCAAAAGGCAATTACTTAGTGAGGGTAGAAGGTAATTATTCCTATCAAGTAGAAATTGAACACACCTGAATAGACAGATGTAGTACTTTTCAGGATGACATTATTACCACTAAATTTCACTCTGGAAATTTGTGATGCATGTAAATTCTATGATAAGTTGTTGATTTATTTATGAAATTCATAGGACAGCTAATTTTTCCACTAAAAATCATTTAATAAAGGATAAATTAGATTAGGAGAACCCAGAAGATATACTCAAATTTCTAAATTAGACTTACAAGGTAGGTACACTTTGGTCTATTTTTAAAAACTAAGAAAAGCCTATTGAAATTTAAACATACACATGTATTATATATAACGTATATATAATAGAATTCTGAAGCATATGACAAGCAAAGGCAAAATAAGTTGTAAAGATAGCATAAAATGGTCATGCCTTGAGATTATTATATGCTATAGTCATCAATATAAAGGGTATTATTTAGAATTTTCATATACTAGATTTTAAAAGTATATTTATAAAATCAGTTCCATTTTTGATATTAAAAAATAGTAATGTGCGACAGAAAAGGGGAAAATATGCTTTGGCTCCAGAATCCTATTTCTATTCTAACTTCTTCAAATATTAAGGTTATGCAGAGTATAGATTTCTTCCCATTTCTCTTGATAGCTTCTTTAAAATAAAATTAGAATATTTTACTTATATTTTGTATGAATATATCATTCGAACACCATACATGTCACCAAAGTTCTGCTTTCTCCACCAGTGTCTCAAAAGAACTGTTGTAATTTTTTTTTTAATTAGCGCACTGGCTACTGAGATATTATTAAAAGTTCTTTAGGGACTGGAGCAATAGTACAGCGGGTAGGGCATTTGCCTTGCACACAGCTGACCCGGGTTGGATTAAAAGCATCGCATATGGTCCCCCATTCCTGAATGTAGAGCCAGGAGTAACCCCTGTGCATCTCCAGGTGTGACTCAAAAAGCAATAAATAAATAAATAAACAAATGCAATCATGAAAATCTGTAAGTCTGTAAGTGTATATCCGATGATTCATTAAAATTTAAAAAAAGTTCTTCATGATCAGAAGCTTTTGTTTGTGCTATTTTGGGTCCACACGGAACAGTGCCTGCGTTCCCTCCTGGCAGTGTGCTCAGGGGTCACTCCTGAAGGGGTCTGGAAGACCATATGTGAAGCCAGGGATTGGACCAGGGCCCTCAGTATACACAGCAGGAGACTTACTGACTATACTAACTCTCTGACCCAGATATTAAGTTACACTGGCTTGTTTATGTCATCTCTGCTCATTAGTATCAGATGAACACTGTATGGGCTGGAGTGATAGCACAGCGGGTAGGGCGTTTGCCTTGCACGTGGTTGACCCGGGATCGATTCCTCCACCCTTCTCGGAGAGCCTGGCAAGCTACCAAGAGTATCCCACCCACACAGCAGAGCCTGGCAAGCTACCCATGGTGTATTCAATATGCCAAAAGCAGTAACAACAAGTCTCACAATGAAGATGTTACTGGTGCCCAGTCAAGCTAATCGATGAACAATGGGACGACAATGACAGTGACAGTGAACACTGTATAAAAGCTGGGTGCAATTTATTCACCTGAGCAGTCCTATGCAGGACAATGCAGGCTGTCTAAATACTGGTTAGGAGAAAGATTTCCATTTGAATAGCGAGACTCAAGCCCTGAACATATCCAGAGCTCTTTCTATGGGACTTTTGCATGCTTCGTCAAGTGGAAGGAAATTTTAGGTGAAAGGAATTGATTCTAGTTTCCAGACCTGGAGGAGTGAATTGAAGTACTGAAAGACGAAGGCATCCGACAAAGGGCCTGTCCAGGTCTGTGACTGGGCGCTCAGGCAGAACTGCTGGACACAGCAGGATACCAGCAAGAGAGTGAAAATAACCCTGGTATTTGGTCCTTATAAGGACAAAATTCAAATTGAAAATAAAATATACTATCAGAATTTTATTTCGAAAGGGAAAACATTTTTCTTGCTAATGTTTTCTTACTACCCATAGACCTAGGGGTTAGCAGTTAAGTACAATTTCTTTGAAAGTGCTTCTGATGGACTGCTTTCAGGCATGCAGCCACATACTTTCTTATTAGTACCTTATTTAATTCTCTCCACAACTCCGTTATAGAAGCATTATTATTTAGCTTTTCAGGTAAGGATTCTGAGTCTTTTGAGAGTTCTACATGTGATTCGAGTTATGAAAATTCAGACAAGCTCTAGAACCTAGATCATTTTTTTATCACAATGCTAGAATCTTTTACATGCATGTAAACTGTTACAGTTTTATAAAATTAGCACTGAAATATCTAGTTCTGACCTATAAGTGACATTTTTGAAAAACATTGTTATTTACAGAATCAATGGAAAGAAATCAACTAACTTAAATTTTGACATGTAGTTGATACATTTTTTGTATGACTTTTCTTTTTCTCCAAATATTTTTAACTTACTTTCTTTTCCAAATAAGTTTTACTGAAGCAATTTTCTTTCTATTGAAGGAGACAGAATGACTGGTTACCAGAGATAAACTGAAGAGGTTTTTGAACCTAAACAAGCAAGAGTCAAAGAAGTCAGGGATATAAATAATGAGAATAAAACAGAGGGTCACACTACCTATACCTTATCTGAAACCACCTTCAATATTGGCCAGATCCCCTGGCACCTTATAACTGCAATGATTTCCAAGTTTATTCTGGGTTACTTTAAGCATCTGTCTCCTATATTAGGCAGGTGGTGGGCAGAGCCAATAGTGTTCCTCTATCCGGTGATGGTCACTATGTTTGGTGCCTGGTGTTTGCTGAACATTTATGGCAAAAAAAAAAAAAAAATCTCTTAACAAGTCTTGGCAAACTATACAAAGATGAAATTCTCTAAAGATATAAGAATAAAATAATTTATAAAACTTCTTAACTAGCAAAGAAAATATAGTATTAAAGATACTGAAATAAGAAATGCCAACTTCAATTTTCCCAGAAACCATGCTTCCTCCAGCCTTTTCTCTGCACTCTCATTGAATGAACCATCTACTGTAAGGCAGTGATAGTATTTTTAAAACGGGCATGATGCATACCATTCATTAGCCACAGTCCATGGAACGCAGCTTTAGTATCACCCCTAATTTCACTGCTGCCAGGCTCTTATTTAACACTTCCAGCCCTAATAAGCTAAAACAACCAATTAGCCCTTCTGGGCGCTGCGGGTTTCAACATTTACTCCAGTGAGGGTGAGAGGATAAAAGGAGAACCACCACTTAACTTAGAATTTTTTAAAAAATTGCAATAACTTGTGAAATACATTTTAATAATTTAAAATAAACGTTTCAAATTTTGGGAAACTCGGTTTGCCCCTTAATTTTCAAGGAAGCAACTGACAAGTCTTACCCCTAGTTCTAGAAATGAATTGGGGTGTTGCATGGAGTGATGTGGACTATTCCTGTCTCTGGAGGGAGCAGTCCCCACTGGCTCTGGTGTAAAGGATAGGCCCTGAGCTGTGCGGGGCATTGACTCTTAACATCTCTGTTCTCTGCATAAAAACACGAGAGGTGGGGCTGGAGCGATTGCACAGTGGGTAGGGCATTTGCCTTGCACGCAGCCGACCCTGGTTCGATTCCCAGCATCTCATATGGTCCCCTGAGCACCGCCAGGGGTGGTTCCTGAGTGTAGAGCCAGGAGTAACCCCTGCGCATCACCAGGTGTGACCCAAAAAGAAAAAAAAAACATGAGAGGGCGAGAAGTAAGTGATGTAATTCCTTTACTAGGTGCTGCTCTATAAAGACACTTAATGGGATCACAATGTTCCACCAAGCTGTCTTGTTGGCATAAGCATTATTTTAGATGGATTATTTTAAAGACCTAGTCAACAAAGGAGAAGCTCTGAAAATCAGAAGCTATCCTTCTGCAAGATGCATTTACATTTGGAAGACTGGCTTCTCTGTCCTGGGATGAGAAACATTCAAGTCCTTTGAAATTGTCATCAGTGGAGAATGCAGCAACAAAAATCTTCAATCACCCAATTCTCCTTTTCTTTCCTCTGACTACTTTCCTTTGTCTACTACCTTCCTCCTCCCTCCAATAACCTTCCTTTGCTTTCAGCTGAAGATGGTATTCAAAATGAATGTTCAGTCCATTTGAGGAAATCACTGCTTTGCTGGGTACCTAAGAAACTACGGGCATGCCTCCCACCCAAGATCAATGCCCGGCACCACATGGTCGCCAAAAATAGCTGAGTGCTGCCCTGGAAGACCCTAGAGTGGCTGTGGAGGACCCCCCACCACTGGTGCCCCATCAGCAACATGTTCTCAGCCCCAGCACTAAACTGTCTGTTTCGTTCTTAGAGAAGAGTCCTTGGGACCCTAGGCACCCTGAGTACTGCTTGGAGGCCCAATGAAAAAAACTAACTTGTCTTTAGCGTTTGTTGAGATAGGCTAACATGTTACATATGCTACATCAGAGTGCAAAACCAAAATAAATCTAGCTCTCCTGGTGAGAGGGCAGAAAGAAGCAGAAGTTCTTCCCAAAATCAACAAATTAACACTGTCACATGTAGGATCACTAAAGTTCCTTTCTTCCTACTTTTCATTGTTCAGTAAACAGAAGTTCCAATTATTTGCATTAAGTTTGCATTCTAGCTCAACAGACTATTTTTCCTTTGTTTTTTTTTCCAGAAGTAGATTTGTGAGAGAAGTGTTATATTTAATTTATGCATAGACAAAAATCAATTTATTCTAGACTGAAATTTTGTTTTGGCAAGATAGTTGAGATCATAAATAAAATTATATATCTTGCAGATGGAGACATTTCTTACTATGTTACATTTACCAGCCCTCTGTAAACATTTTATGAGAGGCATGGATTATATATAGACTTAATTGTCAGTATAATGAAGACAATGGAGAAGAAAACGACTTTAGAATAGGAATACTGATATTTTCTCCTTTCTGAATCTGATACTAGTAACTTGTTCTAGTATCAGTTTATTACCTTTATTAGAACATTTGTGGATTTTGCTTTCGGGCTGGTTTTCTACTGTGCATTAATCTTCTTGTTTTTGTTCCCTGTAAAATTATCCCTTGCCCATTAAATATTGCCCATTTAAAAGTTGACATTAAATATATTCTCTGGGATGCTCTGATATATATTATTTTGCCTATAAGAAAATAGCAGAAACTGTTGTTTCTGAATTTCATACTCTAAAATTCTGAATTTTCACTCTTAAGAATGGTGAAATAGAGTAAGCCTGAACACTGCTAGGTGTGGTCCAAAAACAAAAACAAAAAAAATTAAGTGAAATAAAACATGACCTACCTCCAAAATCTAAGTAATACTTAGATTTTTTTAGATTCTAAAACCAGATCACTGGTTTTAGAATCCGTATCTACAGAAACTTATAATAAAGAGAAAAATCACAAATTAAAGTTTGCAATTTGTCTTTGGTAACTGTCTTTTGACTTACTTTAAGTAATAAAACAATTAAATTGGTCATATTTATTTTACTCTGATTACCTGAATTTCATCTTCAAATTTAACTATGTCAATTTATCCATAGAAAAGAACAACAATAACTGCCTGTTTTATAGGTATAAGCAAAGACTTAAAGAGCATGCTATATGGTGTTGTTATAAAAAGCAAAATTGCATTCAAATTGAAAAGGTGGATTTTTCCTGAGGCTCAGTCTCTCCCTTTATAAAATGGAATTAAAATAGCATTTCATTGAATAATTGTGAGGATTAAATATAAAACATAGAAACACCTTTTTTTTTTCTAGAATACTAATTGGCACACGGTACTGTAGATATCCTATTTAAGGATGAAGTAATAGAACTGGGAGTAATTCATAGGGTGAAATGTATTCCAGTATTTACTGTTACTCATTCTTAAAGATCAGCTTTCATAATTAGTTACTAGAGTGAAAGTTTACTTGAAACTACCCACAGATATGGTGTTACTCAATGACTGCATATTTCAACATATACTTTATAATCACTACAATATCTTTGTTATAGGAAACATACTTCATGAATGTTGAATGACATTAAGAAGCTGTCTATTCACCTTTGATTTTCCTCATTCCTTAACAATTATGGCACTTATTATTCTAGAATTATACTGCGATGATCAATGGTCCAAGAACTCTAAAAAAGTTTATCATTTCCCTTCTCAATAAGGTTCAGATAATAACTATTCTTTTTTTCTTTTTGGTTTTGATTTTGGGCCACAACTGGTGATGCTCAGGGATTACTCTTGCCCTGCACTCAGTAATTATCCTGACAGCTTGGGGATCATATGGGATGCCGGAATCTATGAGTTGGCCATGTGCAAGGCAAGCACTTTACCCATTATACTATCACTCAGGCCCCATAATTTTCCTTTACACAATACTAATGTAGGAGCTCTGTATCTAATCCATTTAAAAGTAATATAATTTCAAATTATAATACATAAAATTCCCACTCATATCTCAAAAAAAATTATTGTGGTATATTTCAAAATACAAAGTAGTCAAAGTTACAGTATCTACTTGGAAGAAAAATTATTTTTTTAAATCTTTAAAATCCAATTGTGTGTACTCTTAATTCTTCTGATGTATGTTCAGTCTATGAATAGATTTACAAAAGAACTATATATATATATATTTTAATTTTATTCAATCACTGTGAGACAGTTACAGGTTTTCATGTTTGGGTTACAATCTCACAATGATTGAACACCCATCCCTCCACCAGTGCACATTCCCCACCACCAATATCCCGGTTATAACCCCCCCTTTCCCACCCTCACCCTGCCTCTATGGCAGGCAGTATTCCCCATACTCTCTCTCTACTTTTGGGCATTATGGCTTGCAATACAGACACTGGGAAGTCATCATGTTTGGTCCATTACCTACTTTCAGCATGCATCTCTCATCCCAACTGGTTCCTCCAGCCATCATTTTTTTAGTGATCCCTTCTCTATTCCATCTGCCTTCTCCCCTCTGCTCATGAAGCAGACTTCCAGATATGGGACAATCACCCTGGCCCTTGAATCTACTGTCCTTGGGTGTCAGCCTCATTTGAAAAAGAACTATATTTAATGTGTTAAACTGGTGGTTCTAGCTATACTGCATTCAATTTGGGGTACTTAGTACAGTGATTTGCCAATAGTTTACTTTTCAAATCTTTGTCTAAAAAACTAGAACATACCAAAAGCAATTCTAACACTTGGGCTCTAAGTTATAATAGGAGCAATTTAAAATAGAACATTCATTCAAAAGAGTCTTAGAGGTGGAACCTCTTGGCTTTTCTCCAAGACAAAGAAAAGAGAACTATACTGAAAAGGGCATCCAAAGCTTCTATCTAACTAATCTTCAGCTTTCTCTACTGAAACTTATTGCTGATGATTATATACATCTCAATAATTAAGGAAATATCTAGCAACGTAAAATTATAAAATTTTGGAATAAACATATCATATACTATCAGTAGTCTACTGCAAGTTTAACAAGTGTGATAATATAAACAAAACATTGTTTTGAGTGTAACACAGTATTTCTTAATGATAATGAAAGAGAAGACTAATTATTAAAATTTATATTATGTAGTTCAATATCTAGAAATAAAATTTAGGCACTACACTCACTTTCTGTTAGTATATAGTATATATTCTGTTAGTGGTTTGAAGACTTCTAAGATACTTAGAAGGAAGTGCATAAAACTGCTGACTCATTACTTCTCTAATAATAAACTGACAAGCAACTATAAATGATTATCAGGGAATAGAGGAGCAATAGCTCTAATGAACACAGAGGGGGTACAGTTCAAAATAGCATGTGCCATATGTATGCATAAAACCAATTATGCAAGTAATGTACACATCATTCATGCCATGTTTTGCAAATCAGCAAGCCTCTGAAAGTTCCTTCTAATGAGAAGTTTGCTGAGTGTTGCCCAGGGAAAATTAAGGAGGATTTGAATACTTTCTGGAGAAGTTTACAGCTGGTTAGTGTTCTTATAATCTTATAATCTCTCTTTCTCTCTCTCCCTCTCTGTGTCTCTCTGCCCTTTTCTTCCGATCTCCTCTGGTCCCTCCTTCACTCGCTATTTTTTTCCCTTAGATGATAGATAATTATAATTCTGGAATTCTTCCATTTAATCACTGTTCATAAAAAATGTGTTTGGGAGTCTCTGTTTCATAGGAATTATAATAGATATTGAATAAATTAGCAATAGCAAAACTGATCTAACTTTTCAGTCTTTTATGAAGAAATTGAAAAGGTATTCATTTTATTTCCACAAGTTTATTCTTAGTGAAGTTTTATTCATTTATTTTTCTTTTTTGGGTCACACCTGGCAATGCACAGAGGTTACTCCTGGCTCTGTACTCAGGAATTACCCCTGGCAGTACTCAGGGGACCATATGGGATGCTAGGAATCAAACCTGGGTTGGCTGCGAGCAAGGCAAACACCCTACCCACTGTGCTATTGCTCCAGCCCCTCTTAGTAAAGTTTTAAACCATGAATTTAACTATGCTAGTTCTGCAGCCTGTAAAGAGAGACCTATTTTATTATAACTTAAGACTAATAAAACAAGGCTGCATAGTTTGTGGATTGAATTTAATTTTTAGCTATTTAAGTTCACTTGGGGAGGCAAGATTTGGGACCACACCTGATGGTGTTCAGGGACTACTAACAGCTTTGTGCTTAGGATTGCCCCCAGTGGTGTTGAGGGTGTCCTATAATACTGAAGACTGAACCCAGACATCCTGCCAAAATTGCTCATGCTACACAGAACACTGAACTCCCTTCCCAGAGGCCCCACTGCTCAGCAAGGAAACCAGAGGATCCAAAAAAGGCTGAGTTTGCAACTTCTTTGCTCTATCCCACCCATCAGGTGTATTACGTTATCAAAACATTTTTCACTCTTTTTGCTATTATCTGCATTCAAATGTATCTGCAGAGTAGTCCTTGAGTAAGGACATAGTTTTCTTAATTATAAAATTCCTAGCACATCATTAGTCCTAATAACTTAACCATGTCTGATGAAATCATAAAATCTTTATCATAAGAATACTTTTATTATAAAGTATTCTGAGAATCCCATAGGATAGTCTGAGGGTTTGGAATATAGTTGGTACTCAATATATGATAGTGATTTCATTAAGACAATTGTTAGCATCTCCTCAAATCACTTCTTTCTTCAGCAAAGTAGAACCATTATTTTCATAATATAATTTCTTTTCTGATCTAATTGCTAAGTAATTTAACTGTATATGATCTCTACTCCTGCACAGCAGAGCCTGGCAAGCTACCCGGGGAATACTTATATGCCAAAAACAGTAACAACAATGGTCCTCATTCCCCTGATCCTGAAAGAGCCCCCAATATGCCATCGGGTTACACTAGCACATGACAGGGATGAACAGAGACATTGCTGGCGCCCTCTCAAGCAAATTGATGAGCAATGGGGTGACAGTAATACAGTGATGATCTCTACTAGATGACTGCAATGCTCCCCTAAGGAATCCTAATAATTATTACTATTTGACTTTCCTGTCCTTGCTCTATATAGTGTTGCATATTTCATAATGTTTGTTTTTCCATCATCCTTCACACCTACATAAAATTAAAGCAATGTTTATTTTATGACATTTGATTATTAATATTATTTTATATCTTTTGTATGCTTGTAGGCAAAAATTAACTTTTTAGAAGTTAAGAAGTAGTCAGGGTAAGAACATTTTAGATCATAATAAAATAAGTTTTCTGTATTAAAGCAATGAAAATACTAGAGAAACATCAGTTCTTTTTCAAAATAAAAATGATAAAAAAAAGACTTTTTAAGAGAACAGATAATTGTCCATCAAAACAAAGCCTAAGATTGTTCCAACAGAACTGAATCTCCCATGTGGGAGGTGGCAGAGGGAAGGGTATTAAAAGGCAGGAAGGGAGGATGTGAAGGGACAAAGAAACAGTGTAGATTAAATATTATCACTTAGGTTGTAGGTGTGGTACAATGCCACTGCATACCTTTCCACATGATGATTCAATAAAAAAAATAAATAAATAAATAAACAAAACAAACAAAATAATCACCAATACCATATACATGACAATACCTCAATAAAGAAGAATCTGACTTTGAAAAGAGAACTATTCAGTATCACTGTAAAGTACATTTAAAAAGATTATAGATGGGGGCTGGCTTGATAGCACAGCAGGTAGGGCTTTTGCCTTGCACTAGGCCGATCCAGGTTCAATTCCCAGCATCCCATATGGTCCCCTGAGCACTGCCAGGAGTAATTCCTAAGTGCAGAGCCAGGAGTAACCCCTGTGCATCGCCGGGTGTGACCCAGAAAGCTAAATAAATAAATAAATAAATAAATAAATAAATAAATAAATAAATCACTGTCAGTGTCACTGTCATCCTGTTGCTCATCGATTTTCTCGAGCGGGCACCAATAACGTCTCTCATTGAGAGACTTATTGTTACTGTTTTTGTCATATCCAATACGCCACGGGTAGCTTACCAGGCTCTGCCGTGCGGGCGCGACACTCTCGGTAGTTTGCCGGGCTCTCCGAGAGGGGCGAAGTAATCGAACACAGGTCGGCCACATGCAAGACGACTGCCCTACCACTGTGCTATCACTCCAGCCCAATAAATAAATAAATTAAATAAAAAATAAAATAAAATAAAAAAGATTATAGAATCAGTCTACTATTCAGGATTCAGATAAATCTTTCCTAAGAAAAGAAACTTATTTGGTTTATTTATTTATGCATTATTGCATACACTATACATATCTGGCCGCCCACCTACGAGATGGTCAGACTTCTTCATCAAAACCCTGAATGAATATTCTGAGGCTCTTCGTGTTCCTGGAGTGAGCAGATACTATTAGGTTATACTAGCATGCAACAGGGACAAATGAAGACATTACTGGAGCCTGCTAGAGCAAATCGAACATCAACGGGATGACAAGTGATACAAGTGATACATATCTATGTATTTACTTAATATTTCATGTCTATCAATAAGTACATAAAAACATACATTTTATTTAAATAATAGCACCATATTTGTCTTGCAGTGCCATGGTAAAACTCAGTTTCTCACAAATTCAAGGTTCTCCACAAATATCACTTAAATGAATTTATTGAAGAAAATGTATTTGTTATAATCACAAAAGTTTATGGATACGAAGTTTGATTTAAAAACAGGATAATGTTTCCTAATCATAAGTATTATACTGATGGATCATTACCGAGTTCGTGAAATGTCAAAGTCAGAATTCTCTAGATTATAAAAAAATAAAAATTCTCCCATATCTTATTTAGATCCAAAAATTACTCCAAAAATAGCAAGCCCTCTAGAAACTTAAAATATTTTAATTTCTTCATTATATTTTAATTTAGTGAAAGTTAATAAATTTTATTATACTATTCTTTAAGACTAACAAAGCTAGTTTAAATTTAAATATCACTTATTTGCATAAAATTTAAGAAAATACTTTTACTGTTATTTTAGAATATCAAAAAGGTTACATAAATTAAATTTTAGTAAAATATTAATTTGTACTTTAGAAAATGGCAATTTTAGTGTGAATCATAGGTAAATTTATTCTTGTAATATTACAAAAGCATATTAGTTTTTCATATTAAATGGCTTTTATACTTCTGACATACTTTGTAGAGGAATTATAGAAAACAAACATAACACAAAATATTTCTAACAAAAATTTCCCCTGGTTGCTGTTGATTCTAATTTTGTTCAGCCAAAAATATACACAAGTTGATATTCAACAATTCTAAATTGACTCTAACTTCTCTTTCTCCTGAGGAATATGTTTCATTATCCTCTTACACCCATCACTTATGAATAAAGAGGGTATTTCATATATTGGCAAAATACAGAAGGAATGAAACTTCCCTAATGTAATTTCAGCTAATTAAAGACTCGTTAAGAAAGAAATAGAAATGAGATTTTGCCCGAGAACTTTCCTAAGTAATTTTAATTTTTAATCATTTTATTCTCTCACTAATTAAACCATTTGATAGGTTTCTATAGGCTATTTACCTCATTTTCTTTTTTTTTTATACTAAATTCATGCCATTTGGTTTGGAAATAAATGCTTGATATGATTTTTCACCTAAAATTTTTAATGTTTGTTATATTATCCATCTTTGAGGATGTTCCCTATGGACTTGGATATATTCTGCTTTTAAATGAAATGTTCTCTATTAGGTCCTACTGGTCTAAGACAGCACTTAATCCTCATGTTCCCTTATTGATTTTTCTCTCTAGAAGATCTACCCATCAATGTGAGTTTGGGTAGTCCTTTTTGTTGTTGTTGTTTGGACACATCCAACAGTGTTTACGCCTGGCTCCATGCTCATAAATATTAATCCATTAATTACCTGAAAAGACATTTGTACTTCCATGAAGCATTATTCCATCTAGCTAAGTTATTAAAGACTATCACAGTTCTTTTATCAGATGACTGGATCAAATGCATGCACACAATCATAAGTACATGGACCTACAGAGTCGAATATAGCCACCAAGCCTTAAACAAGAAACTCGCCTTCCATGCTTGAGTCTCGTGGACCAAGTAAAATTAGCTAGAGAGTTAAAGACATCTAACTCCTTCAAGGTGTCACTTAAATGTGGAATCATTAAAAGAAAATACAAGTCAGAATTATATAGAGGATGGAAAAACCACTGGCAGGGCCTGGGAGTTGGAAAAATGAGGGGAGACATACCAAAGTGTACATTCTTTCAGTAATATGATGAAGAAGGTATGAGCCTTTAATGTATAATAAAATGACTATAGTCATTTATATAGTCATTATATTGTACATTGATAATATGGAATATAATTCAAATGATATAAGAATTACACTGTCACACTGTCACACTGTCGTACCATTGTTGATATAAGAATACATTTTATGTATTTATTTTTTTCTTCTTTATTTTTTTTGTATTGAATCACCATGTGGAAAGTTACAAAGCTTTCAGGCTTAAGTCTCAGTTACACAATGCTCGAACACCCATCCCTTCACCAGTGCACATATTCCACCACCAAGAACCACAGTAAACCTCCCCCTGCCATCCCGCCTGTGTAGCTGACAAATTTCACTTTACTTTCTCTTTACTTTGATTACATTCAATATTTCAACTAAAAACTCACTATTATTGTTTGGAGTCTCCCCCACCAAAGTCGTACCTGCTGGAAAGGAAGCATTTGATAATTTCTTTTCCATTGTGGAGAATGAAGAGATATGAGGTCCTGTGGCCACAATAGCAGCTGCGAGGTTTTGGATTTCTGTATTTTAGTATTTTAGTAACTAAGTCCAGAGAAATTTCTGCCAGAAGTTGCATCATTTCTAGCTCGTACAAGAATACATTTTAAATATTCTTTAACATATTAATTTGTGGAACCATTTTAGAGTAACAGGTACACAAAACCATCATGCTGTACATAGAATGATATTTGTCACTTATAAATCTCTAAAGTAGAAAACACAAAATACAAATAAAACCAAAATCTATAAAATGTATGCAGTAGGTAAAAAGTCAAGGCATAATATGTATGGCAGAGACCTGTATTTTAATTATTATGAGTAAAACTATGGCATTATTTGAATATATTTCATTCATGTAATAAACCATTTTATGGTAACAAGTATATCTTTTAAAATAATTTTTCTTATAAGTGACAACTATAAATTTTAAAAACATATTTCTAAGAATTCAGAGTTTAATTCCTATGCATTATATTACTCAATATTATATATCAACTATAAGTTGGAAATTAATGAGATAATTAAGGAATGATTCAGCATTTGATATTTAGAACTGGATAGTCTAAGAGTTAAGAAATATGATAATAAGTGACCCAAAATTCAATTTTAACTTGAATCTAAATGTAATCAAACTTTCAGATCCGATTAAAGAAAGGGTCCATTCTGGTTAATATGATTTTTATTAATTAAGGAATCATTAAGGAATAACTAAATGAAATCCTGCACCATAACTTTCCAAATTAATTTAAATCTCTAATCATATTCTGTTCATTTTGCTTGGGGCAAATTCCAGATTCTGATTTACATCTGCTTATATTTTGATATTTCATATTTCACTAATCCTTATGCATTTTTCCCAATAGTTAAACCTACTCTAAAATATGCCACCGCCATTTTACGGGACTTTTAAGCAGGTATGAACTTGGTGGCACGGGAAAAAAAAATGTGCTTTGAACTTGAAACAGCGGGATGCCTGGGCAGTCTCGGGCCGGGGCCGGTGCTGGCTCCAGCTCCGCCGAGATTCAACCCAGGTGGCCATGCCTTTGCACAGCCGCCGGCTGCTGAACGAGCACGATCCAGAGCCAGCTATATGACTTGGGGTTCCAGCAAGTGCTTGCAGCCATGGATCCAGACTGTGAACTAAGCTTTTCCCCATGCTGCTGCAGGAAGGGAAATGATTCAATTTCCAACTTAAATCTTTCTGGACTTAATTACTAAAATATAGAAATCCTAAACTGCGCGGCCGCTACTGCGGCCGCACAACTTTATATCTCTTCATTCTCATCAGTGGAAAACTAATTATCAAATATTTCCCTGTCAATAGGGCCGTATTCTTGGGGGATAAATTCCAACAAGAATAGTGAGTTCTGTGTTGAAACTTCAACAACAATAGTGAGTTTTGTGTTGAAATATGGAATGTAATCAAGGTAAAAAGAAAAGGAAGTGAAATTTATCAGTTATGCAGGGGGGGTGGTTAGGGGTTGAGGGGTGGGAAGTATACTTTTTTTTTTTTGGTGGTGGAATATGGGCACTGGTGAAAGGATAGGTGTTTGAGCATTGTATAACGAAGACATAAGCCTGAGAACTTTTTAACTTTCCACATGGTGATTCAATAAAATAAATTTAAAAAATAAATAAAATAATAAAATAAAATATGCCACAATTTCATACGCACATTTCATTGTGTGTGGACACAGGTATGGTTGTGTGTGTGTGTATATATATGTGTTACAGAATTACATGACAGTAATATGTATACACACATATATATTTATATATATGATTCTAATCCAAACAAAAAATAACATTCCACATGATTGAATTATTACTCTGCTCTATCTTCAAAGTTAAAGTTATAAGACTGAATAACCCACAATTGGCTACTATTTTATTATTATTAAATGAACATTCTACACACTGTTGGCCCAGCTGGGCTTTTTTTCCAAGGTGGTGGTTAATTCTACTGTCACCTCACAGAGAGGGCCTTAACCTAGAAAATAAGAACTGACATCATAGATCTGAAAGAGGTTTGAGGGTAAATGCTTTCAATTTTCTCTGAGTCAGATCATTTGGTTTGCATTATACTGTAAGTTATACTAAGAAGATTTCAAATAGTAATTGTGAGAGCTGCGAAATTTGGTAAGGAAAAGAGGAGGGAGAAAGAGGCAGAATGGGGGTCACAGAAAGGGATTGGAATATTGGCATTTGTGTGCTCTTAAGTGATTCAAACTGCACTGAGATCTAAGTGGCTATCACATATGAATTTGAATGAATACTATTATTTATGAACCAACAGAATATTTATTACATGTAGATTTCTTTTGTTTGGTTTTGCACCACATCCAATGTTGCTCAGAGATGACCTATCCCAGGTCAACTGCATCAAGGCAATCACCTACCCACTGTACTATCTCTGAATCCCCCAAAAGGAAATATTTCAACTGAAGAAGTCAAGTCTTGGGCCAGAAGGGACATTTACTTGCTGTCTGCTTCCCAAAGTCTGGCTCCCGTTATGAGTCCCAAGCACTTTGTGCTCAGGTTACCAATGACAAATGAGGGCAACACTATCTACTCTACCACAGAATTTGGTTTCAGAAGGAAACATGTATTTTCCAATGAGAGAAAGCCATTGGCACTCATCAGAAATGTATTCAGGGGTACCCACATGGTGTTCTGACAGAGAGTTGTGACAGGTGATAGAAGTCTTGTGCAGAAGTGCTATGCCAGTGATGTTCATTCCTCTCGGGTGGACATTCACTCTGATCTGCTGCGGGTTTTTTAAAAAAATTTTTTATTGAATCACCATGTGGAAAGTTACAAAGTTCTCAGGCTTATGTCTCAGTTATACAATATTCAAACACCCATCCCTTCACCAGTGCCCATACTCCACCACCAAATACCCCAGTATACCTCCCGCCCCAACCCTCCCACCCCCCAATTGCATAACTGATGAATTTCACTTCATTTTCTCTTTACCTTGATTACATTCCATATTTCAACACAAAACTCACTATTGTTTTTGGAGTTCTCCCCCAATAAGGACAGCCCTACTACCAAGGAAGCATTTGATAATTAGTTTTCCATTGCTTAGAATGAAGAGATATGTAGCCCCACTGCTCCAAGTACATAACTCTTTTTTTCTTTTTCCTTTTCCCTTTTATTTTTCCTCATCTCCCTTCCTGAGCCTCATAGTATGGTAGATGCCATGCTGCATTTCTCCCCGAAAATGGGAAACAACCGGGAAAGAGGGATATTTCCTCTTCTCAGCCGGCGTGGGGCTATTGCTTAGTTCACAGTCTAGAGAAATGGCTGCTACTTTGATTACCTTCAATATTTCAACAAAAAACTTACAGTTATTGTTGGAATTTTCCCCCCAAGGTCAGACCTGCTAAAAAGGAACTGTTTCACATTGCTGACCATTAAGAGATGTTAATTGGTTTTGGATTTCTGTATAAAGTCCAGGGAAAATTCTGCCAGAAATTGCATAGCCCAGCTCACAGTTCCAGTGCATTGTTGTAAGAAGCTGCTCTGGATGCCAAAATGGGTTAGAAAGTCTCTGGAATTAAAGTCTTTAGGAGCAGAGGGTCCATTTCGCTCTCAGTAGCTCCGGATTTATCTGGGCCAAGGGCGTGCCGGTAACACCCAGTTCCCATGATTGCCTAGGAGCCCCAAAGTGTAAAAATCGTATATCTCTGGGTTAGGAGTCTTAGAAGGTGGCTCCCGCCACGTGGATATTGCTGCCGCTGCCATTTTCTGTGCAGAAAAACAGGGTGGAGAGGAAAGATCCATCCTCAGGCAGCCCGGAGTTGTAGCCCAGCTCACAGTCCCAGTGCATTGCTGTAAGAAGCTGCTCTGGATGCCAAAATGGGTTAGAAGGCCTCTGGAATCAAAGTCTTTAGGAGCAGAGGGTCCCTTCTGTGGTTTTTTAAAACACGTGGAGACTGTATGAATAAACCTGGAACATACGGCGGTGATCTCAGAACACGTGGCTGAAGCTCTTTGAAATTATGGGTCTTTGAGTACTTTGAGCCTACAGTGGCTCCTAAGCGATCTGTGTAGTTTGTATGTGTGTTTGAGTTTGGGGGGCACATTTAAATTGAGAGTGTGTCACACATGGAAAGCCAAAGTTCTAGCACTGATTATACCTTAGACCCTATTTAAGTCATTTTAAATTCCATTGTGTACCACTAACTAAAGAACCTAAAATTATATTCATCTTCAAAGAAGAAAGTAGATTTCATGATTAAGACTCTTTGATTCCAAATCTCCTCTCTCTGATATGTTTTACTTTTTTTGCCTCCTGTGTAAAGTTGCCATGATTCAATTTCTACTCAACTAAAGTATTTATCTCCTTTGCCAACATTGTATATAAAATTCTTTGTTTACGTTTAAAGTCTAAGGCCATTTATTTTCTCTCAGTTCAAGTCTAAGTCAGAAATTTTAGGCATAACCTGACCCAAAAAGGGTTATGCCACTTCAGAAAAATACATTCGCTTTTTAAAATCTGTTATTCTCCTTTGTACAATAATAAATTCATGAAAATAACACTCAGGTGCTCAACAAGGTGAGTTTTCTCATTTGTTAAATAAAAATAATCATTTAATAGAGAACTACAATGTTTTTATTTTTAACCATAAACTGGAATTTTTATAATATTCTGTAAGTGATAAGCATAAAAATCAAGATTAGGATAAATTTGAGTCAGGTTTCTTTGTGCAAGATAACTATAGTGGCTTACCGGATACTTATGGTTTATAGAATTTGAATACGATTCTCAGTATCATGAATAAGTTTTATCATTACTAAAATTTTACTAGAGTGCATTCTCAATTTTCTGTGATCCTAAAAGCCTTAGTTGGTGGTGAAACTCATTTAAGTTTATCCCCATTTTAATAATCAAAATACCAATCAGCTTTATGGAAACATATTGGCATATTCCAAAATGTTTAGAAAACTATTATCATGTTAAAGGGAGTGCATTTGTATTTTTACAACTTGAACCAGTTTGCTCAAATGGTTTAAAAGTGAAGGATGCTATCCAGGGATGCATTATTTACAGGAGCTGTGAAGGCATGAGGAAAACAGGCTGGAAGTGATGCATTTGCATGAAAGCCAGCTTTACTGCCATGCAAACAGTGCCCCTCTTGAAATGGAAATTGTTAATAAATCTAGCACTTTATAGCTCTGCCTTGTAAAAAGCTTTTTGAGAGGAGGAGGGATCATTTTCCCTTGATGGAACAGCACTATCATTGTTCAGCTACAGCAAATGGAAGGATGACTAGGGAATCAGCAACGCACTAGTAATGTTTCAGATTGATGTGTTTGATCACCCACGGAACTCCAGTGAAACCCTCCTGGTCTTTTCAAGACTCTTTCTTGGAGACTGAACTTCAGATTTCCCCTTTTATGTGAAAGGAATTTAAAGAGACTTTAGAGTCTGCGTGCACAGAGCCTGGCAGTGCCTTACCCAGCAGCCTTGACGTCTACGCTGGCCCGTGTCCCTGGGAGCTTCTCTGCCACAGTTGGAAACTTGTCATTATCATCAAATGATCCTCCAAGTGGAAAAGCCCAGGGTAACTCAGATCTGCCTTGCTAATAAGCATTCTGAATAATGTACATTAATAATTACAGGGGCCATACAAATTACAAAAATATTTGAAGTAAATTATAGGGCCTCCCAGTAAAACAGAAATACAACTTACTAAAATGCATAGGTTTAATGTAAAGTCAGCTACCCCTGCATATCTCACAATTTCTCAGCCTTTACAATAAATACTACTTTTGGACAGGCACCAATTCTCTTCAAGGACTTACTACCTCTGATACGACTTTTCTTTTATAAAATCTTCTATAACTAATCTGGCAAAATCCATCAACTTTACTAGAGATAAGTGACAGTTTGATGCGTCAATATTTACTATGTAGCACATAAGGAAAAACATGTTCTAAAATATTTAGTATTTCATTTTAATCCTCATCAACATTGAAGCAAAGACATATGGACTGCTAGAAAAACAATAAAGCTAGTTACTCATTATTTTCTGAGGTCTTTGGCTCTGCGATTGGTCCAAAAAAAAAATTTAGAGTTAAATTCAAAAATAAAAACCTGGCAGCTCTTTTAGGTTGTGAAGACTTTATTTTTTAAATTTTTTTGGGGGGGTCACACCTGGCGATGCACAGGGGTTACTCCTGGCTCA
Organism: Sorex araneus; assembly: GCF_027595985.1. Classification (NCBI taxonomy): domain Eukaryota; kingdom Metazoa; phylum Chordata; class Mammalia; order Eulipotyphla; family Soricidae; genus Sorex; species Sorex araneus. The sequence continues at coordinate 180,501,448 of NC_073304.1, forward strand.
TGCACTCAGGAATCACTCCTGGCGGTGCTCAGGGGACTATATAGAATGCTGAGAATTGAACCCGGGTTGACCAAGTGCAAGGCAAACACCCTACCCTCTGTGCTATCACTCCAGCCCCAGGTTGTGAAGATTTTTTATCTTGTCCTTCTCTCACAAAATCCCGTTAATCACAGATTTCTTGGGCGGGCTCAGTAACCTCTCATTTCGTCCTTTCCCTGAGATCTTCGAAGTCTCTCTCGACTTGGTCCTCCCAACAATATCACACTGGAGGCTCTTCCAGGGTCAGGGGAATGAGATCCAGCTTGTTACTGGATTTAGCATATGAATAAACCATGGGAAGCTTGCAAGGCGGTCCCATGTGGGCAGGAAACTCTCAGAAGATTGCCAGTTTCTCCCAGAGGGAGAAGTAGAATACAAGATATCCTGTAGCCGCTTTGCAGCCGCATGCTTCTGAGAGCTTACTTTTAAGTCTCTCTCTGGATGTTGGCCGTTGATGGGATTACACACACCTGGGTTCCTCTGCCGGTACCTTCATGCATGAGGCCTGTCCAAACGTGTGGAGAGGGGCATCGAGCATGGCTGTAGCTAGGTTCTGTTGGTCTTCGGCTGCCGGGAGCTCTGCTCGGGGTGGGGAGGGAAGCTGGAGCCCATCCCCTCCGAGGGGCCCCGGGGAAGACAGCCAGGCGTGCAGGCAGGGAACTCTCTGTCGTCCTTCTCCCAAGAAGAGTTAAATACTTGTTTGGAGATCTTTGGCTTAGAGCTTTGGGTAAGGTAGAACATGTCTTAGGGGACCAGCCCAGGAGGAAACTGACTGATCACCCTGGCAGCTACAACCCATCCTTCCTAAATACACACTCCTTTTTTCCTCATTGTAAATAAACAAACTTGCAAATACTCAGGCAAAAAGTTTACTGTGCGTACAGGAATCCTTCTTCCCAACACTCTGACTTACTGATGAAACTCTTGCCCCATCACCATGCCTTTCTACTGACTGCCCTAGAGGAGCAGTGGACTCAGACTCACACAGAATTCAATTGCTCAGTGGGCTTCTTCATATATAGTTTTCTCTTCATGCCCATGCCCTCCCTTGAACACATATCTTGCTTGCTATTCTGGATGTTTCTTTGCTTGTTTGTTTTGACTCTGGAGAAGCCTGTGTTATCTCTCTCTGACATGTACTTCTCCCTTTCTCTCTCCTAACATCTTTCTAAATACGTTTTAATAAAAACTTTCTTGCTTCATGACAAAAAAAATCACATGCAGGGCCGGATAGCACAGCGGGTAGGGCGTTTGCCTTGCACGCGGCCGATCCGGGTTTGATCCCCGGCATCCCATATGGTCCCCCAAGCACTGCCAGGAGTAATTCCTGAGTGCAAAGCCAGTAGTAGCCCCTGAGCATCACTGGGTTTCACCAAAAAAAAAAAAAAAGCAAAAAAAATTCCAAAAAAATCACATGTAAAATTAATTAATGATAAAGTAATGAATTTTATATTTTTACCTGCCTCTTTCAAAAGTTATTTGCAGCCCTAACAAAGTATGCTTTGCTTGACGCCTTTGAACTATGTGAGAATGGAATGTTCGTATTACTAATTTCTATGAGAAACCAAAGACTTTCCTAAAATAAAAAAGCATCAAGGATTATTATGAATACAAGTATTATTTGTAGATTGCTAAGTATTATTCTAGATTACCAATCTCAAGATATTATCAAGTAATAAATTAATGTTAAATCACCTTGTTTTAAACATTACATGGCAAGTTATTAAGGAGAGAAGAGAAAAAGAGAAGAGAAAAAGTGATCTGTAAGCACAAGATTCAGGAAATAGAACAGGTGTGGGAGATAGTCACTCTGACAAAAAAATCCAAGGTTGGAATAGTTGGGAAAAACAACTTATGTCTTGAAATATAAACTGGCAGCAAAACGTAACATGATAAATAGTTTAGGATCTTTTGGATGTAGAGGGTAACATAAGCAAAAACAGAATAGGAAATTGTCAGAATTTTATGCTTTAAGGATAGCCAGTGATTTGCCAGGTGGAAATACGTGACATGAAATCTATGACAGTGTCCGTCATTTGACAATTGAATTTGGATGCACTTATGACTCTCCTACTGACCCAACCTGGACCCGTGGCTCAGGTGTCGGAAGCCAGTGGGACAGCAATATTATCTTGAAAAAATGGTCGGTAGTCCACTAAGGACTGCTCTAGAGACCCTCAAGCTAGGCCAGTCCTTGTATGTTTGTCCCAGTACGTGTCTGCTTGTCTCCTTCTCCGTGAAAGAATCCTGCTGGATGGAGGTCATGAGTGCTGATCCAATTGGCTTGAGATAAACAGAAACTACTTTGACTTCAGATCACACCTTAAACAGTACCCTGTCACATGCATAGTAAGGCGGTGGTTTCTAATCTCTAACAATTAATTATATAGTCCCTTTCCCTCTGCATCTTCATCATGTGCATCATCCATCATCTTGAGTCCAGCAGATTTCTGTCCAGGCAGTTTATTTTTAGGTAGCAATTATTTTCTGGAAAATTTAAAGTCAAAAGAGCTGTTTACCACTCAATCTCATCAACAGCTGTGTCTGAGCTTCCTCTAGGGCATGGCTTTCCTCCCAGGGTCTGCCATATAGCAGAAAACCATCATTTCTCCTGACCTTTGGTTTGAAAAAGAGAATGCTTGGAGTAAGCTTAATCAGGTATCAGACAATCACAACAAAGATGCACACACACACAGAGTTTTTCTGAGATATTGAAGAAAGATGAGGATAGTTTTCAAACCCTTGATTCAAACTTCAAAAGCCTCAAGTTTTTCATTTTCCTTTGCAGAGACTAAGATTCTCAATGCAGGCAAGCAAGAGTTCTTGCCCTGCCTTAGGCATCTGGGTGCGTCTGAGACTGCTGGGCAGGTCATTTTCAAGCACTATTTAAGAGAGTTTTATTCTTTTCAGTGCTCCTTATTTCCAAAATAAATGTTATAATTAGTCCTCCAAGGCACTGGGCCTAAAAAGAAGGTGAAAAACCACTGCCGGAAAACTCCATGAAATAACCTCTCTGAAAGCCATCAAAATCATAAAATTCACAAATAAAATGTGAATTCTTGGTCCTAAGAAGTTTCTTTTGGTGTTGGGGCGGGAGGGGGGCGGCGCGAGGTGGTCCTCAGGACTTACTCCTCAGTCTGTGTTCAGGGATCACTCCCAGCAATGCTCTATGTTGGGGGATCCTGTATGGGAGACACCAAAGTATCACTGCATCACTGTCATCCCATTGTTCATCGATTTGCTCAAGCTGGCACCAGTAACGTCTCCATTTTGAGACTTGTTGTTACTGTTTTTGGCATATCGAATACACCACGGGTAGCTTGCCAGGCTGTGCCGTGCAGGTGGAATACTTTCGGTAGCTTGCCGGGCTCTCCGAGAGAGGGGGAGGAATAGAACTAGGGTTGGCAGAGTGCAAAGCAAACGCCCTACCGCTGTGCTATTGCTCCAGCCCAGAACACACCAATGTGAGTGCCTTAGCCCCTGTCTTAGCTCTCAGGCACCTTAAGAAGTTTCTTTTTTAAGCAACTTAACTAAATTTTGCATCTGTGAAAACTTAAACTATATTTTAGTAAAATCACACAGAAAAGCAACTAAGCATCTGATTAAACCAAACAAAAGTAGGCTTATACTGGAAAAGTAGTCTGAATTACCCAATTGCTTTCACCATTTATTTTCCCTGCTTAAATGCTGTTTTTTTTTTTAAGTAAGAATTTTCAATCAACCTTCTTCCTGTTTTATTGCCCACTGATCCTAATAGTTCCAAGGTGCTCTATAATCTCTAAGTACTTATATTGACTTGGAATGTTTTATATGCAGCATGTATCATCCCTTGAAACGGTATTGTGGTCAATATATAAGTGTCATCTGGAGATCTGGTTTTTCTTTTTCTTTTCTTTTGTTCCTTGGGCCACACTTGGGGTATTCAAGGCTTACTACTTACACCGTGCTCATTATTACTCCTGCTGGTGTTCTAGGAACCATGTGAGGTTCGGGCACTTGATCTGGCTCAGCCTTAGCTCAGCAAGAGAAGAACTTACCCCTGGACTATCTCTCCAATCCTGGTGATATTTTAAATAATTTAAGAAACTTAGTTCCACTCCTAGAAATTTCTATTCATGTGGTCTACCTGAGGATCAGTGTTAGTACGTATTTCTTAAACATTACAAAGTTTTCTAAAATGTAACCGAGTTTGAAAACTACAATGTCAGATGGAATATTTAAATAAATTAGACCTCTAGTTGTTGTACTCTCAGTAGATACTGAGATTACATAAAAACATGTATAGTGATCAGGTGATATCAAAAGCTGTATCCACATAAAGAGATCTGAAGAATTTCTCATTATAATAATAATCAGGATATTATCCAGATAAATAGAAAATCAATGGGATGACAAGTGATAACTAAGGGGCCAGAGAGATAGTTCAGTCCGTAAGGCTTTTGCGTTGCATGTAGCCTTTCCTGGTTTGATTTCTGGCACCCCATATGGTGCCCTGAGCACTGCTAGAATTGATCCCTGAGCACTATCGGGTATGGCCCAAAAGCAAACCAACAAACAAAAGGTAGGATATATGCCTGACATATGTAAGATCCAAGCTTTAGCCCCTGACACTGTATGCCCACATCCAAGCAGCCCGGGTGTAAGTTTAGGAACCCTGCATGTCACAGCAGTGGGCTCAAGCAATGAACTTCAGACCAGCACCACAGGGTCAAAGGGAGACAGAACTTGTCTCAGCCCCTCCAAGCACTGTTGGGGCATGTAGGGGAGATGCTATTTTTAAAATAATTTATATATTTATTTATTATGCTAAATTAATCCTATTTTTCAGGGCTGCGTGACCCCTTTACTTTTATTTTTATTTAAATTTATTGTAACTGACCCCAAAGAGTTCTAAGTTACACAATCAGGAATCTATTACCAGGACTCAGACAATAAGAATTCATTTTACCAAGTAATTGATTACCCAGCTCTAGTTAGAAAACGGACTGGAGCGATAGCACAGTGGGTAGGGAGTTTGCCTTGCACGTGGCTGACCCAGGTTCGATTCCTCCTTCCCTCTCAGAGAGCCCGGCAAGCTACCGGGAGTATTTCGCCTGCACACCAGAGGCTGGCAAGCTACCTGTGGCATATTAGATATGCCAAAAACAGTAACAACAAATCTCACAATGGAGACATTATTGGTGCCCGCTCGAGCAAATCGATGAACAATGGGATAACAATGCTATAGTGCTACAGTATTTTCCCTGCAAGGCAGAGCCTGGCAAGCTACCCGTAATGTATTTGATATGCCAAAAACAGTAACAATAACATGCTCTTCATGTTCCTGGAGCAAGCAGTGCCATTGGCCTACACTAGCATGCAATATGGACAAATGAAGACATCATTGCACCCGCTCGAGCAAACTGATAAATAACAGGATGACAGTGACAGTGACAGTGACATTATCCAGATAATCATGCATTAAGCATTTTACAAATTGCAAATCACATGTCTATTTACTCATTGAAGAACAATATAGACAGAGAAGGCACTTAAAGATAAGCATAAATAGCAAAATACAGATTTTGTAAGAGATACACAATGTTATTTTTAGAAAAAATAGAAACACAATTAGAACATTTGCAATAAAGGTAAAATTTATATTCAGTCAATCATCCTGGCCATACTAATAACGAGAAAACTGACTCTAATGCTATTAACAGCAGCTTTAGGAGGATGGGAGATTGAGCTACACCTGGAAGTGCTCAGGGATTACTTCTGGCTGAGCACTCAGGGATCACTCCTGGTGGGGCTTGGGGGAATATCGGGTGCCAGAGATGAACCTCCAGTTGCCATATGCAAGGCAAGTACCTTACATCCTGTACTATCCTTCTGGCCCCAGCTTTCTTTTAAACAATAGATACACAGATACACACATAATGCATATACATATAACTGAATAATTTTTACCATATTTCCATGTCTGTGTGGTACAGTGATTTTCATAACTTTAAGAAATAGTTTTATAGTAGTACATAGTTCAGATCGTGTTTAAAATAGGGATAGTACTGGTCAGATATAACATTAAATCCTGAAATCTTCTTTCATGTCATTGATTATATTTTCTCAGTCTCCACAGCACATAAAGTGAAACACTAATCTTATCTGACATCTCAATTGAGAAGATATTGAACTAGAAATCAATCACCACTTGATAATTTCTTTAATGTCTTTTACTCCTTAATAGTCTCACTAACACCTAGCATCTTTTTTAATTCTTAGAGTTTCCATTATAAATAATAAAAATGAGAGACTATGGCATTATCTGTTAGGCCAAATACAAAAGACTTTGATTTACATAATTATTTATATATTTCTGTATCACTGTATCACTGTTACTATCATCCCATTGCTCACTGATTTGCTCGAGCAAGCACCAGTAACATTTTCATTGTGAGACTTGTTACTGTTTTTGGCATACCGAATATGCCATGGGGAGCTTGCCAGGTTCTGCCATGTGGGCGGGATACTCTTGGTAGCTTGCCAGGCTCTCCAAGAGGGACAGAGGAATTGAACCCATGTCGGCCGCATGCAAGGCAAACACCCTACCCGATGTGCTACAAATAATTTTTGTTTTAGGTTTTTACTGGGCTGGAGCGATAACATGGCAATCTAACAAGAGTATCACGCCTGCACAGCAGAGCCTGGCAAGGTACCCGTGGCGTATATATGATATGCCAAAAACAGTAACAATAAGTCTCACAATGAGAGACATTACTGGTGCCCACTTGAACAAATCGATGAGCAATGGGATGATAGTGACAGTGACAGAGATAAGGTTTTTACTTATTTAGGTTTTGGAGTAACTCTAGCTCTGCTCCAGGATTACTCCTGCCTCTGTGCTCAAGAATCACTCATCGTTCTCAGGGAACTATATATGGTGTTGGAGATGAATAAGCCAAGCATATTACCCACACTGTACTATCTCTCTGGTTCCACAATAAAAGTTTTAAAAGAATGAGCAAATCCCTTAGTCTTATGAAGATAACTTCATATTAAGGGAAGATGAATAGAGGAAGAATGAATAAACTACCAGGTCACGACAAATATTAAGAAGAAAATAAAAATAGACAATGAATAAAGAGAGCACTGAGAAATATTCTGTGAATTTTAATGAATATCAAGAACAAAAGTACTGATTTAAAAAACCCTACAATTTATATAAATCAATTTTCATTGGAAATGATTCATCTTTTTACTCTTTATCTCTTTCTTGTGGCCATATTTATTTTCCTCTCATCTAATGCATGTATTCAGATACTGAGAATATATTATAATGTTTGCCTATTATTGTAGTGAAGTTGGAGTGATAGCACAGTGGGCAGGGTGTTTGCCTTGTATGCAGCCAAACCGGGTTTGATTCCTTCACCCCTTTCAGAGAACCCGGCATGCTACCGAGAGTATCTTACCCACATGGCAGAGCCTGAGCATGCTACCTGTGGCATAATCAATATGCCAAAACAATAACAAGTCTTACAATGGAGACATAACTGGTGTCTGCTCGAAAAAATCAATGAGCAACAGGATGACAGTGACAGTGATCATTGCAGTGTATATACTATACATAATCTATACTTCATAGTTTCTTCACTTTTCACTCAGTCTTACATTTTATACTTAAATATAATAAGTTGTGATTAAGTTCACAATTTATAGAAGAAAATTAATTTGTCACATTTCAGGTGGCCACACCAAGGGATTCTATGGAGCCACTCCCAATATGATGTTTAGGGGAACAAATTTTACTCAGAACAAATTTTGCAGCTCTTGAGTACAAAACAAAAATGTCAGAGATTTAGGAAATCTCCCTGGCCCCATGAACCACATTTGACTCTTCTTCTTTAGGGGAGTTAGTAATGGCAGCCAGGGGCCCCTGAAAAGGAGAGTAAACTGCATAATTAAGCCCCATACAAAATTATACATTTTTTACTACTTTTATTTGAATAATGGATTCTCAAGCTTGGTATTAAATTCTAACATCCTTGAGTATAATCCATTTGTCAATGTCTTCATCTCTTTACATGAGCCAAACTGACACATGTAAATAGAATATTAAACACATCCAATGATGCTGGTTGGAAAACAGCCCAGAGTCGAGTTGGCCAGTTACATCTGTAAAGAATTAGAAATTCTTTTTTACTATTAAAAGAATAAATCTCGGAAAAAAAAGAACAGAGCAGAACAACTGATAAAAGAGAAGAGTCTATGTGAGTATGCATGACAGCACATATGCAGCTTTGGAAAAAGAAACAGGAAGCTCATTTGAAACAAAAATCCAGAGAGGGAGAGATAGTCATTTCTGAAATCTCTGAGTCCGATAACCACTTCATGAGGAAGGCTCTGACAAGGCTTAGGGACAAAGTAAGGATGAAAACAGATAACCTCCAAAGTCAAAAGAAGTTCCAACTCATGAGTGTTCATCTTTGATGTGTGTATAGAAAAGCATTATATTATAATTATATTGATTACACAGTCTAAACCTCTATTTACACTGTATTGGCACTCACTGTCTTACAATGTCTATAACATGAATATAAAAAATAGATTTTCCTTTATAACATTCTGTACTTAAGAGACCAAGGAGAAAAACATGATCTAAGAAGGTGAATATTGAAGTCGTGCTGCCAAAACAATAGAAATTAATTGGGTGGCAAGGTTTCTGTCAGCCATCAAGAGAAAAGATGGAGTGTAGAATGCATTCTAAATAGGCACACAGAGCTAATCTGAACTTATCTGCTACCATATTGTCTTTCAGTAGCCCTATAATCTCCAGGTTCTTGGTGGAGAGGCAGATTTTTGTAAACTCCAATTATTACTACCAAGTTCTATCTTGCTCGCATAGAAACACTGTGAGAGTAGAAACAAGGTTATGAAAGTTAAAAGAAGTAACTGATTTGTACAAGTTTCCAGAAGGAAGATTTAAAAATGGCTCTCTTATAGAAAATGGCCCTTTTGATTTTTAAAACAACTTAAAAATAAAGAAAGAAAATAAATCATGAGCATTTAAGAAATAACTTACAGGAATATAAAATAAAGCATATAAATAAATCCTCTTATGTTTTGAAAAATGTGGGGTTAACTAATAAAAAACAACCTCAAACATTCTTTTTGAACTTTTAAGTTATGAACAGTGCTAAGACATTTTGTGAAAAGATGATGGCAAGCAAAATCATAATCAATCCTTAAAAATAATTGAATTTAAGCAAAGTATACAATGCTCTCAGAAACAATTCCCCTTCAGGGGTCAGCTATGAGACTCACAAGCTTGGGGTTTGATCCCCAGCACTGCAAGCCCACCTGAGTGTAAACAGGTTTCATCCCTAAAGATAAAAACAACAAAACCAATTCCCATACCAACCAATATGAAACTACTTCTTATTGTTGCAAATAAAGACAAACCTATCCTTTCTTTGTTTCTCCTATTTCCTACATAAAAATACACAGTAAGATATGAAATCATCCTCTGGCACCAAGTAAGCTCATTCATAGCCATGAACCAGAGAATCATAAATAAATCTCAAAAGAGATCAACGAGTTGCAAGGATTCTGGATCCCATGCAAGGCTGAGTCATCAAGAGCACCTGGGGTGAGGATGGGGGGTATGAGCCCAGCACCCACCAAAAAGGAGCCCCAGAAGCCAAAAACCGGTGACCCGAGTGGCCACACATGTTCGGCCTCTCTGTTGCTGGATGACCATGATCCCCGAGGCCAGCTAACTACTTTTGGTGCCAGCATATTCTTGCAGAAATGTCTCTAGACTGTGAACTAATCCATGGCCCCATGCCACCCCAGGAGGGGAAAGGTTTTTCTCTCTTGGCTTTTCTGGGGGGAAAAGATATGGCGACCGCCATCTTATAAGGACCACTAAAGAGAGGTATGAGCTTGCAATGATGCAATTTCTGGCAGAAATTTCCCTGAACTTAGTTACTAAAATACTAAAATACAGAAATCCAAAACCATGCAGCCACTATCGCAGATGCACGACCTCATATCTCTTAATTCTCAGCAATGGAAAACAAATTATCAAATGCTTCCTTTTCAGCAGGTCTGATTTTGCGGGTGGGGGACTCCAAACAATGATAGTGAGTTATTTTGTAGAAATATTGAACGTAACCAAAGTAAAGAGAAAGTAAAGTGAAATTATCAGCTACACAGACAGGGGGGTGGGTGGGAGGGGAGGTATACTGAGGTTCTTGGTGGTGGAATATGTGCACTGGTGAAGGGATAGGTGTTTGACTATTGTATAATCGAGACTTAAGCGTGAATGCTTTGTAACTTTCCACATGGTGATTCAATAAAAAAATCAAAAAGAAGAAGCCCAAAACCTCCACATTCCACAAACTCTGCCGTGCTCACACGCAGACTCCATTGCTTGGGACAAGCTCATCCAGAAATTAATCTGTTGAAAAATTCAGGTATGAAGATTTTGTTACTGAAATCTCTAGACTTTCAAGAAGTCAGGGATGGGCTACCTCCCCACATGGCTCTAACCTCCACAGTCATGCACACACCCCAAAGCCACTAATCAGTCAAAAATTTTACTCCAGCTCTATCACCCTGTTAAAATTTTGGGAAATCCTGGGGAAGTAGTAAGTCAGGAGTAGCACACCAGATTGGATGAGATGGAAAGTAGAAGGCAACCAAACTCGATGAACAAAATATAAACACAGAAGGTTTAACCTGTAACAACATCTTAGTAATCTCCTATACAAGGGCTTAGTAGATTCCTATTGAGAAACAATGATATCCACTAACTTTCTATTAAGAAAACATTTTTAATCATTTTAGCAATTAATTTTTTAAAAGCAACAAAAATCAAATTATTGAAGGCCTGCTATACGGCAGGCTTAAGGGGTAGTTGGGAAAATTGGAATTAATAGTGGTGGGAAGGTGCAATTGTTGTAGAACTGGTGTTGGAATATTGGATATCTGATATCATGATGATTTCATCATGAATAGCTTTGTAAAACAATGACTAAATAAAATCACACAAAAAGATACCAAATCATCAAAACACTCTGCTTCCTGACAAAACTTGATCCAAAACATATTCCCTACTTCCTTACAAGCCCTACCTAAATCATTCAGCAAAAGCTGAAACCTTAGAACACATCCATACTCTTAGTGAGAATACCCATAGTTCACCGAAGTGTATGCTTTGTGTTGCTGCAACAAGGTAATATATTTATCTTTTTCAATGCTAGCTAAGTCATGCAGAATGAGCTGTCAGTGTATATCATAAGAGAAAAATTTCAAATTGTTGTCTCTGATAAGGTGTGGAAATACAGGAATTAATTTCTACAATCAAATGGTTGTTTATGGAATGTTTACTAGAGAAGGAACATCATTATCAACTCAACACTTATATTTTTTTCTTTCTCATCTCTCTCTCTCTCACACACACATACAAAGGAAATGTTCAGTTAATGATAGAGGTTGGAATTAACTGGGGAAAGCTATAACTGCCAATAATATCCACTGTGCTGGGAATTACATCTCAAGACCTGTCATAGGTAAAGAATTCTAATCACAACATGGCCAGATCACACTCATAAAACAGGTCAACTATGCCTGGACTCATCTAGAAGGCAATTGTTAGGTATCTGATATATCATGCCTGGAAAACAAAATAAGCAGCATGTGAATTTATTTTTTAGATATGTTTTCCTCATTCTATCATAAAAACACATATTACTGATAAAGATGCCTCTTCCTCTGGTCCCAGAAGGACAAGTCACATGAGGCAGATTATTGGTCTATCCTTATATTTTTTTGTAGGCAAGGGCTTACTCCTGATTCTATGCCTACAGATCACTCCTGAGAGAGTTTGTGGGACCATATGTGGTACCAAGTGTTGAGCCTGGGTCAGTTCTCTGAAAGGCAAGTGCTGTCCTTGCTATACTATAGCTCAAGTCCCTGCCTTTCTTTCCTTTTTTGACTCTCTTCACTGTCTAGCTTGTATAGCAAAATTGCTTAAAATATCCTCTTGCTCATCTTCTGTATGTTCCATAGTGACTCTCATACCAAAACCTCCAAGATATATTAAAGCAGCTGAGTAGCCTTCATCCTCTTCCATAATTCTGCATTACATGTGCTGGCATCACTGCCTACCCAGCCACAAAAACATCAATAGCACATTCAATGTTTCTCTTTTATTCTCTTGGGTTTTATTGTCACCACAAGAAGACAAGCAAATTTAAGCTATTTTATTCTATTTTGTATATTGGGAAACAGACCAAGATCAATTAATTGATTTGTTCAGACTTTTATGAGCAATATTTTTAGAGCCATGGTTTGGATATATCTAGTGCCAAAGGCACTAGATATTTTGCTTAGTCAAAATGATGGCATTCAAAAATATATTTTAATATCAACTGAGAAGGAAAATAAATGTGAAATTAGAAATACATGTATTGAAAATAGAAAATATTTTTTTCAGCTCGGAAACTGAACTTTTGACTATTGGTCATTAGTTGAAGTGAATTAGAGCTTAGAGTGAGTAAAATTCTATTATATTGTTTACCAGTTAGTGAATTGTAAATGACTTTATGATCTGCTTCTATGACTTCTGTGGAAAAACAGTGAAATGTTTTTGATAACTTCCTTAATTGTTACTTACTAATGTTTCTGAGTTAGATGAATGATACTTAAAATTGAATTTAAGAAGCAATACACATGTCATTTGATTTGATATAGAATATTTGTCATGTCTTAGAGGAAGTATATGGTATACTTCCTGAGGCTTATACAAGAAAAATTATACTTGTGAATTTTAAGATAGTATAATGGAAATAAAAGCATGAGTTATTTTAATATATTAATACATGGAATAACAATGAGATTATGAAATATATTTACATATGCCTGATTCCTATTTTATCAAGGCCGTTTGAAATTAAAATTGAAATATCAGTGAATTTAAATAAAAATGGGAGAATGCAAATGACTCTACACTCAAACACAAATGTAGTAGTAGGCATCCAAGACTGGCCGAAAACTGAAAACCACTTCCTATTCTCCATTCATTCTCATCTAGAACTTTTTCTATTTTCAATGTTTGCTCCAGATTTCTACCTTTTTTTCCTGGATTTTCTGGATCTCATTAGTATCTCTAATGGAAAGAAGGACTCTCCTGTCCTATTGACTTACTTGGGCATTATCTCACTTATCCTTATAGGGGCCACACCCAGAACTTTTTCAGGGTCCTGGATGGTGCCTTACAGAGTTGACTCAGCACCGATTGGCATGGAGAGCTCAACAGGTCTACTGGGACTGGGGGTAGGCAGCACTTCCGGGACAACTGATGGTACTCTGGAGGCTGCATGTGGCCAGGACTCAAACTCTGAACACTGACTTGCTAGGCGTGTGCCCCACTGCTTGATCTAGTTCACTGGCTTCAGTGCCAAATTCTATCTTCACCGAGTTAACTCTGGACAGGATTCTTTAGTAGTAGGAGAATCTTTTATGTAGCTTAAAGCTAAATAAAACCAGAATTCCTCTTACATCAAGGGCAAACCTCTGCTTGGGAAGACCTTTCCTTTCCTTTCCTCTACTACTTTTAATAGGGGTCGGAGATATGATAGGCATCAAGGGCTTGCATTGCAAGTCACAATTCCTGGTTGGATACCCATTATCACCTTTGGACCCTGAGCATTGGCAGGAGTGAGCTCAGAGCACAGAGTCAGAAATAAGACCTGAATCCTGCCAGATGTGCCCCCAAAGCAAACAAACAAAAAGCAAAAAATAAACCATCCCTAATCCACTGAACTTTTTCAGTCCAATATTGGCTTTGTCAACTCAAACCCTATGGAAGGGATTCAGTAGCCATAAGCTTATAAATGAGTTATTTTTCACTCTAAGCCCTTATGTTCTCATCGATACCATGCAAAAGTGCACCCAACGCAAGTATGAGATTTTATGTGTGAAGTCCTCAGTTCAAATCATCTGTAGCATACGAAGCACTGGTTAAGTAAAGAAAACATATCAGGCAATTATCATGATATGATCTGTTATATATGGTTTAGAATACTAAGGCTAATATATCTTTAGGACTTTGAAGTTAAAATAGCTATGGGCATTTCAAACAAATGTACTGTTCACTTTTTTCCCCTCTAGTTGTTAATTTCCTTTTAAAAATTATTTTTTTTTGAATTTTTATTTTAATTGAGCACTGTTGTGCCATGCCATTGTTCATCGATTTGCTCAAGTGGGCACCAGTAATGTCTCCATTGTGAGACTTGTTGTTGCTGTTTTTGGCATATCAAATATGCCATGAGTATCTTTCCAGGCTCTGCTGTGTGGGTGGGATACTCTCGGTAGCTTGCCGGGCTCTCCGAGAGGGACAGAGGAATCGAACCCAGGTCGGCCGCATGCAAGGCAAACGCCCTACCCGCTGTGCTATCGCAACCAATCTTAGAGGAAAATATACATTTTTTCTTAGAGTGAAATATACAATTTTTTACAAATATACTTATTTTAATTATTTTATTAAAGAACTGTAATGTACAAACTTATTGATACTTGAGTTTTAGGTATAAACTATTGTTACACCAATCCCACCACCAGTGTAACTTCCCATCCGCAGGGTTCCTATATTCTCTCCTCACCCCAACCCCACATTGTCCCTGAGTCACCATGACAGGTACACTACAAAGTTTCAGTGGCTTTGCAGTGCTGCTTAGGTCACATGTTTTCAGTGCTGAGTCTGGATTTTGGATATATGGCTATGCCACTTGCCCATACCACTAGTATAAACAAAACCCTGATATTTAGGCAATGATTTCTGAGTAGGGTATACCAGGGTATATGGTTTAGATCAGGAAATGTTAAATTCTTAGAATTATTTTTAATTGACAAAGGGGAATATAGAAATAGAAAATAGGGATTACAATTAACTAATTAGTAAGGGGTTTTGGCCATGTGATTTGAGTAAACTTGAATTTTATGATTCCTGATTTTTTGTTTTTCAAGATTTGCAGTCACATAAAAAACAACTGAAGAATAGGATCTTGAAACATATAATTCATAATCACATGAATCACGAAATCCCGTTGATCATCGAGTTGCTCGAGTGGTCTCAGTAACCTCTACATTCATCCTATCCCTGAGATTTTAGAAGCCTCTCTCTTCTCGGCCTTCCCAGCGATGCCACATTGGAGGCTCTTTCAGGGCCAGGGGTAATTCATAATGTCTACTGAAAATTGCTGCCACATGGTATCATTAGCCTTAATTTAATAGAGATGTTCTGAAAAATCAAGCTTCAAGAGTAGGAAAATACATTATTGCCGACTATCAACTATCACTTGTTATCTCATTGGTATGAAAATAGACTCTGGAATCTCTATAATCTCACTGTAATTGTGAGTTTCAGCCTATGATATTAAAAGTTGGATTATGATATTAATAGTTGGATATTGATGCTCTAAACTCTAAGCTGCTTACTTAAATCCCAATATGAATATGAAGTATACCTCCTCTCCCATACCCTATATCTCTGTTTGTTTTTTTTTTTTGACAAGTGTACTTTGAAGTGTTCTGTTGGAAAATACTAGCTCCTTACTGGTCTTAGATCATACATTTCCCATGATTATACCACTGTGTTCCACAAGTAGCCAGTGGCATTAGATTCATATATCAGATAGGTATATACAACTTTCTACCTGCTATTATACTTATTCACCATGTGCTAATTTCATACATCTTATAATATTCTGTTAGAAAGAAATGGAAGAAAATACTGTTCGTAATATTAGTTCTAAGTTCAAGATCAAACTTTCTTTCAAATTCATGACAGAATGCCAAGCAACACTGTAATTATTGCTTTAGAGTTTACTTTTAATGTTTTACTTTTAAATATTTTGAATAATTTCAACATTACAGATAGCTGTTTATAAATCTTCCAGATCAATATAATCAGTGCAAACTATTCGAGTAGAATTAGAGATCAAACGTGCCCTGAACTGACAGTGGCTGCTATACTGAGTGACATGGCAGGTTCTATAAAACATCAGATGTCTTATATTGGTTATTCATCTCCTCATTGTGCTAAACATTTCAAGTGATTAAGTCCTTTTAATGTATTTTAGTAATGGATGATTAAATCTTACCAGGTAATTTTAAGTCTTTAGGTGCAAAATACCATAAAACTTTTATATCTGATCTTATGATATCAAAAACAAATTATTCGTTTAGTATAAATATTTCCAACTTCTTGCAGGTTCGATCTGTCAATACCACAGTATGACAGCATTCAGTCTCTTTCTATCTGTAATGGCAGTGTATCTATTATTTGTCACTAAGCAACATACAGAAACAATCCCCCCCTTTTCTATTATCATGTGAAAAGCACTCAGGACATGAAAAACAGAGAGAGAAAACCACTCTTGTGGTTAGATATTTTGACATAAAAATCTTTTCTCATCAAAGATGAAAAGCACCTTGTCACTCATTTCTAATTACTGCCACATTCCTGTCAATGTGGAGAGAAGTCAACTCTGCGAGGACATAACAGGCATTGACTAACAAGCAGAGCTGGATTTGGCCTGTGAGTCCTATTTGCTGAGCGAGGCTGGATTCGAATCAATACACACTGATATGGGTAATTTTTCATTTTAACCACAAATCTTCTTTAAATTCAAAGAAAGGAGGTTTGATTGTCTGAAAGTTTACTACTTCATCTTTGATATCATTGGATATCTTCCTTCCCTTGTCTTTTCTGGTATGCCCAGAGCATTCAAATAAAATAACCATCAACACTCATAGAGAGAATCAATTTGAAGATTTGTAAACTTATTGAGCATCAAAGCATTTCCTGTTCTGTGGTTGTGATTAATATCCATAACCAAATGAGCTGGGCAGGAGTGGAGAGTGTGACTGTTGGAGAGAACAGATGCAAAATCATTAACTGCATGTGGATGCCACTTCCTTAGAAGAATTAAAATTCCGGCCATTCACATGCACCAGATTTTCCAGGCAAGGCATTATAAAACAAAAGGAGAAAAATAATCATTAGTAAAGAAACCGGCAGCAATATTAAGGCTGTCAGTATTTTCACTTTGTATGGGAGCCAGGTTTACATGGAGAATCGGTGAGGAAGAAAGGTAGATGAGATGCCGGGAGCACAGAGCTTTTTTTCTGGCAACATATTTATGAAGCCTTTGCTAAAACCTTCTATGATACCATTTTCCATATGTCTGCCCAAATAGAAAATACTTTTGTAAGGAAAAGTATCGACACTATAGTCTCACCAGGACTATGGGAGAAGAGCTGCTTAAGCTTCCTGAAGCTTCCCTTACTGCTACTTTCACTGACCCGGTACTTTTGTTTTAAATCAATTATGCTCCTTCTAGCAGCAGGAACTCATTTGGTCTTCTTTATTGAAGGGCTACAGTGTATCAGATTCTATACTGGGCACTGGGAATACTAAAAAAATGATTTGCATCCTCAAAAGGTTGGAATATTTTGTATTATAATTCATTTATTTAGAAACATATTCACATAACAGATTAGATAATAAATAACTTATGAAAGAAGGAAAACACCTACCAGAATATTTGAAATGAAATGAAAGGATTAGCAATACCACTCAGTATATCCCCAGCTTTTATGGTAGAATACCTCTAAACCTTTCTAAAATTGTTTGTTGTTGTTGTTGTTGTTGCTGTTCTCAATATGTCCACTTGGGTAATCTGGCATAGAGAAAATTTTACTCAGAAGACCTAAGGGCAGATCTGTGTTATGCCACTTTCTAAGATTCAGAAATTAAAAAAAAAATATATATAAGACCTATTAAAATAGTATTTTCTAATTCATTAAATATTGACTACACCTTAACTACACCATTAGATATATGGTGCTAAACGTATATCTAATTCATTACATCCACATGCCTATTTTATGCAAATAAGTATGAATCATAATTATTAATTAAATAAATTGAGGGTTAGATTGATTAAGAATATCATACATATTAAAGTAACCGAGCTGTGAAGTGGGATCAAGCCAGTTAAGTTTCTTAGCAAAGGCCAGACTTCCACCTCTTGGGTCACGTGACTTCCTCCTGAGAGTCTAATTTAAATGCTCACTTGTAACTCCATTCCATTTCCCCCAAGACACAACAGCAATGAACACAGTGCTTCTGCCTCTGTCTTATCCCCCCTCCCTCTCCCACAAAGTCTTCCTTATTCCATTTTTAGATTCATTGAAGTGATTCATTTGAAATGTAGACCTCATCATATTTGTGAAAGCCCTCAAGAGCACCGTGTGGATCTTTTCAAGAGGAGAAATCCTCTCAAGAGTAAGTGTCAGCCTCTGCCATGGCTCACTTCATTCATACTTAAGCCCCCTACTCTCAGAACACTTTTTTTTCTAGAGATGCCACTAACATTTTTTACATAACAATTCAATCATGCTGGGAAATGAAGATATCTTGTTCTCACAAAATGATTATAGTTTTGTTCAAATTTGATCTTTTATTTCCATCTACAAAATCCCTATATCCTAATATAATGAACATAATCTGTGCATAAAATATTAGCTGGTATTAGACTGTTGCTTGTTCTACAAACTAAGAGAAATTGGTGAAGTATTAAGTTTTGTCTTCTTACTACTCATTTATTTCACCCCTTTCCTCTGACCAAATTTCAGTTGAGAAACTTGAGTTACCTATAGTCAAGGAGGAAGGCTTATATGAAAACATTTGGAAAACACTGTATACTTCAGTGAGCTAAATATGCTAAATATAGGTTAGATAAACTAAAATTAACATATTATGCTAATCCTATAATCACCTGAATATTTCAGGGAAATAAGAATTTATTACTGCTGTAAACTGATACTTAAGGGAGTTAATACAGCATATTGGTATTTCTGAGCTTTGCAAACATAATCAAATTTAGCTTAAACCAGATAATTAAAAATAAACACAATTATTGTATTAATTGGGATGTTAATTTATAAAAATATTCACAAATATTGTATAAACCATAAGTGTTATCAAACAAGATACTTCATTTCCTTTCCCATTAAGTCCTACAAAATGTCTTAGACAATATGATACTTATACATTAATTTGGACTCCTTTATTTATAATTTGGAGTCCTTTAAACTTTAAATTGACAAAGCATTTTGTAATAATGTTCTCATTTAGTTTTTTGTTTTTCTTTTTGGGTCATACCCAGTGATGCTCAGGGGTCACTCCTGGCTCTGCACTCAGGAATCACCCCTGGCAGTGCTCAGGGGACCATATGGTATGTTGGGAATCGAACCCGGGTCGGCCGCGTTCAAGGCAAACGCCCTATCCATGGTGCTATCACTCCAGCCCTCTCATTTAGTTTTTTAAATGTGAGTAAGAGGGATTTTCTTCCACTAAAATAAAAAAGGGTAGATAGGCCTGGTGTCATCATACATAGAAGAAAGCAAATGTTAATTCTAGAAGGAGCTAGCAATCACAACTGTGAAGTTTTCTACTCTAACCTGTGATAGAAGTTTTGAGTTCACACTCATTTCCCCCCTTTGTTGTTGTTTCTAAGCACTGCTACAGAGTTCAGGAAAGGAATGGAAGCTTGCATTTAATAGTCACACAATTCAGAAATGGTGCAAAAGCTCTGAAAATAGTGGATCTAACAATGAAACAGTTTGAACTTAATGCCACTAAATTTATAGTATAGTAATCTGTTGAAAGTGGTCAGGTTAAAGACATTTACACTTTACTGCAATTAAAAACAATGGTGAATTCCTGGCACGACTGAATGAGATATCACCTTATTTACTGAGGAAGGCAATGTTTTGTCCTAGAAGCTGTACAAGGCACACAACTTACCCTTTATTGAAATAGTCACAAAAACGAGTATAGGAAAACTGTTACAGTTCAGGATCCTGAAAGTAACCAAAAGAAAAGGGGCAAATGAAGCCCTTTCAATTGCACCAATACTCTCCACGCATCTTTCCATGCATGAAAGAGCAATTTAAAAACTGAAATAATTCAGCTATAATAGGCATCGTCAATGAGACAAATATATTCCAAGATGGCCTTTTCAGTGTTATAAGGTCACTCTCAGCCTTTCAAAAAGCACAGGCTCTGTAACAATACAATAGTTTCCTCCAAGAACACTCAGATATATTTGAATTCCCTGGTACTCATACAGTTATCAAGCTCAACTGTGACATCCTGAAGATTTGGAATTTTGTCGTTTCCTTGTATGCTAGACATTTAATGTCTCAATCAGTACTGCATATGGCTCATGACCCTTCATATATGGCATTTGGCCCATTAATGTCATTTTTAGATTTCAATTTCCTAGGCAGGAGTAATATATATTTGGTACAAAAGTAAGAAGAAATGTTATAACTATTTGCTACTTTCTAATCAAGTTCTAGCTATAGTGGGTAATTAAGTCTATATTTTCAAATGAAATTTATGCTCCACTGGAAATCTGAGCTTCTTTGGCAAACGCCTTGTCTATTTGGCAAGAGAACAAAGGCATGGCTGTAATTTTTTGGCACAGATACCCAGATAGTGTCTGTAACACTAATCTTCATATTTCCAAGTTAGATATATAGTACGTCTGGAGAAATCTAGAATGTTGCATTTAGTTTGCATTTAATCAAGAAGAGAACATAGCAGATTGAAACAAAATCAAGAATAATTATCACTTTGTCCATTTATTTTTACCAGATTTTATTCCAGAAAAATACTGTTTAAACTCCTAGCAGACTTCAAAGAGGACATCACTAACAGCACAATAGTAGTCGGAGACTTCAATATGGCCTTATCGCCTCTAGATAGATCGACAAGAACAAAACTCAACAAGGAAACACTGACTCTGAAAGAAGAAATTGAAGAGAGAGGCCTAATAGACCTATACAGGGCCTTACACCCCCAAAAGAAAGAATACACATTCTTTTCCAGTGCACACGGAACATTTTCTAAAATAGACCATGTACTGGGCCCCAGAACATACCTCAATAGAATCGGAAAAATAGAAATTGTATCAACCATCTTTTCAGACCACGATGCGCTGAAGATAGAAGCTAACCACTCACTGACACGGAGAATCAAGTCAAACACTTGGAAATTAAACAATTCAATGTTGAACAATGAGTGGGTCAGGAAGGAAATCAAGGAAGAAATCAAAAAATACTTAGAAACAAATGAGAATGAAGACACGAGCTGCCAAAACCTATGGGACACAGCTAAAGCCGTGTTAAGGGGAAAATTTATAGCTCTCCAAGCATTCCTCAGGAAGGAAGAAAGGGCCCACATAGACAGCTTGACTTCACGACTCAAGACCTTAGAAAAGGACCAGAAAAGGGAACCCAAACCAGATCGAAGGAAAGAAATAATAAAAATTAGAGCAGAAATTAATGACATGGAAACCAAAAAGACAATCCGAAAGATCAATGAAACAAAGAGCTGGTTCTTCGAGAAAATAAACAAGATTGATAAACCGCTAGCAAGACTCACAAAGAAAGAAAGAGAAAGAACCCTAATAAATCGAATCAGAAATGAAAAGGGGGACATCATAACAGAAACCAGTGAGATTCAAAAGATCATTAGAGACTACTTCGAAAGTCTATATGCCACAAAACAGGAGAACCTAAAAGAAATGGATGGATTCCTCGATTCTTACAATCTCCCAAGACTGAACAAAGAAGACTTGGAATACCTGAATAGACCCATCAATGTTAAGGAAATTGAAGCTGTGATCAAAAACCTCCCCAAAAACAAAAGCCCAGGCCCAGATGGCTTCACTGGCGAATTCTTCCAAACATTTAAAGAAGACCTGCTGCCTGTTTTCCTCAAACTTTTCCAGGAAATTGAAAAAACAGGAAATCTCCCAAACAGTTTCTATGAAGCACACATCTCCCTAATACCAAAAGCAAACAAAGACATCACTAAGAAAGAAAATTACAGACCAATATCCCTGATGAACACTGATGCGAAGATCCTCAACAAAATACTGGCAAATAGGATCCAACAACTCATCAAAAAGATTATACATCACGACCAAGTGGGATTCATCCCAGGGATGCAAGGATGGTTTAACATTCGGAAATCAATCAACATAATCCAGCATATCAACAAAAGTAAAGATAAAAACCATATGATCATATCAATAGATGCAGAGAAAGCATTTGACAAGATCCAACATCCTTTCATGATGAAAACCCTCGCCAAAATGGGGTTTGGAGGAACTTTCCTCAAGATAGTCGAAGCCATCTATCACAAGCCTACGGCAAGCATTATCCTCAACGGGGAAAAACTAAGGGCCTTTCCTCTGAGATCAGGCACAAGACAAGGATGCCCACTCTCACCACTCCTCTTCAATATAGTACTGGAAGTACTTGCGATAGCTATTAGACAAGAAAAAGAGATTAAGGGCATCCAGATAGGAAGGGAAGAAATCAAACTCTCACTATTTGCAGACGACATGATACTATATCTAGAGAAGCCTAAAACCTCTACTAAGAAACTCTTAGAAACAATAGACTTATACAGTAAAGTTGCAGGCTACAAAATCAATACCCAAAAATCCATGGCCTTCATATATGCAAACAATGAGGCAGAGGAAAGGGACATGAAAAAAGCAATCCCATTCACAATCGTGCCCCAGAAAATCAAGTACCTCGGAATCAGCTTAACCAAGGAAGTAAAAGACCTTTACAAAGAAAACTACATAACGCTACTCCATGAAATCAAAGAGGACATGAGGAAATGGAAACATATACCCTGCTCGTGGATAGGGAGAATCAATGTTGTCAAAATGGCAATACTCCCTAAAGCATTATACAGATTCAATGCGATCCCTATAAATATACCCATGACACTCTTCAAAGAAATGGATCAAGCAATCCTAAAATTCATATGGAATAACAAACATCCAAGGATAGCTAAAACAATTCTTGGGAAAAAGATGATGGGAGGCATCACCATCCCCAACCTCAAACTTTACTACAAAGCAGTAACAATTAAAACAGCATGGTACTGGAACAAAGGCAGAGCCGTAGACCAATGGAACAGGGTGGAATATCCCTACACACAACCCCAAATGTATGACCATCTAATCTTTGATAAGGGAGCAAGAGATGTGAAGTGGAGCAAGGAAAGCCTCTTTAACAAATGGTGTTGGCACAACTGGACAACCACATGCAAAAAAATGGGTTTAGACCTTGACCTGACACCATGCACAAAAGTCAGATCAAAATGGATTAAAGACCTCAACATTAGACCACAAACCATAAGGTACATTGAAGACAAGGTCAGCGAAACCCTCCACGATATTGAAGATAAAGGTATCTTCAAAGGTGGCACGGAACTAAGCAATCTAGTAAAAACAGAGATCAACAAATGGGACTACATTAAACTAAAAAGCTTCTGCACCGCAAGAGATACATTGACCAGAATCCAAAGACTATCCACAGAATGGGAAAGGATATTTACACAATACCCATCAGATAAGGGGTTGATATCAATGGTATATAAAGCACTGGTTGAACTCTACAAGAAGAAAACATCCAACCCCATCAAAAAATGGGGCGAAGAAATGAACAGAAACTTTACCAAGGAAGAAATACGAATGGCCAAAAGGCACATGAAAAAGTGCTCTGCATCACTAATCATCAGAGAGATGCAGATCAAAACAACCATGAGATACCACCTCACACCACAGAGACTAGCACACATCCAAAAGAACAAAAGCAACCGCTGTTGGAGAGGATGTGGGGAGAAAGGGACCCTTCTTCACTGCTGGTGGGAATGCCGACTGGTTCAGCCCTTCTGGAAAACAATTTGGACGATTCTCAAAAAATTAGATATTGAATTCCCATTTGACCCAGCAATACCACTGCTGGGAATATATCCCAGAGAGGCAAAAAAGTACAATCGAAACAACATCTGCACATGTATGTTCATCGCAGCACTGTTTACAATAGCCAGAATCTGGAAAAAACCCGAAGGCCCCAGAAGGGATGACTGGTTGAGGAAACTTTGGTACATCTATACAATGGAATACTATGCAGCTGTTAGAAAAAAGGAGGTCAAGAATTTTGTAGTTAAGTGGATGGGCATGAAAAGTTTCATGCTGAGTGAAATGAGTCAGAAAGAGAGAGACAGACATAGAAAGATTGCACTCATCTATGGTATATAGAATAACAGAGTGGGAGACTATCACCCAAGAACTGTAGAAATAAGTACCAGGAGGTTGACTCCATGGCTTCGAGGCTGGCCTCACGTTCCGGGGAAAGGTCAACTCAGAGAAGCGATCACCAACTACATTGTAGTCGAAGGCCATGTGGGGGAAGGGAGTTGCGGGCTGAATGAGGGCTAGAGACTGAGCACAGCGGCCACTGAACACCTTTATTGCAAACCACAACAGCTAATTAGAGAGAGAGAACAGAAGGGAATGCCTTGCCACAGTGGCAGGGTGGGGTGGGGGGGAGATGGGATTGGGGAGGGTGGGAGGGACGCTGGGTTTACGGGTGGTGGAGAATGGGCACTGGTGAAGGGATGGGTTCCCGAACTTTGTATGAGGGAAGTATAAGCACAAAAGTGTATAAATCTGTAACTGTACCCTCACGGTGATTCTCTAATTAAAAATAAATAAAATTTTTAAAAAAAATACTGTTTAGCCACCCTGTATACAAGCTTTAATAAAATATAATACATTAAATGTTAGAGCATTTTAAAGTGGAAGTAAAAGAAGATATACAAATGGGAAAATTGTTTGAACACAACTATGTTTATATTAGAAGGTCGTGAATTTGAATATCAACCCCATCACTGATAGTATGCACAAACTTGAAAGAAAAGTTTCCCAAATTCTATAAGTTTGAACGCTATTAAAATTTTAAAAATGGAGCCCAAGAGCCTACCTTTCTGTTACTACTGAGATACTATGTGGAAAACTCTTAGACTAGCAATTGGTTTCAGTCTAGTATTAATAGAGCACTGTAGCACTGTCATACCATTGTTCATTGATTTGCTTGAATGGGCACCAGTAACATCTCCATTGTGAGACTTGTTTTGTTACTGTTCTTGGCGTATCGAATATGCCACGGGTAGTTTGCCAAACTCTATTGTGTAGCCAGGATACTCTCGGTAGTTTGTCGGGCTCTCCGAGAGGGACAGAGGAATCAAACCCGGATCAGTCGTGTGCAAGACAAATGCCCTACCCACTGTGCTATTTAATAAATCATAGTGTAAGAAGTTAAAATGAGACATTTTGTGCTGGTTTTGAAGAGAGCCTGAGAAAATGAGAAACTAAGCAAGACCACACATCGCACTATTCCACTAGAAAAATACTAATTCATCTATGTTGGATCTCAAAAAACTTTAGTCACCCTGTGTGAGAACACTGAAAATATTGAAGGCCAGAGAAAATATTTCATCAGAAGGAAATGGAAATGGCTATGGGTGCCCTTTAAACTGCCCTCAAAGAAAGAGGTCATTGTTTCCCTTCACAGCAAAAACTTCAAGTGAGGTTTTTAAAAAATATTAGGAGAGCTTATTTTATGGCCATTTGTGATTTCTGGTCGGAGTTGATTGTTTCTGATGCATAGCTGAGTAAACCAGGGTTTGGGAAACTAGATATCAGTGATAGCAGAATGTGAGGCCAAGAATGGGAAATACATTTCCACTATAATGAGTCAGAAGAACAATGTTTTCTTAATCACATGGACCACTTCCATGCCAAGCATCTCTAACAGTAAAGCTGCCTGGCATCATCTAAAAACCACAAAAGAGATTTGCCAGAATACTGAGTAGACATTAGTTGACAGTGGTGTAAAAGAACAGTTTTGGAGGCAAGCATCTGACCACCTACAATTAATGCACTGATCCCTTATAAGAACTTACAGTTTCTTGATATTGTGGTATCAAGAAATTGGGGATGGGTAAAAAGGGGGTTCTTTTGGTTTGTTTTTGAGCCATACCTGCAGGTCTCTGGCATTATTCTTAGCTCTAGACTCACAGGATCACTCCTGGCAGGCTCATGACACTGTACAAGAGCCAGGGATTGAACCAGGTGGGCTGCATGCAAGGCAAGGCATGAACCCACTGTACTATCTATCTAGTCCAGAAGGGGAGTTCTATCAAGAACACTCAATTCTGGCAGATAAATCTTCAGAATTCAATATATATCAGGCAATATGATCAGTACCACTTTCTGGTATTATCGGATAAATAATATATGTAATCCCTTCATCTTCTCCCAACTTTATTTATTTATTTTTTTGACTTTTTGGTTCACACCCGGTGATGCACAGGGGCTACTCCTGGCTCTGCGCTCAGGAATTACTCCTGGCGGTGCTCAGGGAATTATATGGGATGCTGGGAATCAAACCCGGGTCGACCGCGTGCAAGGCAAACGCCCTACCTGCTGTGCTATTGCTCCAGCCCCCTCATCTTCTCACAACTTTAAACTTGGAGGAGACAAAACTGTTTTGCGGGTCTGGGAGTTAAAGATAGAAAAGTCCAAATGATGAATTAGAGGGAGAGGATGAAAGACATTCTTCCTGCTAACCTACAAGGCTTCCAACATGGAAGAGTTTCTTCTTAGAGAGGAAAGTGATAAAAATAATATTTATATTTTAATAGCTTAAATAGATTTTGTGTTCTTTCACACATTTAATAAAATCCTTGGAAATTATACCAGAAACTATATCATATCTTCTCCTACCAGAATTCTCCTCCCAGAATCTTCTCCTATCATTGCCTACAAGAATCCAATAGTTGTATTTCATTTCTTACCATTGATGGCATTTGCTTGATAATTTACACAGTACACATTACTTTTCATTTTATTTAATTATTAGCATTATTATACTATCAGTGGTATTCAGGGATTACTCCGGAAGTCTGGGTCGGCTGTGTGAAAGACAAGCAACACACACATTGCAGTAATGCTCCAGCCCCAGTACACCATCTTTTGACTGCTTCTTTCATGTAGCATAATTTTCTTTAGAGTCCTCATAACTATTTATTATTATTAGACAAGTCCACTGTATTGCAGAGCAATATTCATTTGCATATCTCAACTTGTTTACCTATTCACTTTAATGGACTCAAGGGTTGTTTGTACTTTAGCTTAATAAATACCTATTACTTCAGTATTTGTTGCTCATGGTGTGTGTGTCGGTCTGTCTGTATATCTGTGTTACATTTGTCATAGTTAAATATTAAGGAGTACAAATTCCAGGGCCTAGAGTAAAATTAATCTAGAAGAAATTTTGGGAAGCTTTCCAAAATCTTTGACTGATCCTAAACTCTCTCCAACAATAAATGGATGCTCTGGAATAAAAAAATCCGTAGTAAATCTGGATGTGTGTTTCTTTAATTATATATATAAACATATGTCTAAATATACATATACATGTATCTTATACATTGCAATTCTTGAAAAGTGAAAAAGAATACTAGGAAAAAAGGTCACATTGATTACTTAAGTTGAATATATTATTGTTAAAGGTATTTTATATAAAATAATTACTAGATCAGAATACACCACCAACATGAAAAGAATGTCTTTAAATAAACTTCAGAAACACAATTTTTAAAAAATACGCTATATTTATTTAGATTACTTTAATTATATTTAATTATGCATACAAGCAGCCTTTATGTTATGCTTGTGTCAAAAATATGAGAAAATAAATATTTTTGATTAGGTTATAATAGCTAATTGATCAAATATTTGAAATACAATTTCACAACAGTGGCTAGTTTATCCTTTATTGCATAAATACCCCTCTAGTTGTCCCTTGGTTAATTCATCTATCTTGCACATTATTACAGTTGTTCTTAAGCAGAATACTGTTGAAAAATTTCCAGTTTACTTCCCATAACTCCCTCTGAAAGCTTGTTCTACAAGGAAGCAAACTCCCCTTCCTCAGCACCTCCAGATGGCCCCAACCAGACCTGCTGTCATTCCAAGTGTTCAATCCCCTAAATGATCCATTACACCATGGTGCAGCTATAATAAATAAAGGTGAAAAGATCATAAAAGCAAGACCATATGCCCGAACATGTTGTGTGCACCTTGTCAGTGGGAATGTAATGACTGAGTCAGATTCTATCTGTCTTGCCAGGAAACAAGATCAACTGTTTGGGGCTGGAAGTGGAAGTTTCTGCCATTTGTGTCTGGAAGGTGACTAGCAAATTTCTTTCCATGCTGTGGGAGAATCCATGAATGTCTATGTCAGACGTTTTCTCAGACTGGCTGAAATACGATCATCTATAATCGGACCACGGAGGAGGGTGGAAAGGTTTATGTTACTTAAAGGGAAGTCGTTCAATTCCACCGGGAAAGTTTCCCCTCACTCTGGTCCTGGCTCTGCGGCTGTCTTCTTCTGAAGGCTTAGTCTTCCTGTGACCACCTCCTCCACTGAGGAACCCTCCAGAGTTATTTCTCTAAGGCAATCAGCACCTTCATGCAATCATTAAGTTTATGTATTTACTCTGTCATTTGCTGAACTCGCCCAGTAGAAAAGAAATTTTGTCATGGTAGGGTGTTTTTTTGTTGTTGTTTGTTTAATGTATGTTGCTTACCTGCTAAGTTTGTGGCATATGGAGCTTAGTATATACTCAGAAATGCATATGGAAATTTAAAAAAACACATGAAGATGACCAGCACCAACTGGTCACAGTGCTACAGATACATATCAGGGCTATGCAGTGGCATATGTACACTTTGCCTTGGTTAAAAACTTCAAAATGAAAACAATATTTTTATTTATAGGCGGAAATGTTGAGATTCGAGATATTATGGGGATATCCTCCAGTCAAGATCACAGTCCCAGACAATAGGCCCACTGGGGGCAGGTACTAGAACATGCCTAGGGGCACAGTAACAGCTTGTGCAAAGGGTAGGGGTGCTTCAGGTTTGCTCACAAAGATAAAGAAGGTTACAAGGGGAGTGCTGAGTCTTTTACTTTTTTCTGAAAAGCAGGTGATAGGTCAATAAGTTTTGGAACCTCTGGTTAAAGGATAAACCACAGAAATTTGAGAATTTCTTTAAGATCATAGACAAGTTAGGTTGACTTTTCAAATTTGAAATGGCCTATTCGAAACTTTCTTTTTCTTTTTTTAAATTTAAATTTTATTGAATCACCATGTGGAGGGTTACATAGTTCTCAGGATTATGTCAGTTATACAATACTCAAACACCCTTCCCTTCACCCGTGCCCATATTCCATCACCAACCACCCCATTATACCTCCCGCCCCCTCCCGCCCCCCCAGTCCCCGCCCTTGTAAGTGATAAGTTTCACTTTGTTTACGCTTTATCTTGGTTACAGTCCATGTTTCAACACATAACTCACTATTGTTGCTAGGGTTTCCCCCAAAAAAGGAAAAGACAGTCCCACTGTCAAGGAAGCCTTTGATGGCTCTCCATTGCTGAGAATGTAGAGATATTAAGTCCCGCTGTTTGTTACATAACTTTTCTATTTTTTTTCCCCCCTCGTCCCATGCCACCGAGATCACGCCTGTTTAGTGATCACCACGCTGCCTGACAAAGGGAAAAACAAACCAAAAAAAGATGGTTATTTCTCGTCATCAGCCGGTGTGGGGCTCTGGCTTAGTTGATAGTCTGGTAGAATGTCTGCAAGCAGTTTCTGGAACCAAAAGTAATACGCTGGTATTGGCCCCGGCTCAAGATTCCCCCAGCGTCCCGCTGTTCCAAGTACATAATAATTTATTCCCTTGTATCCCATTCCCACGCCACCAGGTCCGTGTCAGCTTAATGGAGATCATACTATGGTTAACGCCACACCGCGTTTCTTCCCGAGAAAGAAGGATATTTCTTCTCAGCCGGCGTGGGGATATGGCTTAGTTCAGTCTATAGAGATGGCTACCACTTTGGTAGCCTTCAATATTTCAGCAAAAGACTTACTATTCTTGTTAGGATTTCCCACAAAAGTACGACCCGTTAAAAGGGAACCATTTCATATTGGTGATGATTAAATGACAATAGGTTGCGCGGCCATGGCAGCGGCCTTGAGGCTTTGAATTTCTGTATAAAGTCCAGGGAAAGTACAGCCAGAAATTACACGTCGCTACAAACTTTAACCCTATTATGGTCCCCCCAAAGTCCAACCCATTACAAAGGAACCATTTCATATTGCTGATGATTAGATGACATTAGGCTGCCGCGGCCACACGGTTTTGGGTTTCTATATAAAGTCCAGGGAAAATTCTGCCTAAAATTCTATCGCTACAATCTTTTACCCTTCAACAAAAAACTTAGTACTATTGTTTGGAGTTTCCCCCCACGTTAAGCCCTGCCAAAAAGGAACACTTACACCTTGCTGACACTCAAGAGATATTAGGTCTATTGCAGCCGCGTGGTTTTGGATTTCTATATGAAGTCCAGTGAAAATTCTTTTGGTAATTGCATCACTCGCTGGCAGCACCTGGGCCAGAAGCTCCGAGCACACAGTTTGGAGTCATTTTGGGGGTGCTGCTCGTGTCCAAAGTGGTTCAATTGCCTCCGGGGTCGATCTCTCGCGGGGCCAGCCTATTCGAAACTTTCAAGCTTTGACTGCAGGGATGGAACCGGGGTAGGTGGGTACAGCCTGCACCTGCATTATATCTCCCTTGTTCTGTTGTAATTTGACTTTATAGAAAACAGAAATGATCCTTCCTATTGCATGTCAGCCTAACCTTACAAACAATATTTCTTACAAGATTGTCTTTATTCTTAGAAAAGCCTCAAGCACAAAATAATTGATACTTTTTAAAAGTATGTAACTGTTTTTACTATAATATTTATAAACTAATTTAAATTCTATTTCTATAATACGCATTTCAAAAGTCTCTTCTAAGATTATGCTTATCCTCATTTCTCACAGCTTACTTAGTAAAACGTTGAGTGCACTGCCCTTTCTCAAAACAATTTACACAGAAAAGTTATCAGAAACTTACACTAAAATTGTCCTTCCAACTCCAAAGTTTTTAATAAAAACTCTGTTTCCTCATTTGACTTTGAAATTAAAATTTTTAATGACTCAGCGAAGTAATTTTCTAGGCCCATTTAAAGTATCAATAAAAGCCATAAACATACAATGACTTGAAACAAATCTGTACCCCGTGAATGTTTTCCACATAGAATTGTCAAAATAATCTTATTTCTAACTCTGTTTCTGAATTTGCTCAGTTAATTTTTTTTTTGAATCACCATGTGGAAAGTTACAGAGCTTTCAGTCTTAAGTCTCCATTATACAATGCTCAACACCCATCTCATCACCAGTGCACATTTTCCACCACCAGGAGCCCCAGTATAACTCTCCCCCCACCCCCTTTCCGCCTGCGTAGCTGATAGATTTCACTTTATTTTGATTCCCTTCAATATTTCAAAAAAAACTCGCTATTATTGTTTGGAGTTTCCCCCCAAAGTCAGACCTGCTGAAAAGAAATCATTTGATAATGTTTTACATTGCTGACAATTAAGAGATATGAGGTCTCGGTTTTGGATTTCTGTATTTTAGTAACAAAGTCCAGGGAAATTTCTGCCAGAAATTGCATTACTGTAAGCTTTTACTTCCCTTTTGTGGTGTTCATAAAATAGAAAAGCCGAGAGAGAAAAACCCTTCCCTCCTGGTGCCGCATGGGGCAGTGGCTCAGTTCACAGTCTAGGGACATTTCTGCAAGCTGCTGGTGCCCAAAGTAGTTTAGTTGGCCTCTGGGATCATGCTCGTGCAGCAGTGGAAAGCACTCAGTTAAATTCTTAATGGTGTGGGTGGAAGACTTAAAATTAAATAGAACAAGAATAGGTTTTCTCAATATAGATAATAATTAGGAATTTACAACAAATTACAAAATAAATATTTGTTAACACATTCTACAACAGTTTTGGTCCTATCTGCAAACCTGGGTGAGCATGTCATTCAAGCAACTCTGAGTGCACTAATTATATTCAAGTTTATCATTTAGGATATTAACATATTGTAGCACTGTAGCACTGTCCTCCCATTGTTCATCGATTTTCTCGAGTGGGCACCAGTAACGTCTCCATTGAGAGACTTCTTGTTACTATTTTTGGCATATCAAATATGCCACAGGTAGCTTGCCAAGCTCTGCCATGTGGGCGGGATACTCTCAGGGCTCTTACAGGGCTCTCTGAGAGGGACGGAGGAATCAAATCCAGATTGGCCGACTGCAAGGTAAATGCCCTGTCTGCTGTGCTATCACTCCAGTTATCAAATGAAAATGTCCTGCTAAAATTTTTTGATAAAATTAAATTAAATAGATACTTTTTAAAATTTTTTCTAGAACTTGAGGTTAAAAAATACAATTGAGTTTTCTAGAAGGGAAGGAATTGGTCCAAGAAACTGTTTTAAAGTATTTTCCCTGAAGTGCACTATAGCTAACAGATTGATGATAAAAGCTCTGCATTAAGTTGGAGATAGGAAATGAATGCATGAATTTTAAATAATTACTAACTGCCATAATCAGTTTAATAATATATGAAATATTAAAATTTCTTAGATTAGCCCTACTCAATATGAATATATAAGCACCAATGCAAGTCACAGAAAAATTTAAAAGAGACAGAACACTAAAATTAAATTTTAAAATATATTCTATTAACATAACATATCTAAAATATCACATGAATGTATATTCAATTTTTATATACAAAGTCTCTTGTGTTATATTTAATTTTCACAATTTGTTTCCATTTAAATCGGCCACATTTTATTGTGTGGCAATTTCTTTCACAGGCCATCACAACCTTATTATGTATTCTGAGTTAAAACATATTTCGAGGGACTGGAGTAAGATGTTTGCCCTGTGACAGACCCAGGTTCAATCCTTGATACTCTATATGATCCCAAGCCCTGTTATGGACGAACCTGAGTGCCAAGTCAAGGAACCAGGAGTAAACCCTGAACACTACCAGGTGTAGCACCAAAACACATACACACACACACACACACACACACACATACACACATACACACAGAGATTTTAAAATCTATATTTCTTAGTAAATGACCATAACCCAATATTTTCTCCCAGTATTTTTTCATCTTTTCTACTTCATAATTTATAAGTTGCTATAGCTTGTGGAGTCAATGTGGTTCTTATGTTCCTCTGGCTGATATCAGAGGCTGCCATTTCTCTTTTTTCCAGAATGGCCTGTGTCTATTTCTAGAAGTCCAACTACCTTCTCACATCAGTTTTGATTCTGCCATGTATTGGGAAGCCAACCTATACCATCTGTCATGATTACTTTACTGTTCCATGTGGTTGAAACTGAGATTCTGGGATGTTCTGAGAGCAAAGGACTTGCCCTTTATCACTGTCCTTGCATGTGCTGGATGGTTTTGCTTGTGCCGATGTCCTAACTCTTGAATTCATTCTCAATAGTTTGAACTTTCCATTCTAATGGCACAATATATCACAGCACATAGCTTTTGTGTGTGCTATATATGTGATCAGCAGAGAGAGACAGAGACACAGAGAAGGAGCACAAAGTTGATGAGTGATCATCATCTCTGTCTTTTTGTCCATAGCACTGACTGTATAGTGTTTTTATCTTCTACCCAAAAAGGCTATCGTGAGGACAATGATGGGACAATCTGTTCTCATTAACTCTGTTGGAGTGTTCCGGAGACAAGAGAGAGGATTAAATGATCTGAAAAACTCAGTCTATGGAAAGGTCTATTGTACTCATCTTTGTTATTTCTACTGCTACGCATCACTGAAATCTTAGGACACTATGATTTGCTATATAACATATAAACACAAAAGCAATTTTTACCTTCTATATTCCAAATGAATCTGAGATGCTTTAATAGAGTCCATTCCATGTATTAGCTTAATATTAAAACGCTATTAAAGTTACTGTATATTAAAAAACTAAATAGCTGTATGTTAGTCAGAGCATAATAATGAAATAGACAATTATTTTGATAAATGACCTATTTGAGAAGCATGTTATATATTTCAAAAAAGTAAAGATATTGTCTACAGATTAAGTCTACAAGGTATCTATAAGGTGGATTTTCACCATTGCATAAAAAAGATATCAAGAAAAAAGCTTTAAGAAAGTAATATAAGCAAGGGGCTGGAGCAATAGCACAGCGGGTAGGGCATTTGCCTTGCACGTGGCTGACCCGGGTTTGATTCCCAGCATCCCATATCGCCCCCCGAGCACTGCCAGGAGTAATTCCTGAATGCATGTCCCAGGAGTAATTGCTGGGTGTGACCCAAAATGCAAAAAAAAAAGGGGAGGGTAATAAATAAATAAAATTAAAAAAAAGAAAGTAATATAAGCAAGTCCCAAAATGAAGCCTGATGTGTCAGCATACTCTAAAATTATAAAGACATGTCACTGTCACTGTCACTGTCATCCCGTTGCTCATCTATTTGTTCGAGCGGGCACCAGTAACGTCTCTCATTGAAATACTTATTGTTACTGTTTTTGGCATATCCTATACGCACGGGTAGCTTGCCAGGCTCTGCCGCTCGGGTTGGATACTCTCCGTAGCTTGCAGGGCTCTCCAAGAGGGCAGAGAAATCGAACTCAGGTTGGCCGTGTGAAAGGCAAAAGCCCAACCGCTGTGCTATCGTTCCCAACATAGCTAATAAAAATATTTTACTGTAAATATTATTTATTTCTTCTTCCATCTTCAGCATGTCAGAATCAACATGTCAGTTAGGCAAACATAAATGTTTGAAAATTAACTTGTCAATATATCCCTATAATAAAATCAAGAGTGCTTTAAATCATATATAAAATCATACATAAAGGTTGTTTCTCAACCTTTTTTCAGACCATGACCCCTTCCAAATTATTCCCTGCTAGACCCCCTAGTCTTGTGCCATGGCCTCTCATTTATTCAGTTTTCCCTTGTGGCCTCCTCAGAACATCTTAAGGTCCATTGGGGACCAAATGATCCTTCCTTGAGAAATGCTACTTTAAAAAGCTTTTGTAACCTTTCACAAAGTGGAATAAACTAACCAAAAGACTGCCACATTGTGGACAACAGAGAAGTTTCATAAACAGTTAATTACCTGTTTAATAAATGAACTAATTACTAAAATAGTAATAGATATATCAATTTCCAAGGTACAATGGAAAAAAGAGGAATATTTTAATTTATTTTTAAAGCAAAAAGAAATGCTGATTGTCCTAAGTAAATTATATCATCCATAAAAATATTAAATATTTTGAAACCCAGACATTGCCTCTTAAAGTTTACTAAAGCAGAATACTAACACTGAGAAACCATCTGCAGTATAACTTTACTGCTAATAGGATAATTAGTTAAATCATCAGAAATTATCCGTATGGGTTTTTTATTCCTGATTTTGACACATTAACTCTGAGCATAGTAGATCATTTTTTAACGATTATTTAACACTTATTGATCCATGATTGCCAACTCATTATATGCACATTTGAGCTTTCTTAATCACTGACCCAAAGAAAGACAAAAATTTAACTCCATACTAGGAATTTTTCTGGATTCCTAGTTGAAATTTTTTCATTGAAATTTCTCTAACATAAAATTCCTCTGTGTAATGATGAATATTTATTTGTCTGAAGGTTAAAAATGCAAAAAGTACTATAGAGTATTTACATGAGTGTATAATTAGAGCATCGAGCCAGTGCAGAAGCAGCGTATGTTGGTGCATTAATCCTCACCTATTCCTGCCACTCTATGGCTCCCCAGGCACCCCCAGTGTGGTCGAGACACAAAATGCCAAATACACATGTTTCTTTGTGTGTACAGATAGATCAATATGTATTCATGGTTTAATTTAACTTCACACAGCCTTCAGAAGATGAGGAATTATTCACTTTTAAAACAAGTGGAAATTGTTCACAGCAAAGGCCACTAAGTTTGAGAAACTTTGCTTACAACAGGCCTGCAGAGACAATGCACTCTCAAGTCTAATAAGAAAGAAAACTCAGTACTAATTTCCCTTTTTACTATGGACAAATTCAGTTTCATTTCACAATCCTAGAAATTCTAATCTGAAAAATATTAATTCATCAACACCTCTCTAATGAATAAGATGATAAGTTCTTTGTAGCTAAAAATTCTCACCTTCTCCCACCTTTATAGCACACAGAGAGAGATGTTGTTTGAAAAACTATACACCTTCAAATTATATAATATTTTATAGTTATTGATAACTTACTTTTTTACTTTCATTTAAAAATATGGGTGTTTTTATGAAAAATTTCCTATAAAATATTAAAAATACAGTATCTGGAAAAAGACAAATACAACTATTACTAAAATTAATTTTATAAATGAAAAAAGACAGGGTAAATACATGTAACAAATATCTCAAAATGAGTTAAGATTTTATTTTTGAAAGAGAATTTTGGATAAAACTGTTTAGTATCTTTGAAAATTAGAAAGTAAGTGTTCCCCTTGATTTGACTGTACTACCACATAAGACTATTGTGGTCACTTTATTCAAGTATCTGCATATTAAACACATATTAAACACATGGTTTCTTTAAATATTATTTCTGATAAACACTTGCATATTAAAATGTTATTGCAAATAGCAATGCTTTAATGTATACATTTGTTGCAACTAATGCATGTAAAATAATTTTTTCTTTAGAATTTCTACTCCATTTTCAAGTAACTAAGTTAAAAATTAAAGTTCTGCAACTCGAAGAACATCTCTATTTTGGTAGTGTTAGTTTTCTATGACTGCATTCATTGATACTAATGGTTAGTATCAATACCTCCATTTATTATCCCTTTTATTTGGTTATGAGAACTCTGAGAAATTTTGAAATCTATAAACTTATAGTCACTAGGGCTCATCTCTAATGGAATGAAGCTCTTTCTCTTGGAACAGAGCCAATGACAACTGGATAGGGTTGTATAAGTTATTGAGTGAAACATTTCATTCTCAATGGCTGAACTCATGACCCCTTTTAATATATGTTGCCTCTTATTATGGAAGAAATCTCTTCAACTGTGTTAATATGAAACTGTCAGTGTCTCTCTAGATTTTTTTTGGTAGTTGTAGTGACAGATTAGGTGCAAGTACATGAATGAAATGGGGCTTTATTTAAAGTGACATTCTCATCAGATTCATCAATTCTAATCCACTTATGTCTTTTTGGAGTGCTCTGTCTGTCTCATTTATTTCAATTGCTTCCTATTCTACCAATATGCTTTTCAATTAGTTGAGCAGAGCAATAACAAGAGTGACATAACAAGACTGAACTGTGTTCTGGCAACCTGCTTCTCGAGGTTCCCTGCACACTTAAATACTCTACATCTTGGGCTTAAAGCATAGATTTATTAAAGGCTGACAAAAACAGTCTCCTTCTCAAACTTTAATTAGAGTTCTTTGAACTATGTGAATTTAATACATTTCTGCTGATAAATGAAAGAATGCAATAGTTCACAGGTGGCAAAGATATTTACCCCATTCTATTTCCATCTGTTGATATGCCTACCATAAATTTAAATTGCCTATCCATCATCCATCTGGAAGGAAGCATTAGATACAAATCCACTCACCTACAGATGCTCTGTTGCATTCAGCTGTCTTTTTTTGAAAATGTCAGAAAACCCATAAATACACCGCTTCTAACACAACAAGTTTCAATTAAGGTACCTACATATAACTTATATGCACAGACATAGAAGTAGCAAGTTAATATAAAGTTTAATTTATTAAGGTGCAGATTGCTATTATAATTTATACAAAAATTCTGAAACAATTTGTGTTGTAACAGACTATTAACCAACATTTGTTAAAAATCTAGAAATGGACTTGTTATGGGACTTATTCTTTTCTATGGTTTGAGATTTCATGGTCAGATATTTTTTACCACTTATTTTTTTTCTCCACAAAATGAGAGTACATGGGAATATGGGAAATACTCATTTTACGGCTTTTCCCCTATAGGACTAATTCAAGAATATTTGGTACATTTTATATCCTCAATAAAAATGACAAAATAATTTAATTTAATAAAATGAAAGATGCTAGAAAAGTGAGATTTTCTGCACTGACCTTCTTGAACGTTACTATAACCAGTGGAACTTACACTTTCTGAAAATATATTCCCAACTTTAGTTGTAATCATTTCACTTTAGTTATGACTATAATGGTTAAGACACTGAAAACAAGATCTAGACCAAGTAAAATATCATATAACATTTTCAATATTGGGGTGTGTGTGTATGTGTGTGTGTGTGTATGTGTGTGTGTGTGTGTGTAGACACAAAGCAGAGCTTGGGCCACATGGTCAGTGGTGCTCAGGGTATAAAACCTAGATTTGGGCTGTTTTGAACACCACAGCTGTGTGTTCTATTTGAGATATTTCCTTAAATCCCCTTACAATATTTTAATCAACGAAAATAAATTGATTCAGTTAGAGGATAGGTATGTAGTAGCTTGTGGTATGATATTGCCAATATTTTATAAGTATTGATTGAATAGGAAAATCACTAAAAATCCCAAATAGACTGACCTCCGGGCTGGAGCGATAGCACAGCGGTTGGGCGTTCACCTTTCAGCCCTCGAGGCAGAGCCTGGCAAGCTACCCAGGTGTACTGGATATGCCAAAAACAGTAACAATAAGTCTCTCAATGAGAGACGTTACTGGTGCCCGCTCAAACAAATCGATGAGCAATGGGATGACAGTGACAGTGACAGACTGACCTCCTTTGTTGAATATCTAAAAATACATCACAACATAGAAAAATAATGCAATAGATGTGAGATGATCTGTTAGCTCCCACTTAGTAATATGTACTGACATATTCATTAATATTTCATGAATTTTCAAGAACATATTAAATTATATGATGATAGATTTTACTGAAAAATAATTTAGTTTGTTTGGGGGGAGCACACCTGGCTCTATTCAAGGCTTACTTTTAGCTCCATGTTCAGGGATCACTCCTGGCTA
This sequence comes from Sorex araneus, assembly GCF_027595985.1. Lineage (NCBI taxonomy): Eukaryota > Metazoa > Chordata > Mammalia > Eulipotyphla > Soricidae > Sorex > Sorex araneus. Next base: position 180,540,431 of record NC_073304.1, read on the forward strand.
TGCTCAGGGGATCCTGGAGATGCCAGGGCTAAACCTGCATTGGAAGCGCAAAGCAAGTTCCACACCTGCTGCGCTATCTCTCTGGCCCCCAGGAAGACTTTCAGTTAAGGTATATATATATATACAAGAATGCTGAGCAGCTGAACAAAAGGCTGTTTCCTCTGTGAGATTCCCTGCCCTGGCGGCCTTTCAACCTTTTCCTGCCTACAACATCCTGCTTATGTAACAGAAATTCTGTCCTCAAAATCAGGCCTTCAAAAGGCATACGATTTTTCTACTAGCACATTATATGCTATTGGAGGAAATCAGATTACATCTAAGTATTTTTCTTACAGCAATTTTATATAATCTTCATGAATTTGCCAAATTTACATCAAAATAAAAATGCAAGCAGGCAAAATAATGTTTAATTTTAGTACTCTTCGTTTCACTATTATCTTCAGAATACTGTAAACTGTGGGTAATGATACAATCTTCAACCTAAGATATCTTCAACTTAAAACACCTATTTTGAGAAAATATTAAACTTTAACACACTGAAGTATTGTTAAGGAGCTCCAGAAATCAAACAAGATTTTCTGTTTATTTTCCACTGATCTTCCTCTTGACTTTGCATAGATTAATAAAAGAAGACATGTACTTACTTACTGGAAACTAGGTCCAAATCCAGAATGCCAAAGAGGAAGAAGTTTCTGTAAAGATATCCTTTTGCAGTAGACATACAAAAATGACTCAGAATGGATCCTCAAGGCCAGTAAATGACAATCTTTGAAGGATACCTAGAAAGAAAAGGTGAGTGCTATTAGCAGCAAGTGATCTCTCTTCCCATTGTGCATAATTTGAAAAGCCTAATTTTGTTAACAAAAGAAAGAAAATTTTCTTAACAGTGGAAAGAAAATTTTGTTGTCCTGTTGTTTGTCTCCTGGGCCTCCCCCATGGTGTCCCATGGTGTTGGGGCTATTCTGGCTATTTCATGTGGTAACTGGGACTCTGGGTGGCCCATGCATATCACCGAGCCCTTGAACAATCTCCACAGTCCAACAGATGTTTTCTATTCATGTTCTACTTAGTTACACATAGAACTTTATGCTGCTAGTTCATATCAACATATACTAAAAACAACACTGTTTTGAAAGTGAGGGGTTTCTGAGCAGGAATTTGGGAGCCATTCTGGAGATACTGAGCTCATCATTGAAGGCTTACTGCTTCAGTGACTAGGGATGTGGTTCCACATGGAGCCCAGTATCGTTAGTGGCCATACAGGGCCACTAACCTTGCTGTGCTCAGCGGGTCAAATGGTGCTCAAGACTGAACTCAGGACTTCAAGCATGCAAGGCGTGTGCTCCATTTATTTGAGCCATCTCTCCAGGCCCCAGCATTTCTAATTAAATAAATGGATTTAATTGTTGTTGATAAATTATGTGTTAACTAAAAGTTCAATAGCTTAAACATTTAGCACATCATTTATACGTAAAATCATTATGAAACCATGAGCTTAAGCTACATATTAAAAGAAATGGACTTAACATTCTATCCAATGGAAGTAGTATATGCATTCTTTTCAAGAGGACTTGGAACATTATTGAGGATAGATAATGTGACAGGCTACAAAATAAGTATTAATAAACTTAAGATTGAAATCATATGAAATATATATTGTAACTGATATGGCATACACTAGAATCAATTAAAGAAAAATTAAAAACTCAAACATGGAGAATAAACCACACATTTCTGAAAAATCAGTGTGTCAAAGAAGAAATAGAAACATAACAAACTTAAACAATTCCTAAAAAGAAGGGGAGCAGGATGAGAGTCAACAGATTAGATGTTTGTATGAATCCCTAAGTCCCAGCAAGAGTTATTCCTGAGAGAAGATCCAGAAGTAAACCCTGAGCACAGTGCTGTGTGACTCCCGAACCAAGATAAAACAATAAAATAAAACTAAGAGATGCCTTGATATGTGGAATTAAATATAATATACATGTCGAACAGATGTGACAGGAGTGAGCATTATTGTATTATTCTCACATCAGAAATGACAGCTTTCTTTAGTGATTTATCCTTAACTGTGTAAAAATATATTTATCACTTCCATGTTAAATAGTTTCTTTCTATATCCATGCTCTCTAAATAATTTATGTAAACATTAATATTAATGCATGTGTATAATTTTATTATGTATTATGTGTCACAATGAATGGCTCCATGATTACAGAAGCAAACAAGAAATAGAGAAATTTCAAATTTCTAATACTTGAAAGCTCTAAGAGACTCTGGAGAGTCTGCCTAGTTTATGACTGGTTATGAAGACTAGACTGTGTGTATGAGGAGAACACAATGGTCTAGTTCCATATAGTTCTATTCTATGGGTTGACTGGCTCTAGAACAAGAAGAATCAAAGCTTCAGTTCAAGTCTGAAATGTTTCAGGCAGGGGGAAAGTAACAGCACACATGCAAAAGGACCCACGGGCTTAGGGACGCAACTATGTTTTATTTAGCCTATAGATTCTTGTAATCTTCAGAAACCTATTAGGCACACCCAGCATAATGTTTGAAAAAAACTGACTGGCAGTTCATTAGCCCAATGAAGTTGATGCACACAAAAACTATGTACCGCACTTTCCTTTAATCATGCCAGATCTTAATCTGGCACAGACAACTACACTCTTCAAAACAGATATGACTATTTTCTTTCTCCATTTTCATACCTAAAATAACTCTTTTTCCCAGCAATATCTACCTTCATTCTCGACATTGCATTTCTGGGATGAGAGTTTTCTATAAGTCCATTAAGTGTATGATTCTTGAGTGCTATCCGACCAGCTTAAACTGCTACATGATAACTCCTACTGATAATACATTACTTCAATATTTCATGTACACATAAATAACTTTCAAATTAAAAACCCTCTTCCCCATGGTGCTCTCAAAGTCATCACAAAAGTAACACAAACGAGGAATTACATACTCTTGTGTTCACCTTCTCTCCCACCTCCCAGGAAGTAGAAAACGATGTCATCTTTCCAAGTCCTCATTCTCATTAAATGATACCATCATCTCTGTAGCAAAATAAGTCACACAAATGTGGTCTCTTCTGATAGCTCACTGTGCTTCACTCCTGAGCTGATTTATCACATCATGATTATTTAATATCTGCATATGTTCTAAAACTGCATGTTATCCACTTACTTGACCAGCTTTGCTTAAACAAATAGTTTTCACTGAATTGGTCATTCTTCAACACATTGGGCTCACTTAAAAATATTATTCATACCATACCAGAATAATAGTTCAAATTGAAAAGCAGACAAATGATAGAAGATGAGTGTTTTTTTTCCTATTTATGCTTCTGAACTTTACATCATGCATGCAACAGATTGATTTTAATACTAAACAAACTTTCTATCTCACTTAGTGTTCCACACTGTGCTAGCTATTGAAGTTCAAGGGTGAACAAGATAAAGGCCTGCCTTAAGCATGATGAGTGAGAGAGGAAGAGTGCAGAAGTGCCAGAGCCTTGTGAAGAGCACAGTAATGAGGTCAGTGCTGCATTGCGCATCAAACAGAAGGTACCCAGTGCATTACTGAGCACTCCGGGCAGGATTTCAGAGGATGCCACTTGTCAGATGAAGGAAACAACCGAATCAGGCATGAAGGATCTGATTCATGCCTATTCATGGTCAAGGAAATAAACTGAGTAGTGGATAGGAATCTTGTTTGTTGCACTAAGGAACTTACACTTGATCTTCAGACTACTGTGAAAATTAAAAATAATCCATGAGATAAATATTAAATATGATATTAGCCTTCAAATTTCCACATACATTAAATATAATGGCTAATAAACCCATCCAAATATATTAGGTCATAAGAGATTCAGCCTTGTTTTACTGATGTCAAAATGGATGATTTTAGAGACCTCACAACACACAGAGAAGGTTCCAGAGTAAGCAAAGGCTAGAATTCTTCAGAGTAGCATCGTTCAGGAAATTTTTCTATGGACAAATATAAAACTATAATTTCTAAATGGACTTTATTTTCCAATACTGTGTAGAAGACTTGTTACATATTATATTAATTCCAACTATTCTTATTTCTTACTTCAGGAAGATTTAAAACCTCTACTTTTAAGAATTGATTATATTGTAGTCAGTCATTTATAACATGCAGTCAAATCTTAATGAGACCAGGTGTATCATCCTAATTCCAGATTAACTACATCCCACTGACATGGTTTCTTCCCCACTCTGTTGCCACCTGTCTGGTACCAAACCCATTCAGCTGTGGAGGCTGACAGCTGCTTCTTCCAGGGAGCCTGTGGGAGCAGGAGTCAGGTGAAAATGACTCATTAGCAATGAAACAGAAAAAATGTGCAGACTTTCCTGTGGACTCTTTGCATGATTCACGTTTCTTTCTCTTTTTTTTGCCCCCAAAGTTTCTATCTCCCAATTGAGTTTACTGCAAAATAAATAAATAAATAATAAATACATACATTTGATTCACAAAAGTTCTTGAAATGTCTACGCTAAATCAATGCTATCATATTTAATTAATTAATTTTATTTCCTCAACATCAAATGTGATTTTAAGGAGCTATTCTGATGCTTTTGCTTTTGAGCATGTGCAGGGCGACTGCATTAATTTTTTTCTGAAATTATGAGCTGGCATTGTTAATCCTAAATATTTCTGGAATTATGAGCTGGCATAGTTAATCTAGTCACTTGATAACTATACAAAATAAAATAGTTTTCATAATTTCTTTGGACATTAGATTATAAATAAAGAAAACAGATCTGTCACTCTGGCTGGATTGTATTTATAGATTTTTCTCTCCCTTTCCTGTTTCCATTGATTTTATTAAATTCTTAATAGATTTCTCTTCTCTTCTCTATCAAATGTCCCACTTACGTTTTTGAATTTCATACTACTTAATAGTTTTGCTCATTGTTTATGTGGAATATTTGAAATATCTAAAATTAAAAAAATTATACTCAAATTACAAAACCAAAATATTCAGGTGAAAGCTGAGACAACTCAACTGCAAAATTATAAGTACAGATTTTTTAAAAATCATGTGCTATAAAGTATTTGTGAAAAAATATTTATAGGGTCTTTTTTATATTAATAAACTATTACCCAATAGTTCCTATAATATCTTCCAATTCAGGAAAATTAATTTATGTTTAGCTAAAGAATCTTTCCCTTTTGCAAGTCCAAAAGACTTGCAACAGAAAAATGGCAAGAAATTTTTGAAGATGGCATACACACACACACACACACACACACACTTTTATATTAAGCCTTAATATAAAAATGCAATGTACTAAAGAGTTACCAGTACATAGAGGAAACCTGATAGTAATAATAATTTGTAACCTTTCAACTTTTGACTCCCTTGAGTATGTCCAAATGCTATGACACATCATATGCCAGGAATAATACAAGACACCAAGAAAACCTGGGAGTGTTCCAAAATGAAACCTCTCTAAAACTACATCTCATCTTTGATCATGTGGATTCCTTTCTCACATTCCTTTCTCCTTTCTTACTTTCTCCTGACCTTTCTCAGTTTCAGACACCCTGCAGTTTGGCCATTAGCAGACAGCACTCGAAGTCCTACTGTTACATCTGTCACCATTAGTTAAGAATGCCATCCAGTTTCAGGATAACTAGAATTTTCTACTTTCATTGTGTGTGTATGTGTGTGTGTGTGTGTGTGTGTGTGTGTGTGTATGTGTGTGCCATCTTCAATGATGGGTGATACAGGATGCCAGTAGCAAATAACTGAGCATAGCCTCAGTTGCTAAAATACTTCCTTTAACAAACTCATGAATTCTCAGACCGACCTTGTTACAGCCATTTGTCACACATTGATCATATGTGTCCTTTACCTTGAAAGAAAGAATGCATCTCCGCTAAGTGCAATGTCACAGAACAAAACTGATTTTCAGGTATCGCGGCAAAATTCTTCACAAAAGAGATAGCAAGCTCAACTGTGCTTTCACTGTCTTAATTCTCTTAAGCTTCTGAGAATCTTTGAGAGCAACTAAATCTGAAAAAAAAAAAAAAGGTCTCTCCTGCCTTTCCACCAGTGGCATGACAGCTGTTAGCAGTTCTGGGGTCAAGGTCCAAGAGTCAGGGAGGTACTGTCAGTGGAGTAACACCCATGAAAAACAGCCCAGCAGTCTGGCTGGCCGCCAGAGCTCCTGATCATCTCTTTAGACATGTCTAGGAGCTGAGTCCTACTCTCACTTTCCCTCCAGCTGCTCTTTATTGAAACAAGGGATTTGCTCCACATTGAGTGAAAGGCTGAGTTTGTATGGGCTTGTTTATGCTTGTTTTTATAATCTGTTTTTTAAAAGTGTAATTTCAACCTTATAGATCAAGCTAGGGGTTTAGAATATTCTGGTTCAGATGTCTAAAATGCATAAACACATGTCACAGGGAAAAGAGCCTGAATTGCCTTTTGTTCCCCAATTTTCCACCCCAGAGTCTGACTTTGAGAAGAGTCCATTTGAAAATGTCCTCAAATATATGAGTTGTACAACTATAGCACTGTTGTCCCATCGTTCATCAATTTGCTCGAGCGGGCACCAGTAACGTCTCCATTGTGAGACTTGTTACTGGTTTGGGCATGTTGAATATGCCACAGGGAGCTTGCCAGGCTCTGCCGTGTGGGCAGGATACTCTTGGTAGCTTGCCAGGCTCTCTGAGTGGGATGGAGGAATCGAACCTGGGTTGGCCACCCGCTGTGCTATTGCTCCAGTTTCCCCAATATATTTTAGAGACAGTTTTGAATTTCAATTTAATCCTCTAGAACACTTATTTCTAGTTTATCAAAGTTTGGAGAAATTTTATTCTTTGATGGAGAGATGTACAATTTTGTAATTTTATGCTTACAATTCCAAGATTCAACTAAAGAAAAAGTCCCAAATATAAGGAGTGATTTGCCAATGAAGTGTCTAATTCTCAAGAAACTCAAGAATGTACTACACAAATGTCTATAGAATTTGAACAGACCTTTTCCTTTCAGATCTGACTGTCTGATTCAGTGCCTGGGAATCGAGGGACCGGAAAATATGCCCGTGTGCAGGTCTGGCATTCCAGGGACTTTCAGACCACAAATGAACTTGGCATCACAATTTCTGTCATTCACAGTAATCATCTATTACAATCTGGAAATGGCAATTCACTGTGCAACCTGCCAGCACCCACAGAAGGATGCCATTGGCCTTGGAGCAAAGTTTGTGACACTTTCTTGTGGGAAAAAAATATTGTTCATGAGAGCATATAACCAGAAAATAGGAATGGTATCTCCTAGAAAAAAATATAGCCTATCTTCCCTTGATCATTCTATTAGAGGACAGAGATCATATACATTACTTTCCTAAGTTGAGATGCCATGTCTGTGTCATCCATATATGCACAGAGTTTATATATTAAAAAAGTAAATGCATCAATTTACTTTCCTACAATTTGTACCATTCTATCAAAATTTCTCTTCCTAAGGTTACATAATTTTCTAATTTATGAGAAATTATGAAAAGAAGCTATACTTTCCATATACATACAATCACTGTATTCCCCTTAACCCTCTAATTACCAACATCAATGGCCAATTCCTAATATTCATCTTTAAAGTTTCTAAGTGTCTGATCAATATAACCATCAGAACATCTACTAGACTTCTCAATATCATTTATTTCACACAACCATAAATCTTCTACTTCTTTGCAATATCAATTTATCTTATGGCTTTGATTTTTAAATTACATATCATAAACACTACATGATTTTTCTTGACACCTATTTTTGAATTCCAGCTATTTTATCGTAATTATTTTCTAAAATCTGGATATAACTCAGAAATAGCTGACAAATGTGGATCCTCTTTCCCATATTCAATGCTAATTGTTATTCTGGCACTTTTATCTCCTGAACTAAGAAAGCAGCTTCCTAATCTCTCTCTCTGTCTCTCTCTTATTTCATCCTGTCCTTTAAGCTATAACCTGTTGTTTTCAATAAAAATCAATTAAAAAATAAAACATTCATGAACAAACAAAAATATATGACATATATTTTTCCTTTATATAAAAAAATAATTGTTATGAACTAAGGCATTGGTTAATCTTGTAAAAAAATGCTCTGAAACTTTAACTTGAAGTCATTTATGAATGACTTCAGCCCCAAACATCATCTGATATTCCTTTATACTCATTCTTCTATGACTTAAAGTCTATTCCACTTTCACTGGTATAGACAACATCATTTCCCCATTTTTATTGTGTCAATACTCAAAATGGAATTCAGAACAAAATAAGCATTTCCAGGATGTCTCTTAGAAAAGCACATTCCCACATTTTAAACCAGTATCAAGGACATCTTTCTGTCTTTAAGAATCCTGCTAACCTAGTGCCAGCCCTCAATTCAATACTCTGGGCGTCTTCCAGCTCAGACCTTTGTGAGGCAACATTTCACAGTGCTGTATCTCTAATGGCTATTGGGGTCTTTCTTGAGTCTCTGTCCATTTATTTTTTCCATTCTCACTGTGTGCCCTATTCCAGTCTCCCACTGCCCCATTCCAGTCTCACTGTGTCCCTCTTCCAGTCTCACACACTGTCCCATTCCTGTTTCCCAGTGTTAGTTAAGAGAAAAACATCAAAGGTTGGGGGGGGGAAGCAATTACACCTAGGTGAGGTAGCACAATCAACATATATAAAGCCCTTCCTTCTGAGGGAAGGGTCTAAGACAAAATCTCATCCTGCTAGGAGATCCAGAGGAAGAGGAAATTTCATCTAAGGCCTTATTTCTCCTTTCTTTAGTCCAAATCCATTTAAACAGCCATCTTACATTTACTTCTTAATAATCTTCCTAATCATTTTGTACGAATAGAGTAAGAGATATATTAAGCTTAAAGGGTGACTCTCCTGGGGACATCTCACTATATATACAAAAATCACAGTCCTCAGGTCAGGTTTGTCATTGGTAACCTTAGCAGGGTCCGTATCGGTTACTTCTTTTTGGGTCATGACAGAGTTTGTCCATGATTGTGCTCATTACTCACTATAAATGTTATGGCACTTGACCTGTCCTTTTCGATGTCTGGGTAGTTTACAGCTGGTCCTGGGCCCATCCAAGTCTGTCATTGAGACCCTTCTTCTGGGGTGCTAGGAAATAAGGGCAACTGAGGCTTAAGTCGAGTAAATAGGACAGATGTCGAGTAGTAAATATTATTTGGAGTCAATTAACTCTTAAGCAACAAGAGCATAGCATCAACTGTCTTCCTGTGTCTATAAGAGAACATTGCTCTAAAGTAAACTGCAATGAACATAAAGGAAAGAGAAAAGCAGTATTTCACTTACAAATACAAACTCTGATGAATCTGACTTTACAAGTCACAGGTTCTGATTAAGAGAAATGAGAGATTAACATATAGGTGAAGCAGAGAATAAAGGAGAAGGTAAAGATAAATTGAAGTGCCTTACGAGAATTGTGATCGGTGTTACTCTGTAAACCCAAATTCTGTGCAGGGAGGATGGAGAAGAAGAGACAGAGGAGAAAGGATGAACCAATGTTAAACCTAAAATCTTTAGAACTATAATCCAACAAATGGAAAGAGCTCAAAACTCATTGTTGGGTGCTGGCAGAGACAGTGTAGCGGGGACAGTGTTTTGCCTTGCATGAGGCTGACCCGGGTTCAACCTTCCAGCAACCCATATCCCAAGCAGACAGAGGTGAAGTGATCCCTGACTGCAGAAGGAGGAGTAAGCCCTAGATGCAAAGAGTGTGGCCCCCAAACTCAAACCCAAATAATACAGAACACACAAATATCTTTCAGGGAATAAAACAAATCTTTGATGAGGCCATTTTCATATCTTTTTTAACTTATACTTTTCATAGCAAATTATGGTGCACACTCTTTGAAAGCAGAGAAATCTGAAATATTAGAGATTCTTCCTCCCTTTCCACTTTTCTTTTCTTCCCCTCCCTGTCTTTCTTTCTTCTCACTCTTATCTCTGTCTCCTCTTCTCCTTCCCACTGTTAACTAATAGTAACAGTGTGTATAATCTATTCCTTTGGCTATGTGCCTATTAATTACTTAGATTTTTCATTCCAACTTCAATTTCCTTCCAATATTGCTCCAATGAATGATGAGTCTTCTCTTTCCTCTGCCCAGAAATTAAATACTCTTTATTACTATTTGATGATGAAAGTAAAATCAGTCACCAATGAAACAGTTAAAACTGGTTATTTTGTGAAATAAGCCATTTGGAATGAGATGATATATATCCAACTACACGTGGCATGAAAAATCCATATTCATGAAATGAATTTTAAAAAAAGCAACTCAAAATTCTTCATGTAGTAGAATAACAGGATTTAATCTTTCTTTCAAACTGCATACAAAGTATTATTTTTGGAGTTCAATAGTCTCATTATTGACAAAGCTGAATGATTTTTCAGAAATTTTTTGCACCATGACATTTCTCATGTTATTCCATGAGATATATACATGCCTTCAAAACCTGAATTATTCAAATTATTAAGTATTTGTTCACAAACTGGATACCAACTGGATTTTTTTTTTTTGCTTTTGGTGTCACACCTGGCAATGCACAGGGGTTACTTTTGGCTCTGCACTCAGGAATTACTTCTGGCGGTGCTCAGGGGACCATATGGGATGGTGGAATCGAACCTGGGTCGGCTGCGTGCAAGGCAAATCCCCTACCCGCTGTGTTATCACTCCATCCCCCCAACTGGATCTTTAAATTAGCTTATTATATCATAACATGGTCAAAGGCTTTTCACAACTCACATATTTCTAACACTAATTGGATTCATATAAATTCATACCTACTTTGTGAATCAGGTGTCTAGATTCCTAAAATAGAGAGAATCTTCACCTTCCTTATTTAGAGTCAAGTTTTGACTAATTTTAGATTGTACGTACTATCTCCTTAGAGACAAATTCCTTATTCATGCAATAAAGTCCAGACTAGACTAAAACAGAGTGGTATTAAATTGTAATATAATCCTGCAAACAAAATATTTACTATTTTAGAAGAAAATTATTAAATTCAGTATGTGCTTTGTGGGCTTGAGCGATAGCACAGCGGTACGGCACTTGCCTTGCACTCAGCTGATCCGGGTTCGATTCCTCCGCCCCTCTTGGAAAGCCTGGCAAGGTACCAAGAGTATCTTGCCCACACAGCAGAGCATTGCAAGCTACCTGTGGTGTATTCTATATGCCAGACACAGTAACAAAAAGTCTAACAATGAAGGCGTTACTTCAGCAAATCGATGAGCAACGGGATGACAGTGATGTGCTTTGTAGTTGTCTTTTATTACAGATACAATCTAAATGGGCTTTGGTAAATGATCTTTATAATAAAAAAAGAATAAAATGTGAATCTTAATTTTATGTGAATCAGTCTTTCTTTTAGAAAGTACATGTTTTCTCCTAAAAGGTTTACTTCAAGATGAAATAAGGCATGTTGTTTTATATACATGGTGCAGTTTATGTAGTAAATTAAATGCATCTAAATAGGAAGAATGTTGTTTGTTTGCTTTAGGGCCATACCCGGTGGTGCTCAGGGCTTACTAGCTGCTCTGCATCTAGGGATCACTCCTGACAGTGCTCGGAGAACCATGTGGAGTGCCAGGGACTAAACCAGAGTCGGTCACATTCACGGCAATCTCCTTATCCACTCTACTATCACTTCAGCTTCTAAACAGGGAGAATTCTAATAAAATCCTAATTAAATAATTTCCACTTTCATAACATTGGTGCAAGTTTTCCTTCTGTTTAAATGTTAACACCTTTTTAGCATATTTTAGCTGTGTACAGAAGTCTTGAATCTAGAATAAATTAGTGGAACTTATAGAGGTTCAAATAGAAATGGATTAATAATTCTACCTTTGTAATAATGAAAGTGAAGATATGTCAAACTACAAGTAATTCAAGCTAAAATTGGGTCATAACGATTTACTTATTACAAAATAATTTACTTTTGCTCCTGAATCATGACCTACATTTATGAAATTATTCTTCTAAAGTGATACCATATGTAGCTTTTTAAGCTTGTTTGGTTTACATTTTTATGTTTGTTGACCCTACTATCCTTGGAAAAACATCAACAGTAGGAACAACAACACAAAAAATAAAAGTCCTGCAACCCTGGACAATGTGTTAGGAAAGACTGGGCTGTCTATAGAAAACTGGGTGTTGTGTATTTTGAATAGCTCTGCACATTCTATTTTATCTCTCTTTACCCTCTCTATTAAAATACATAGCTCTCTCTACTCTCTCTGTCTCTGTCTCTGTCTTTGTCTGTCTCTCTCTCCCTCCTTTTCTTTTTTCTTCCCTTTAACTAGATTGACTAAATACTTACAATTTTGTCCTATCTTTATTTTTGATTTTATAAAAATTAAAAATCTCATCTGAAGGTGCTCATGCCTTACTCAGGTTCTGTGCTCAGGAGTCAATCCTTTCAGTGTTCGGGGAAACCATTTATCATATTGCCTTACCTACTAGAAAATCCTGCTGACCCAAAAGGCTAGACATTTTGAAAAGAACTCTATACCAAAAGTCACAACTATTACATAAGATTTCTTTACTTTATCTACTTTTTTGATGCAAGCTGGTTGACAATCCCTCAGGAGCACAGACAGATTCACATCTCCATCCATGTATCATGTCCCCCTCACCACAAAGGATCTGTCCCCAAACTATTTTCTTACAATCCCCTCAACCTGCTCTTCCCAGCCAGCTCTGCTAATCATTTTGTTATCTGAGTCTGAATATTTGTTTCTGTTTTTGACTTTTCATTTATTTCTATGTATACTATTGAAAAATATCAAAACAATTTTTTTCCTTTGGGGTCAGCACTCATAGTACAGCAGGGATGGCATTTGCCTTGCCAACAGACGACCTGGATTTGATCTCTGGCATCCCACACAATCCCCCGGAGCACCACCAGATGTAATTCCTGAGTGCAGAACCAGGAGAAACATCTGAGCATCAGCATTAGATGTGTCACAAAAAGAAAAAAAATAATATTTTTCATTTAATAAAAATGCATTTCAGGGATATATAAATTTCAAGAATTGCCTTGTAAGGAACTTATAGGAGCAACTTATGACAAAACAATCATGATTATAGAAACCTATTATTCAAAAATTTGGGGTCTCTAGACTTTGCCCTAATAGTACAGGGGAAATGGACAAACATATCTCAAGAAAACCTGGTAGATATGTATGAGAAGTCTCTTTCTCCTGTGCCAGGACTTGCTCCTTCATTCCATCCTCCCTCCCATTACCGATATGGGGAAACTGTTCTCTGGTAGATCTTTAAGATGAAACGTTGCCCCTCCTCAAGTTCTTGTTGAGAGCTAAGAATTTTCACACCTGAACTTTTCTTTGTATGGTCTACACAATCGCCCAATCTGCCTGTTGTCTGTCGTCTACAGGTTGTTCACTCGTGTCATCCTGAATAGAATAGGCAGAACACTAGATGAAGGACAACCATGCGAGCAAGCCAGGTTTCGAAGAGGATTCAGCATGATAGACCATATCCACACAGTGACCAAACTCATTGAAGTTTCTCGAGAGTTCAAGATGCCGCTCTAACGTTCATCGACTTAAAGAAGGCCTTCAATTCTGTTGAGACTGAGGTGGTCATCGGAGCCCTAGCCAAACAGGGCATTCAAACTCAGTATATCAAAATCCTCCTCGAGCTGTATTGTGGATTCACCACCAGGATCTCACCATTCTACAAGGAGGTGATCATTGATGTAAAGAGAGGGGTGCGGCAAGGTGTTACCATTTCACCGAAACTCTTCAGTGCCACCCTTGAGAACATCATGCGACGACTGGAATGGGAAGGAATGGGAGTGAAGATAGACAGTCGGCAATTACACCACCTCCGCTTCACTGATGACATCGTTCTCATAATGACAAACATTAGCCAAGTGCCACAAATGCTGGCCGACTTCGACCACAAGTGTGGAAAGGTCGGATTGCAGCTGAATCTCAACAAGATGATATTCATGAAAAACTAACTGGTGCCTGAAACTCCATTTGCTCTCAATGGAACGAACATCTCTGAATGCAGCAGCTATGTGTACCTCGGTTGAGAAATCAACATGAGGAATGACTTGGTGCCAGAACTACGCAGGAGGAAGAGAGCAGTGGAATGCCTTCAAGAGCGTCGAAGAGGTGCTTAAGAGAACGAAGAACCTCTGACTCCAGGCACATCTTTTTGATTCCACCGTTCTTCCTGCACTAACATATGCCTCAGAGACCTGGGCCCTACGCAAGCAGGATGAAAATGCTATTAGGGTATCCCAAAGAGGAATCGAAAGAGCTATGCTGGGAATATCATGTCTCACTCAAGTGAGATAAGGAATCCAGAGTTCTGACCTCTGTCGACGGTCAAAAATCAGGGATGCTGTCTCGTTTGCCAAGGCGACAAAAATCAGATGGGCCGGTCATGTAATGCGATTCAGAGATGACCGTTGGACTAGAGCTGTTACCGACTGGATTCCACGGGATGTCAGATGACCTCGTGGCCGCCCACCAACTAGATGGTCATATTTCTTCGTCCAATCTCTGAATGAACAATTTGAGGTTCTTTCTGTTCCTGGAGCAAGCAGGTATCATTGGGCTACACTAGCTCGTGACAGGGACAAATGGAGATGTTACTGGTGCCCACTCGAGCAAATCGAAGATCAACGGGACTTCAAGTGATACATACAAGTGATAAAAAATCCTAAAACCAAATCCTAACAAAAGTGTGAGAAAAAAGAAAAAAAGAACAGCCTTCCTATATAAAAATAAAGCACATCATTTGACTAGAATTAGAAAACAAGGGCAAAGAGAGTCCAGTGGTACCAAGGAATCAATTATAGACACAGCCTTTTCTTCCACATGTCACCTGGAGAGGCCTTAGCATCACCGGTCCTGGCCCTGGATCCCTGTGAGCTACTTTCGGAACTCCCTTCTGTGGACCATCCCTTTAATCTCCAGTCCTTAAGTGAGTGTTGTTGGGCAGAGAACCTTCCTATTCCTGGTCCACTTGAGCACTGCATAGACTAGAGAAATAGCATAGAGGTAAACATGTGAGTTGCACGTGGACATCCTACATTCAACCCCTGGCATAACATATCATTCCCTAAGCCCTGTAATAAGTGATCTGGAGGCCCAGAACTAGGAAAAAGCCCTGAGGACTTGCCAGGTGTGCACAAAAACTTTCTAAAGGTGAGGTAAAACTAATACAGATCCATTTTAACAGAATAACAACTAGGCCTTATCCACACCAAGGTCTAAAATTCAACAGAACAAAGTAGAACATAATAAAGTATAACATTTAATAGCAATAGTTTTGAATCTCTATAATAATTCTGCATTATGTTTAAAATACTGCATAGAAAACAGAAAAACAAAAAATCACCAAAACTAATCTAAATGTTTATCAATTTCATCCCTATAAGAGTTCTACATACTGTAATTAGCCTAAAATAATTTCAAGATAATGATGATTAATATATGTTACAATATGGGGAAAAGATCCCCTTTCCGGCCCTGCGCAAGATCGACCCCGGAGGCAACTGAACCACTTTGGACACAAGCGGCGCCCCCAAAATGCCTCCAAACTGTGTGCTCGGAGTTTCTGGCCCAGGCGCTGCCAGCGAGTGATGCAATTACCAAAAGAATTTTCCCTGGACTTCATATAGAAATCCAAAACTGCGTGGCTGCAATAACAGCCGCGCGACCTAATATCTCTTGATTGTCAGCAACGTGTAAATGTTCCTTTTTGGCAGGGCTTACCGTGGGGGGGAACTCCAAACAATAGTACTGAGTTTTTTATTGAAGGGTAAAAGATTGTAGCGATAGAATTTTAGGCAGAATTTTCCCTGGACTTTATATAGAAACCCAAAACTGAGCGGCCGCGGCAGCCTAATGTCATCTAATCATCAGCAATATGGTTCCTTTGTAATGGGTTGGACTTTGGGGGGACCATAATAGGATTAAAGTTTGTACCGACGTGTAATTTCTGGCTGTACTTTCCCTGGACTTTATACAGAAATTCAAAGCCGCGAGGCCGCTGCCATGGCCGCGCAGCCTATTGTCATTTAATCATCACCAATATGAAATGGTTCCTATTTAGCGGATCGGACTTTGGTGGGAAATCCTAACAAGAATAGTAAGTCTTTTGCTGAAATATTGAAGGCTACCAAAGTGGTAGCCATCTCTATAGACTGAACTAAGCCATATCCCCACACCAGCTGAGAAGAAATATCCTTTCTCGGGAAGAAACGCGGCGTGGCTTTAACCATAGTATGATGTCCATTAAGCTCACACGGACCTGGTGGCATGGGAATGGGATACAAGGGAATAAATTATTATGTACTTGGAACAGCGGGACGCTGATGGAATCTCGAGCCAGGGCCGATACCAGCGTATTACTTTTGGTTCCAGAAACTGCTTGCAGACATTTCTACCAGACTATCAACTAAGCCAGAGCCCTATGCCGGCTGATAACGGGAAATAACCATCTTTTTTGGTTTGTTTTCCCTTTGTCAGGCAGCGTGGTGATTACTAAACAGGTGTGATCTCGGTGGCGCGGGACGAGGGGGGAAAAAATAGAAAAGTTATGTAACAAACAGCGGGACTTAATATCTCTACATTCTCAGCAATGGAGAGCCATCAAATGCTTCCTTGAGAGTGGGACTGTCTTTTCTTTTTTAGGGGGAAACCCTAGCAACAATAGTGAGTTATGTGTTGAAACATGGACTGTAACCAAGATAAAGCGTAAACGAAGTGAAACTTATCACTTACAAGGGCGGGGACTGGGGGGGCGGGAGGAAGCGGGAGGTATAATGGGGTGGTTGGTGATGGAATATGGGCACGGGTGAAGGGAAGGGTGTTTGAGCATTGTATAACTGACATAATCCTGAGAACTATGTAACCCTCCACATGGTGATTCAATAAAATTTAAATTTAAAAAAAATACGGGGAAAAGATAAAAGAATATCATCTTGATATTCATATACATAAATGATACAAAAACTTCAATCTATATTTAATAATGCTAACATTTTCAAATGAAGAATTAGTAACAACATGAGTTACTAATATAAAAATCCAATAAGATAATAGTAAATTTGAAGATGTCATTGGAATGTATGCAAGCTTAAACTTGGAGGAAACAATAGGAGGAAAACAGCATAAGCACCATTAAGAAAGTCCTAAAAATAAGTGTAAAAAAGAATTACGAAAGGAACCAAATTAAGATAAAATTACTATTTGAGTGGGTATGGTGCTGGTGGCACCGTATATACCTGCAAGGTGAGTGCCTCAGCAGCCTGATGGTGTCTTCAGGCTTTCTAATTAATACCCACAAATTCCTGCTGTACCTTTGGCCAGACCCCAACAATTTGGGACCAAGTTTACCAAAAAATTAAATGGCCAAAAGTAAAGTATGTGGGAGCCATGCCCACAAACCACCTCTGGCTCAGCTATACAAGCTCATTTATCAGCCTTATTTCAGAGAACCATAAATAAATATCAAAAGAGATCACAATTAATCTCAAACCCGTGCATGACTGAACAGATGAGGGTAAATCGGAGGGGGATGGGTTGGCCTGTGCCTACCCAAGCAGAGCCCCCAGAGCCACTTGTTTCCTCAATCCAAAACCACCACCATACCCCCGGCCTGATTTCTGCTGAAAATTTGGGGATACCTTTTGTGACTGAAATCTCCAGGCTTTCTCAGAGTTGGGATGGGCTACCACCTCCACCTTTCCAATACTCCTGGAAGCACTGGCAGTCACCCCCATGAACCAACTCCAGCGCCACCATGTAAACTCTACTACCAGCCTCGCTCCAGGGACCCATAAACAAATCTCGAAAGAGATCAACAGCTGCAGTTAATCTCAGACCTGCGTAAGGCTAAATAGACTGGGATAAATCAGAAGAGGGTGGGGCAGCCTGGTGCCTGCCCAAGCAGAGGCCCTAGTAGTTGCTTGCTTCTACAATCCAAAATTGTCACCATACACTGGGCCTGACTCCACTGTCTCAGGACAGACTTCACCAAGACATAATCCATTGAAAATTCTGGTATGTGGGTTTTGTGACTGAAATCTCCAGGCTTTCTCAGGATAGGGGTTGGCTAACACCCCCCACCCCCTGTACTTCCTTGTGCCTTGGCAGTCACATTCATAACCCAAGGCTGCCACAGTTTAAAAGCTACTTCAACTTTACCATACTGATAAAAATACCATATGTCCTTTACAAACACCATGACCTCTTAGTACCTGAATTCCAAACCATAATGCACAAAAGAAAAAGGGGAAAGAGAGAGAGAGAGAGAGAGAGAGAGAGAGAGAAAGAGAGAGAGAGGGAGAGCAAGAATGAAAGTGCCTCCTTCTATGGGTGGGGGGTGGGATCTTGGGGGATGGTGGAAGGGAAACAGGGGACGTTGGTGGTGAGAAATGTACACTGGTGGAGGGATGGGTGTTGGATCATTTTATGACTGAAACCCAATAATGAACAGCTTTCTAATGGTCTATCTCACTGATATTCAATTAAAAAAATTAAAGAAATGTGGAGTTCATTCCAACTTCAATCAGCTTATTTAATGGCTGAATAAATAGAAGAATGCAGTGCTCCTACATTAAAAAAATTCCCATTTGAGTAAATACTGAAGAATATTTTTGAGTGCTTCTTTGTATTTCCCCTTTGATAAATGATTTGTGTCATGATTCCTTCTCCACTTGGTTCTTATTTTCTTTCCATTGCAAAAGCTCTTTTCTGTAATTATGAACTTTATAGTATATCTATATCACTGTATCACTGTAATCCCGTTGCTCATCGATTTGCTCAAGCAAGCACCAGTAACATCTCCATTGCGAGACGTGTTACTGTTTGGGGCATATCTAATATGCCACGGGTATCTTGCCAGGTTCCCCGAGAGTAGCAGAGAAATCAAACCCCGGTTGGTCAGCCGAGTGCAAGGCAAATGCCCTACCCACTGTGCTATCACTCCAGCCCCAATATAGTATACCTAGACTTAGAAATCAATTCTAAAATGTAAGATCATACCACATATTTTTATACATGTTTATACTTGCATAGCAAAACCAAACTAAACTCCACTACTTAGTAGTTATTCAGTTACCCACCTTTCCTTATCCTTAATAAAGTTAGTTTATAATTCACTTATCTTTTGGGAGCACTTATACCCATGACACAGGAAAATGATGTTAATTTTGATCTTTGGCTTGTATTTTTCCACTCAAATGTAAGGTCTCTAACTGCTTTTTATAGTGTTCAACATAAATCTCAACTGTGTTCTCCATAAATCTCCCTTGAATGAAGAGATGAAGGAAATAGGCAATAAAAATGGAGGAAAGTTTATTTATAATTGGTACCAAAAGGAAACCAGAGATGTAAGAAAGGTTGAAGAATACAGTTCAGATATTCCCATTACCCTGACAGTAAATCAGCTTTTCATTTGTATGTTACTTTCTTTCAAAAGACTTTGATGCATTTGAAACTGATGTAGCAGTGCATACTATGAAAGCCAGGAATCATAAATTATTCCTTAAATCATTGAGTCTTGGGAAAATAGAAAGCCAACGAATCGTATAATGTTTTAACATTGATCTCATTCTGTATAAGCCTGTGCTGGGTTTGGTGTATGTGTTTGGCTCCAGTGGGTCTGCATACTCTCTAATTTGCGTGAAAACATTCCCATGGCCCTCTTGTAAAATATGACAGCCTGACATTTTCTTTAATTACAAGACCTGATCTGTTTAATAGCACAAAATTGGCCTCCAACTTGACAGGCCTCCCCTTTAAAATCGATGGTTAGACTCTAGGGCACCAGCTTGGTCATCAAGATCAATATTAGAAAAAATACAGCTTGTCAAGACCTCTCAGCCTTTTATTGATTCAGATAGGGAGCAACTCACAGATTGAATAATGATAGTAGAGATCAGATCCAACAAATGGAAGAATCTTACATTAATTTTGGTATAGGCAGATGAATATGAGATAAATGATACAAGCATAATATAATTATTGAAGAACTGTAGGTAGGTAAAGCAGAATGTTGGTGTAGGTTTCTTTGAATTGGAGAACACTCTCTTCCTCTCCATATATATGTTTGCATTTCTATACCAAGTAAACTTTTGTTTAGATTTTTCAATAAGTGCTTAAAACAACAAAAGCATTACTTTAGCCTTAACAGAACAAAAGAAAGCAAGAAAAAAATCACTCATCATTCTGAAATAATGGAAAGGAAATTGCTATGAAAAGAAATATTAGCACAGGAAGGAAAACAATGAACAAAACCAACTTATATATTTGTTATTTATTCATCACTTAAGGAGTGGGTATTGGGCCTCATCCAGCAGGGCAGAGAGGCTCCTCCTGGTCTTGTGTTGAAATGACCCCGGCCAGTGCTCCTGGAACTTATGTGACCCCAAGAATGGAACTGGGGTCAACACTAAGCAAGGCAATACCCTAAATCCCCTATTATATCTTCAGTTCTACAATCTATTATTTTTAAATGTTTTAAAGTTTTAGAATAAAGCTGAAATATTAGCATTCCAAAATTCTAGTTTTAGGAAATTGTATTGCTACACAAGTTGCTTAAATGATTCAGGCCTTACTTTCTTACTCTATTATGGAAGAGACTAGATAAATACCTAAATACAATTCAAGGAAAACACACAGTCAATGTTAGATACTACTATATTTCCTTAGTGATTAGAATAATTCTGTATAGTTAGTTCATTTATTTTTACTTTGAATCCGAATGCTAATCAATTATGTAAATGCATATCACACCAATGTGGAATGCAAAACTGAAATTGTACCTATGAGGACTTTTCCTCCTACTGAAAACAAATAAAAATATAAGGAGCAGGAATTTGTTATTCCCTGATTATTACAAAAGTTTAAGGATTTTCTACTTAGTAACTACTATACTCTAAGGCCAGAAAATAGTGGGTAAGATGTTTGCCTACACACAGCCAAGCTGGGTTGGACCCTGGAACCACATATAGTTTCCCAAGCATCACCAAAAGTGACCCCTAAGCTCAGAATACACCCTGAGCACAGCCAGATGTAGCATCTCCAAAACAAAAAAGTACAAAAACCCCGCTAAACTATAAAATTAACATGATACAATCTATGCTATGTGTGATTTATAATAAAAAAATAAAATCTAAAAACTATTAAAATAGCTTAGAAACTTCATTTAGTTTATATCTAATAGAGATAGAGGCAATAGCAATTCAAAACCTAAAAAAGTAACTTTGGGGACTTAGGTGAGCCACCCCAAGGTGTGCTCAGGACGTGTCCTGGCTCTGTGCTCAAAGACCACTCCTGAAAGTGCTCAGGGGACAACAGCTGTGCCTAAGAACAAGCTGGGGCCTGCTATTTGCAGGGAAGAGACAAAGCCCTGCATTATCTTTCTGGTGCCTAGAAAAATGATGGTCTGGGAATAATGGAAAAAAAAACACTCTTTCATAGTATGTTGTTTGTTCTTTAGTTCCTGCATATCATGGCTCATTTCGTATTCATGATTACCTGACATTGTGCTCTGTGTTTCTTTTTATCTCCTTTACATATGCCATGTGCTCTTATGTATCTTATAAGCTTATATCTCTACCAGAGATACACAAATGCCATAGCTTATAATTTTTAAGTATTTCTTTGAGAGTAAAAAGCTTCTCACTGCTCTTCTAGGAATAAAACTGACTTCCTTCAAACCCAAACAAAAATGCATAAAAATTGGGGGAAGGCCACACTCCATGGTGCTCAAGGCTTACTCGAAACTCTGAGCTAAGAGATGTCTCTCTCCCGCAGAGATCACAAGGAGCTCAGGGGGTTAAACCCTGGTTAGCCATGTGCAACTGTACAATCTCTCTAGTATGCTAAGTGAATGAAGTTTTATTTTCTATGCTGGAGACCAAAATCACAATGCTAATTATAAAAAACATTACCAATATTTTCATTTACAATTTTATTTTATAAGAAAAAATAATTTTCTCCACTAAAAAAAATTTAAAAACTTAAACATCAGACATCTTAAATACATAACATCTACGAAAAATTGACCTAGAATTCCATTTCTTATTTCCATAAATTTTAGGCATCAATAACCTAGAAACTTTCCCAAGTATCAAGTTCTTTTCCTTTCATTTAATTAAAACTTCACAGACTGCCAACTTTTGCTATTTGTGAAACAGATGTTACTGAGCATCTCCCGCATTAGAAAAACATAGGAGGGATTGAGAATACCCACTTTCTCTGAAAACTCCAACTTTACTAAATGATTTATTTTTATATCCATCTATTTTTCTCACTATTCAAGCAGAGTCCAAGGCCCACGAAGGCATTGTTTTGATTGCTAAATTTCATATTATCTTTGCTACAGGAAATAGATTTTTCGTAGAGTTGTGTTTGTCTTTCATTAAAATGGTTGAGAGTGGCCAGTGAGACAGTACTGGGGGTAAGGCACATGGCACACATAGATTGCCTTCCCAGCACCACAAATGTTCTCCTAAACAATGCCAGGAGTGATCCCTGAATGCAAGGCCCAAAATATGGCCCTGAGTACAGCCAGATGTAGCCTACATGGGCAAATGTTTACATAGCAACCATCTCAGTCGGCCTTTTCTAGCAATAACTCATAGTGCCTGTTCTGTAAGGTCACTGGGTGGGCAAAGGAAGGTCAAACACTATCTGTAAGAACATCGACCTATCTGCGGACTGATAGAGACCTGAGCAACCACTGCTGAGCACTGCATCTTCTTCCTTTTCTACACAGACTCGCCTACCAGGGTTATGTAGATTCTTGATCTCTGGAATAGTAACTGATTTCTTAATTTTTTCTGAGCAAGGACAGTGAATGGTACAAAGAACATGACCACACATTATAGCAATCTTAACCAGCTTACTGACAACTGGAATTGTGCAAAACATAGTTTAATTTTTAGTAAAAATTCTCAATAAACTATTCTCAATAAGCTAGGAATCTTCAATCCAAACTCGTAACATGATATCCTATTTCAAAGCATTTGGTTCAGGCAGTAGCTTCGGTGTTTTTCTGAGTCAAGTGTGGGTTAGTTTGATTCCTGGACAGGTATTGACACACAGTGATGCTCTGGACTCACTTCCACGGACTGGGCCCAGGGCTCACACATGCTCTGCAAAGTCTCCAGTACTTGGAGCCATCTCCTTACCCCCAACCAAGTCTGCTTTTAATGTTTTGTGAGTCAATTGCCTTCACAACTGTGAGTACCTTGAAAATATAAACTCTTCACAGAAGAATTCTTTGCAATACAATAATATGGTTTGCAACACAGATACCGAAACGTTATCATAGATAGCCCTTTACCTACTTTCAGTACATAGTTGTTATCCAGAGTGATCATTTCCAATTATTATTGTCATAGGGTTCCTTCCACAGAATAGAAAAAAAAGCTTCTCAAATGTTTTAAATAAGTACTAAATTGTCTAAAGAAATATGAACACTTTGTTCACACAATTGTTAAAAACAAACTCATTTATAGGTTTGATGTTAATTGATGTTTGACATTAATTTGATACACTTTCCTAACACAACCTGTACTACAAGAATCATTTTTAATGATCAATAAATCAGTTATCAGAGACAACTTAAGAATATGGGACTTTTTAAGGTAGGTTTGGTCTGAGAAAGTCTATTAACATTCAGCACAGATAGAAACATTACAGTTAAAGGGATGGTGACAGTGAGAGATCTTATTTGAACAAAGTTTAAGCATGATGAAGACAAATTTACTTTGAGTCACAAATTTTCTAGGGTCGACTTTGCTCTCTTTATCCTACCCCTTGGATGAAGAAAAACGGCCATTCAGTTTTGAACCATTTTAAATGCTGCAATCGCCAAAGCAGAAGGTATATGGGGAAAGCAGACTCTATGTTGATACAGATACTAACCTGGAAGGAAATTTTTGAAGGACAACAAATAAATGCTGTGCTCTAAGAAGATCTATTTAAAGTCATTTCAGTGTGTCACTTGTTAGAAAAAATGATGTTTCTTCAAAGAAGAAATTGTTAATATAGAAATCAGTGATGTCTTCCAGATGAGTGACAGTGCAGTCTTTCAAACTTGAATATAACCTCTAGAAATCCTGTGTATCAGAGCTTGCCCCTGCCCGCAGCCTGGGTGGTGATCACTGGCACTCATGAGTCCATTTGGAACCTGGATCACTCAGTGACTATAGGTGTAATGAAATCAAGTGGAGGCCAAAGCTGGGTTTGAATGGATGTAACAGAAGTGCGGAGATAGTACTTTGTGTCATGATTTTCCATTTCTTTCCTTCAGATGTAACTTCCACATATCATTTTCTATCTTTGGTAGGTCACAAAGTAGATACAATTATGCTGCTATTTAATCACTTCTCTAATTTGCATTAAATTGCATTGGAGATTAGTGTGTTTCAAATTTGTAATACTAATTAATATTTGTACAGTGATCCATTATTTAAAACCATTTGTTCTGGTTTTGGGTTTAGCATTTTAAATTACATTACTCTCTGCTCATGAGTTTTTCTGAATAAACACCGTAGAGTCCAGTGCTCAAAAAATTATGAGCCTACCAGCTGTTTCAACATGCACTGTTTCTTGACCTTTTACCACCAAGGCTTGTCCAACCTGGCCCCACTTTCCTACAGGTGGCCCCTAGTCTCACCTGTCATACAGGTGCCCCAATCTCAGCTATCCTACAGGTGCCCCTCAGTCTCATCTGTCCTTCAGGCGCCCTAGTCCCAATCGTGCTACAGGTTTTCCCCCTACTGCCAACTGCACAGTTTTCACCAGAGGCCCTCCTGGAACATTCTGCAGACTGACAGGGGACATTTGGCTCACACCTGAGAAATGCTGCCATAGAATGCAATGTTTTCTTTTCTAAACATTTTTAAAAGCCCTTAAAATTAGCTCTTTAAAATGATCAGAGAGCAGATCAACTTTAATGTAATTTCGGTTGAGTTCAGGTGAATGTACACATAATATCCACCATTAAAATGTGTAGTTTAGCAAATTTTTAGCCTATTCACAGAAGTGGAAGTCAAAAACTGATTTTGGAAAAGTTTTATTCCTTGAAAGAAACTGCACTCTTACATGGTCTTACTCATTCCTCCAAGTTGTTAAATCCATTGATATATAATTGTTGATAAAATCTTCTGATTGTCATTTGTTCTTTTTCATTTTTACTTTTGGGTCACACCCAAAAAGCTGTGTGATGCTCAGGGGTTACTCTTGGCTCTGCATTCAGAAATTAATCCTGGCGGTGCTTAGGGGACCATATGGGATGCTGGGGATCGAACCTGGGTTGGCTGTGTACAAGGAAAAAACCCTACCTCTGTACTATTGCTCTGGTCCTGTCACTTAAGTTCTACCAGGTAGAAATGATGAGAGTTTTCTCATTATTTTATTGAGTATTGCTTATTCTCAGTTTTGTCATTTTATGTAAAAACTTGCATATTTGATGATCTTTTCAAAGAATGAACTTTTGATTTAATTTACTATTGCTTTTACATTTGCCTAAAATTTTCTCAGAAGAGATGTAACTTGATATAGCATATTTTCTCCCTTTATTTACTTCAAATAATTTATAACTAGAATTATTTTTTATTTTCCTCTAGATAGACTTTTAAGCAATGTATTTTGTTACTTATTTTCTATTTTCTCATATGCTACTTTCCTGTGTATTTCTTATAAACTTTTAAAAATATTGTAGTATCATTTAAAATACTGTGTTTGAAGGTATATATCCCTTGCAGTTCTTAAGGACTATTTTGTGGCTAAGCCTTTAGTTCATACAAGTGCAACCAGGTGTACTTGAGAAAAGTAGGCATATTATACTTCCTCTCTGTAGAATTGCCAGTATGTTTGGGTCTTCCCAAAGGAGAACATAGCCTGCTGGTACGGGTGTTCGCCAGGGTCTTGTACAGCAAGAGACAGTTCCCTGGGGCTCTACCATAGTGCCTGTAGAGTTTTTAAGGAAAGGGGCTCTCACTGACTCTCGATAATCTGGATTCTTAGACTATGGAATAAGCAGCCTCCAGTTTGCTGGAGAAGTGAAAGCTGTGTCTCTGTTGGGTGGAAAGTGGACACGCATGATGCCAGCAATTGACTCATTTACAGGAATACTGTTGGAAAGGGCTTTTCCTACTGCTGAGGCACAGTGAGAGCAAAGCAACAGAGTAGATGACCCTATAGAAAAGCTAAATTATTTTAAGATGACATAGGAGTCATAGATGACTCCTATGACTAACACCTATTTAGTCATAGGAGACCAAATGACTAAACGGTCTCCAAGGAAGTCATTTAGAAAAAACACTAACCATGGGCCTCTAGGTATGGTAAGATCTCTCCCGACAGTGATGCTGGGATTTTGGTTTCCATAATGATCTGAGGAGGATGTGAAATTAGAAAGGCTCCTGTCCACACAATGGGAACCCTTTTACAGAAGCCTCGTGGTTTCTCCGTGTTTTAGTTAGTTCCGTGGCCTTGCTGATGTTGAAATTCTGAAGTCACTGCTTCCCCGCCGCCCCGCCAAATTTTCACTACTTCACTGACACATGGAGGCCCTAAGCCCACAATCCAGAGGGATCAAAACCACAAAACCTCTGTTTGAACGGTCTAACATTAGTACCTCTTTCTGCCAATTGTGATCATCATAGGTACCTTTTTTGTCTCTCTTTTTATTTTGATTTGATCTATTTAGCATCTCTTGATAGATCACACTATTCCTGACCCTTGTTCTTCATTTATCTCTTTACTATTTATTTCATTTAAATTGCTCTATCTTTAGTTATTTTTGACTCCAGTGTTCTTTTTTTCATTATTTTTTGACTGTGAAGTTCTTCTGCCTATTGGCTACCATCGTTAGCATTATTTTGACTGCCTATATTCTCATTTTCACAAACTGTTCCTTTCAAGGCTTGGCCAACATGTAAATCTCAGTGGGGAACTCGGCTTCGCAAATGCAAGACCTTCCAACGGGCCATTCCACTTCTGGTGCTGAGGGGCTTGGACAAGCAGTGCGGGGACTGAACTTGGACCCTCACACATGAAAGTCATGTGCTCTGCTACTCGTGTTACCTTCCAGTCAGACACTTCAGTGTTTACCCTTGTGAGCTTCCTTTTTCTCTTTTCTCCCCTTCTCTTCTATTTATACTCTTACTTTGTTGGCTTATTTCTTTAATTTAGATTTGGGGATTTAATTTACATTTGGGGGTAGGTGGAGCATCTCCCCTATAGAAAAGCTAAATTATTTTAAGATTAGTTCCACCAACATTTTAATTTTATGACTGTGACATTTTTGAAAACTCTTTTATGAGCATATCAGTAAATGATCCAAGACTGGAAGTTAACCATCAGCTTTCCTGATTAAAACATTGTAATGGTTTTAAAAGCAACAGTAGCATTGATCCACTTAGCAAAATCACAGCATGATTCAGAATTTAAGTGATGCCACTTATTTGCATTCTTTCTTCTCACCTGCCTTTTTCTTTGTAGGAATAAATCTTCAGAACAGATGGTGGAAGATTATCAATAAAAGGCGTTGTTAGCCTCAGTGTGAATCCACTATGTTCAGTCAAAATGCATTGCTTAGCCACCTGCTCATTTATTACATTCAAAACAACTCTTGCCTGCTCCCAGGAACTTTTTGGTACAACACAAAAATTCTTTTTTTTCTTATGGATTAAAAAACAGATATGTTACTTTTCTAAGAGCTATTTTTATAATGCAGCATGTAGCTATGTCATATAAAGTTGGAGCTTTGATATATGCAACTGCAAACTTTAATTTAGTGCTCTTATTTTAATGAATCACATATTTCTCAAATTTATTTCAGGATATGTTTTATAAAACAAATTTTTGAAGAGAAGATTAGCAATAAATTTGTAACAAAAAGTGAATCAAATGTAGTTAAAAGAGATGGAATTTTTATAATATATGGCACAATAAAAATTTTAAAAGTTTTAAATTTTAAAAACCACTAACTTTAAGGGGTATATGTAATAAACTGAGAGTTTGTGTTATCCCAAAATGTGGATTCTGTGGAGATCAAAATACAGCATGTAAGGTGCTTGCTTTGCACAGGGCTGATCCTGGTTTCATCCCAGCACGCTGTACAGGACCTCGGGCCCAACCAAGAGTCATCGCCCAACCACAGAGAAAGGAGTAAACTCTGAGTAACAGCAAGGGTTACCCAAAAACTTAGGTAGAACATACATATGTTGGATTCCTAATCACAAATGTGATGCTCTTTAGAGAAGGTGTCTTTGGAGGTGATTGGAGCTGGGGTTGACTATGGAATAGGGGCTTCAGGATGATGCAAGTCACCGTGCCATGACACATATTGGAAGACAGTGAGAATATGATGCAGCAGGATGAGAGCTGTGAGTAGGAACTGAACCTCTGAGACCTGGATCTTGGCTGTTCGGGCTTCCAGAATTCTGGCAATATGAAACATGTATATGCCTCCAAGGTAAATCCACAAAGCAAAAAGTAAAAGAGACATATTTTATTTCTTAGAATAAACAAATTCCATCTCGTTCTAATTAATAGAAAAATTTTAAAATACTTGATCATATTTCAATATAAAATGGTGATATAAACCACAATGTAATACAAGTAATGGCAAGTTAATAGCTCAATGCATTTGTTTAGGAGGAAAGAGGTCTGGCCTGACATATGGGTCAGATCCTATGTGAGATCCTCAATTTATTCCCATACACTTATATATTCACTTAATATACTTAATCTACATGATAAAGATATAAATACATATAATATCATGCAATAACACTTAAGAACTCTTGTCATTTTCTCCACTAGATAGTTTAGGAATAAAGACTCAGAAAAAAAGATGTTTTATGAGAAAACATAGTGGTAAGTAAAATAACTGTGAAAACAACCTAGATCTGATTATGTGTGTGACACTTATCCTTAAAACCTTGTATGAGTCTGGGAGACAAATACATAAATCTAACTAAGATTTTTATGTCCTCTGGAAATTTAAAATATGAATATACAATGCACATTTATTTGTTATCTCTGACTTTGTATTGACAAATAACTGAAAGTCTGATGCAGATACATAGTTTGTACAGCTACCATGTAAAGGACCATTATTATATATGATTTTTTTCAAAAACAGTTCATTTTATTTAAGCAAGGGTGATTCAATGAAGCTTGTTATAATAGACTCTTTGAAATGAATTTGCTTTTTATGTAAGATGTAAGACTTGACAGGCATGTAGACAATTTAATCTTCTGAAGAAAATAAAATTTGGAAATGACATTGTATGAATCAAAAACAGAACTATGTTAAAAGTGCTGTCATTTTCCATGGTGATTATAAAGTGTGTCAAACGACAGTCAAGCAAATTATGCATCTTGAATTTGACACACAATAACAATGAGATCAATGATCTCAGTGTAGAGTTCACTATGATAAGGTCTTGTCAAGTATGAGACCAACCCAATTAGGTGCCCAGTACCCTGCATTGTCCCTAATTCACCACCAGAGGTCACTCCTGAGCAAATAGTTAGGAAAAACTACTCCTGAGCATTACTGACTTGGTCCCAAGTCCCTTCCCCCAAAATACTAATTACCAGGAGTCAAAACTAAGGGTTATCACCTTAAAACATTAAATCACAATATTTTTAATATTAATAGAGGTAAGTCATGATGAAATTATGTCATGTTCTGAACCACCACAAAGCCATATGAAATTTCCAGAAAACTTCTGGAAGAAATGTTGATGTAGCTGGCTTTTAATTGGCTAAGTGTTGTGCCTTAATTGGCTAGCTCTAGTTATTCTTTAATGATCAAATAATCTTGTTTTAAAAAACCTACTTATGTATAGCAAGCAATTTGCTTTCATATATGCCACCAGCTAATTGCCCATAATCATTTGCCTCATTTGCTTATGTACATTTTTGCTTATGCTTAGAGACCAGCAATGAAAAATACAAAGAAACATTTTCCAATTCATTTTACCATATAAACATAGATATCTAGACATAGACAGTACAATGCTGACAAAAAATATATAATATACTACAAAGATAGATAAAATATGTGAAGGATGTAGATGATTAGTTGTATGTGGTATGAGAGCATAATTAAAACAAAACAAAAAGTATCACCATCATTTTTTTCGACAAAGTCAGACATATGGCCCTGTCATAGTAGAAAAAGAGAAGGGACATAAAGTGTATTAAAGGTAAACAGAAACATGTAATGCTTTTCTTATATGCATCTTAGATTTCTATCAGGTTTCACTGCCTTTCCACAGTTTCTTGCTAATGACTGGGGACAACCTCTGCCATTTTCTAGAATATCTTCCTCAGTGAAACCACAACACCAAAATATGTCAACATTTCTTCCAGAAGTTTTCTGGAATTTTCATATGGCTTTGTGGTGGTTCAGAACATGACAAATTTCATCATGACTTACCTCTATTAGTATTAATATCATTTCTTTGTTGGTGTTTGTCCTCCTGTTCTCTGAATACACATCTCAACTCCATTATCATTGTGTTTTTCTTCCAGATACAGTATTTGGACCTATTCTTACTCAATCTTCCTAAAAACAAAAATTTTACTAATTCTTTGACATAAAAACAAGGACCTGTGTCAAAAATGAGGCTCAATTTCTGTTTTTTGCAAATCCCAAAAACCTCCTGCACTGCAGAAACATATGTTGGCTGATGGAAAGTATGGGATGAAAAGAAGAAAAAAAATAAGGGAATCATAATTTACTCAATGACTATTATTGTTTTAAAAATGTAATTTTTAAAACCTGAGGGAAATCAAATAGTTTAATTAAATTTTTACAAATCTCTTTTAATAGGGTATACAGGCAAGAACAAGTATACACAAATTGCATAAAATAGACTAAGTTATCTGTTATATCTGAGCCCACATAAGAATCTTATAACCTATTAAACTCATCAAAACTATCCACCTTCTGTATGTTATGGTGGAAGAATGAAAAATCTAACTAGATGTGCACTTTTGTCTGTAAAATTAGTGTTTCTCTCAATAGGAAATAGGCACATCAAAAAATTTTAATTTTTAAACAAAAATTATTACAGAGATAAAATTATAATATTTAATAAACTTTAAGGCTTGATATATAACAACACAAACCTATTCAATTAAGATATTTTTAAGGTTTACTAAAATATAAATACCTCACAGGAATGAATAGTTAAATGACAAACATATCAGTTCAATTCAATACAAAGCTGTCCCCTCAAAAAAGTTAAACTAATTTTCAGATGTCAGGCATGTCCCTTTAAGTTGGTTCATTAACTCACTTTTGGAGAGCAATGTCAAGAACTAGAAGTTACTGGCATTTCTCATTAGCAGATCTCCTGGACAGGGTAAATAGGTTTAGACAGAATTAGATTGATTAGTCTGCCTTCGAATTCAGTGCAGCATAGCAAGCTCCAACTGTTTTTCCTCTAGTGGATAAGAGTGAAACATTTCCAGCAACCTAGGTTTCTAATGAGAGTCAGAATGTCTCAGCCAATCGGCAGCCTGGGGTTCATTGGCTGAGATACACGTGAATTTCCAATACCGATTTTAGTGACAATAGAAAGACCAGGCTAAAGAGTACAATGCAGGTGCCCATTATTTAAATAGGTTCAACAAAAAGATTAAGATTAAGTAACTGAAATAGAAAAACATCTAAAGGGAATACTGAAGTAGCAAAACACCAAATTGCTGATGAGGGAGTGATGAGAAGACAATATATTAGTTGTTTTTAAAGTGATCAATGCACTATAGGGAATTGCTTATCTGCTAGGTTTTTCTCCATAATTTGTTTCACTTTCCATTATACTTAAAGTACTGATTTTCCTTTGAAAGATGAGACAAATTTGGGATAGAATTCAAGTAATAAGGGAGATGTCTATTACATTGACAGGAATTCACTAACCCCAAGAATATGGTGGAAGCAGTGAAAGTGACATGTGATATAAATTTTGGCATGTCGTATGCCTTTGAGATACATCTGAGTTGAAAAAAATTAATACAGCTTACCGTGTAGAACTATACTAATTAATAGTCATGAGTGAATAATTCATACTAAATAACCTTGGCTGAGATATCTAATTGCTAGGATGATTTTAGAAAATGTCTGTAATCACTTGTCTCTTTACCCGTAAGGTGGGAATAACAAAGCTTTAATAATATGACTCTCCTAAAATATAAAGCATTAAAAAAATAAAATACTTGTGTTCAGTATTGGATGTTCTATATATTCTCTTTGTCCTTATAACTGGTATCAGCTCTCTTATATCATATCATGTTTGCTTTCAGAACGAGTTAGAAATCATTTATTGTAAATATTTCCTAAATTTTTGTTGGGGACTCTTTCGGTATCAGGTAATATAAAGCATATTACTTTTCATTTAATGTATGCAACTAGAAAAGATTTTGTGATAAAATATGTATTTTTTTAGCACGAGTAACTCAATTATTGTTGAAAAGAATACATTAAAGTTCCTGAGACAGAGTACCTTACAGAGGACACCTCAACATGGTCTGCCTAAGTTCAATATACAGTGCTGTGTAAGGTCCTCTAAGCACTGACAGAAGTGAACCCTGAGAACCACCAGGAATGGCCCCTGAGCACTTCCAGGAATGCCCCAAATATAATTCAAGTTTTGCAAAATTTTAAGTTACATTAAGTAAAAAAATTTGTACACAGAGCTACTCCATAGTGAGAAAATAATAAACATTATTCCAACACACAGACATGAATACATGCATGTTGACAAAGTATCCAGACCATATGATGAAAGAAAGCATTCATTAAAGATCGTGTAAAATTTAAAAACTCACTTCAATAAATGGTGCTGAAAAACTGGACAACAGCATGAAAAACAAATACAGATATTTAGTAGATTACTAACATCAAACACAAAAATCAACCCAAAATGAATTAAAAGTCTGAATTATACCCCCAAATCATAAAATGTATAGATTCTATACTGCAGACCCTTGTGCTCAGAGATGTATTTCCAGATATAATTGCAACAGCAAGGGAAACAGAAGCAGGACCAAACAAACAGCACATGCATCCAGCTCAAGACGGTGCACAGCTCAAGAACCAAGGAGTATGACAGCACAGGGCTAAGGCACTTCCCATGCACATGACTGTGTGTCCTTCGCTTTCTGTCCTTTTGTATAAAAAAATTGCTTAGGACACCACATCTTTGAAGTCATGTTTCACTCTTGACCTGTCTCGAGAAAAGCTGACAGCTGACCTTACCATTGTTCCTTATTTCTTTCCCCGATATAGCAACATCTCCATTCTGCCACAGTGATTCAGTTACTCGTAGTAAATTGTTTCTTACTTTAAGAAACTGTTCTAGCAAAACGCAGTTAACTTTTAGTTTTATATCTAAGTTCCTAAAATATCTATTTTTTTTGTCCTGTTAAGTCACTGTGACATATTAGCTCATAGGAGTCTATATTTAAAATAGGAATCAATGGAGTCAAACTTCTTTATAGCTATACATCGCTCATCCTCATTGACTGCAGTTATAAACACATAGTTTCATACTACAAATAGCAAAATGCTATACACATGTGAAATGTGCATAAAACACAAGACATGCCTCTCATGTCAAACTACAAAAATAATCTCTGAGAAAGAAAACAACAGTGTCAGCACAATTCAAGAAATTAAACTACAGACTGTCACTAGTCTTTACATAGCAGTGTGGTACTATTATTGTGAGGAAGGGGAACATTCCAGGCACAGGAGCCTCTCTGATCTAAATACAAGGACTGCAGGCCTGGGTCCCCTGAGCTCTGCCAGGAGTTATCCCTGAGTGCAGAGCCAAGAATAAATTCTGAGCACCAATGGGTGTGGCCCCTACACCACAGAGGATCAATGCAGCAAAGGCAAGGGAAATACTACAGTAACATAGACACCAAAATGAAAGGTAAGAGGAAGTTAAATTAGTATTATTCAAATGCTATGGTGCAGTACAGTAAAGGAAAACAGTGCAAGTGCTTGCGTCTGAACAGAGGAACTACATACAAGTGATTAATAAGTACTTGGGAAAGTGCCAGGCAAGAGTCTTGCCCACGGGACTATCACTCAGGCCTCTCCCAAGTATTTCTTATATTAGCCAGGAAGAAAAATGGTGATTTGTATTGCATGCCCTATATATCTGGGATACTTATATAATGGGATGCTGTGTGTGCCTGTGTGCACATGCGCGTGCGCGTGTATGTGTTTTGTGTGTGTGTGTGTGTGTGTGTGTGTGTGTGTGTGTGTGTGTGTGCGCGCGTGTCTTCCAGGGATGTTCAGGAGAGGCAACAAGATTGAGGTGCTTTCAGGTCCTGAGATGCCGGGGAACCACAATCTCACAGTGTCTTCCACAGAGTCTCTTCCCTGCCACACTCAGACAAAGAAAACAACGGGTTTCCTGGTGGCAAGGGGCTGTCTCGAGGCTTCTCCTATCATGTCCAGGGGATAATGTTCTGCTAGCATGAAACCAGCTAGCAACTTAACCCCTGTACTAACTTTTCTAGCCCCTCAGGTGCTTTTTAATGAAGTGAATTTTCAAGTACAGTCATGGTTTTAAATGATAGGGAAATAAGTACTTGAAAAGAAAAATGCATTTATTTCAGGGAACCACACCCAGCACTTTGAGGGAATCCATATGTGGAGCAGGGGATTAAACACAGGCTGGCTGCATGCAAGGGAGAGCCACAAGATGAGAATGATGCTGTGGGGTTAAGGGAGTGTCTTCCCTCTCACACACAGTCAAAGATCCTCTCATTTGCATTTAAGTTGTGCAAACAGATCACACCTTTTAAGTATATTCTTTCAAGAAACCACTATATTAATAGTTTGCTTTACTTCTCCATAATTAAGAGTTAGTGAAGATATTTCATATTCATATCAATAAAATATTAAAAGCATAAAATAACACAAACAATAGAGAATATGATAATAATGATATTTCAATTAAAAAAAACTGAGGACAACTGGGCTTTAAAAAAGACCACTTAGCAAGTATTGAACAGAATGGGAAAGGGGTAGGACTAGGCAGTGCATGGTGCTCACCTCTGCAGTGCTTTGGCATTTGGACAGGATGATTAACTTGGACAGGTTAAATTAACACAAACATGAGACAAAGGAAATATACCCTTGCTTGTCTCTGCCAGGAAACACAGCCTGTAATTGCTGTGATCCAGCTCTTCAGCATCAAACTGCCCAAATGCTTACATCAAGAGATTGATTTTGTAGAACAATACACTCCTCTGATTTTAGGGTCAGTAGAGCCGAGCATATTTTCCACGGGTTTTATTCTTAAATTCTATCCAGATTAAATGTAGGTTCAAGTAATGACACAATGTGTCTGTCTGCTTTGAAAGGAATTAGACAAAAAGCACACTGGCTTTGGACAGGAGTTAATAAACTACACTAAAAGCTTTTCTTTTTTCGTACATATATAGTTTGGTGGGAGAGTGGCACTTAGCACTGTCGTCCAGTTGTTCATCGATTTGCTCAAGCGGGCACCAGTAACATCTCCATTGTGAGACTTGTTGTTACTGTTTTTGGCCTATCGAATATGCCATGGGTAGCTTGCTAGGCTCTGTGTTGTGGGCGATACTCTTGGTATCTTGCCGGGCTCTCCCAGAGGGACAGAGGAATGGAACCCGGGTCGGTCACGTACAAGGCAAACACACTACCCATTGTGCTATCACTCTAGTCAGGGGATAGGGTTGGGAGTGGGGGGGCAAGGACACTATAACCTATGTGTTCTCACCCAATTATCCCAAGACTTTGCTCTACACCTTAAAGATACTGCCACTTTCTCTTTTCCTCACATAAAATATAATTAATGAACACCTAAATAAGCCTTGTTTATAAGCAAACAGTGCAGGGGACAGTGATGATCTTCTTTTCTTAGACTTGTGGTCTAATTTTTCAGCCTAGTTCCCTGAAATATTCTCTTTAAATTGTATTTCTTGAAAAGGAGTGAAAATATTTTAAGTCTTTTTCTTATTTCTGATATTCCTTTCTAGTTACTTCCTCTCCTCTATTCTATACTCCAATTCAGATGTTGGCTTCTGGGCATCCGCGTGCACGGGCATGTGGTGTGTGTGTGTGGGGGAGGGGGTGCTGGGAATTGAATTCCAGGGCCTCTCACATGCAAGGCAAGGCAAGACTCTAGCACTGAGTCTTACCCAAGCCCTAGGACCTAAGTAAACTCCAATGGTATCTTACAATATATTTACTAAATTGTTTTAAACACATCGTGTGTTGAGTCTTTTAATAATATAACAGATAGTTACAGAAATTAAAAGTCCTAATTGAATTTGAGAAAACAGCAATCTGAGGCTTTAGCCTTTGGGTTGTCAGATACTATAGCTAAATGAGAACTGTTTTGCTGTGCACACCCATAGTTTTGATCCAACCTCATTCTTACAACCTACACTCTTATATCCCTTGGAATCTGATTCCAGGTTCCACACTAGAGGCTTCCGTGGGGGCAGCTATGTGTACCTCCTCTGCAGAAGACATGCTTTATTGACAAAGAAGGGTAGAATTCTCATAAATTAAAACCTTCTTTTGAGTCCTGAGTGGAACCACCAGCACACTTCCTTTTGAAGTTATACAAAAAAAAATATTTCCTATGAATTTCCACAGAAAATACAAAATTCAGGTCACTAGACCTGGATTTTATGAGCTATAGTCATAATAGAATTGTGTGTATAGATGAATGAGTGAGATGGAGCTCCAGTGAAGTCCGTTACTTTAATATATTAGAGCACCACAATGTTAAACAAATGGGATCCAATGAAATGGACGCTAATTCATTTATTAATGCTTTCCATTGATTTAATGGGCAGCTGATAATGTTTTTAAGTTCCTTCATAAAGAAAGAAGATGGAACCTATTTAAATGTTTTAATTGTTGGAGTTAGAAATAGATTTGCTTTTATCAGATCAATACTGCTTTGACCAAATATCAATTAAACTGACAAGGCTTCCAGTATTAAATGAAGTAGGGGATTAATTAAATTCCTTTTTCTAGCTTTCATAATGAGGAAAAGTTTCAGCATTTGTTGTATTTTTAATTGCATATGCATTATCAATTAGAACCTAAAAATATATACTTAATTTATATTAAAGGCACAAAGTGAAAAAGATGTTTTTTATTTATATTTCCCATTTCATATTTCTAAGAACATTTTCATAATTTAATTCTGCTTTATCTTAAATAAAATCTTAATAAATTCAAATAGCTATTTGTTGTATCCTCAGAAGTAGTTGGAAATTAACTTTATTATGAATAATCTTATCATGGTAAATTCTATTGTCAATAGCAAAATTCTGACTTTAATTCTCTATTATCCAAAAATGATTTTAATCCTCGTGTCTAGTTCTTTTGTTAGCAGGGTAAATCCTTGCCATTCCCCTTAATGCTATCAAAGGAGAAATATTAGGATTCAAATCTTAGCCATTATTTTTCACTCCCTTGCATCTATTTTCTATGACCTACAGAATGTAGCTTTTTTAAAATTAGTGTTAAATACAGGCCCCCTTTTAATAAGTTTCCTTGTCCCAACTCTTAGATATTCCTAACTGAATTAAATCAATTTCTGTAAAAATAATACTACTCCTGATTTTGAAATTATTTATTCATGTTTCTCTGCCAATGTGCTGAAAGAGCTATTCCAATCATGTTTGTCAGGAAAAGTAAGCTTTTTTCATTTATTAAGAATTATAAGGGGAAAGGACAGAGGCAAATGGATCTAGTGTACAGATGAAGAGTTAATCTCATGTAGGAGGGGGATATATCTAATTTCTAGAAAAGTGAACTCTTACAGACTCTAGATTCTTCTGGACACATATTTCCTAGCCTTCCTTCTCAGATTTCTGAGATATACCAGAAAGTTTCTACCCAGGTGAAATGTGAGAGATGATATCTTAAGGCTGGAGGTTGAGTCCACAAAGGTATGTAAATTCTCCAAGATCTCTGTGTTTTCCATCAATGTGAGACAAATGAACACATCAGCACTGGAAACACTGTGTTGAAGATAGCAAAGCACAATATGGAAGGACTCTGTTTTTCTGAATCTTCACTTAGAAAATAATTGCCTGCCTCTTCAAAATACTTGTGTTAGACTTCATATGCTTTAAGTGACTAAAATTTAGTTGGGGCGATAGCACAGCCAGTAGGGCATTTTGCCTTGCATGCAGCCAGCCCGGGTTCGATTCCTCTGTCTCTCTCGGAGAGCCTGGCAAGCTACCTCGAGTACCTGCTTGCACAGCAGAGCCTGGCAAGCTGCCCGTGGCATATTCAATATGCCAAAAACAGTAACAACAAGTCTCACAATGGAGACATTACTGGTGCCCGCTTGAGAAAATTGATGAGCAATGGGATGACAGTGATACAGTGATAAGAATTATACTGACGGGGGCTGGAAATATAGTACAATGGGTAGGCTGCTTGCCTTGCATGCGATCAACTCAGACTTGATCCCCAACATCCCATATGGTCCCCCAAGTCTTTCAGGAGTGATCCCTGAGTGCAGATCCAGGAGTACCTCCTGAGCATCATTAGGTGTGCCATCCCCTCCTATATACACACACAAGACACACACACCAAAGTAAAAAATATATATATATATGTATTTATATATATATACACACACACATATGTAGAATGGGTAAGGTTCTTGCCTGACACACAGTTTACCCAGCTTTGATCTTTGTCAGGACATGTGCTCTCCTGTACCCTGCCAGGAATGATCTCTGTGTGCATCCACCACATTATCTTAAAAAAAAAGTATTATTTTAAAAAGAATCTCCTTCCTAATTTATTGGCAGTTCTCTATTACTACCATTCTCTGGCCAAACTTAATAGTAATTCCCCGCTCTCCTAATGTATTGCATAATTAAATAAAATATTATGTCATATAGCTAAGATGTGCTCATGTATTATTTCATCAATTAAATTCTGATTAAACAACATGCAATGCAAACAATAGTCTTGTATTCATATTTCTACAAAATGCCAAATTTTGAGCTTAGAACAAAGTATATATCAAACATACTTTGATATATCAAATATAAATTGAGTGCTGGATATGCTTTGAACATTACCATAAAGACAAATTGATTCCATAAGGTAACTTATTCAATTCCCATTTTCCAGTAGCTAGGCAGTCACACCCAGAAAATGCCTCTGCTGCTGTGTAATTCCACCAATGGCCAACACCCAGAGACTATAAAACTAAGCTCCTGGAAGACATCTGAGAGCCTAGTTCTCCCTCTTG
This sequence comes from Sorex araneus, assembly GCF_027595985.1. NCBI lineage: Eukaryota > Metazoa > Chordata > Mammalia > Eulipotyphla > Soricidae > Sorex > Sorex araneus. Next base: position 180,579,832 of record NC_073304.1, read on the forward strand.
GAGAATTTGGCAAGCTACGGAGAGTTTACTGCCCACAAGGGGGAGAGCCTGGCAAGCTCCCCATGGCATATTCATGTGCCAAATATAGTAACAATGATGGGCCTCATTCCCCTGACCCTGAAGACCTCTATGTGGCACCATTGGGAAGGACAAGTAAAGAGAGGCTGCTAAAATCTCAGGGCTAGGATGAATGGAGAAGTTACTGGGCCCGCTCCAGCAAATTGATGATCAATGGGACAACATTATACAGTGATTTTAGAAGGGGGAAGAAGAAACTAACATTGAGTACCAATACATTATTTTCTTTCAAAGATGTCAACATCTATATTCAAATTATAGTGGAGTGCATGCAGGCTATGATAGCACAGTTCTGGATTGAAGAGGTATTATAGGAGTGAAGGCACTTGCCTGGCATGTAGCCAACCCAGTTTGCATCCCTGGCACACACAGATCCCTCTGAGCACAGAAACAGTACAGGGCCTGAGCACCACTGTGCTAAACCTCCCATCAACGAAAAATATAGCAAGTTATCCCTAAATTTAAAACAACAAAAAACAAACAAAAAAACCCCACAAAGTCAAGCATTAATTTACTTCCATTTACTTCCAATATTAATTGGGAGAAGAAACTTTCTAGCAAGATAACAACTTTTTTCGATCTCCTTTTCTAAAAATCAGAGCACCTAATTAAAAATATTAGAACATCTAATTTTTGTGAAATTAACAAACTTTGCAATAAAAATTTCAAACTCAACTACAGATTTTATCAAATTAAACATGCCCATTTTTCCCAGTGATTTATCTATCCAATTTTTTGATGTGTTGTCCTCAGACAACATTATTAAGTAAGCCATGTAATTATCATGTCAAATAATAGAGCTGCAGTACTAAATTAACTTCCAGTATCATCATCCTGTTTCCAGAGGAAAAACAATAACAATAATAATAATCTATAATCTCCCTTGATAAATTGCTACAAAAATAAATAAGTCAATAAAATAATATTTGGGTTCATTTATTCAATTTGTATTCTCTTCTATTTCATAGGCTAGAAAACATTTTTCCCAATATTACTTTTGCTTCAAAATTACAGTTTTCTCTATAACCTTACTCTTCCAAGCTTGTATTACTTTGTAAAAAGGGAATGTTAAAACTTAATTCAACAACAACAAAATTTGAAAAATTACTTCATTAAGAGCACATGGGATGATGTTTTTGCTTGTTTTTATTTGGGGGAAAATGTTTTCTATTCTATGAAATAGAAAAAAATGCACACCCAGCAGTTCTCAGAGGTATGTGCCAGCACAATGCCTTGGGGTCAGTCCTCGTAGTGTTCCCTGGACCATGCCATAGGTTCAGGCAAGATTTAATGTGCTCTTGTCTTTTAGGTTAAATCCCCAGCCCAATCACACTATGTTTTATTTTTAAGTTCCTAATATAAAATAGATTTTATTAAATAAATTTATTTATGTTGTTTTGCTTTTTTTGCTTATCTTAGTAGATAAAATTAACAAACTTTGCAATAAAAATTTCAAGCTCACATACAGATTTTACCCAATTAAATAAATACAATCTAAACAGATAAATCTGTGAAGCTAATTTTGATATGTAGCTGGAAGTACAAAGAACCAAATATATATTTTAATAAATGTGATTAATTGGCACTGATATCAATATGAAGAAATAATCCAATGGAATGTATTAAGGAGAACCTTAATAAAATGTGAAAGTCAAAATAGGAACATTAAAGAGAGTTTTTTGATCTCACCAGAATAGAAAATTAGTTAACATACACAGTATGGAAATAATGATTACTACAGCTATTATCACTGTCACTGTCACTGTCATCTCCTTGCTCATCGATTTGTTCGAGTGGGCACCAGTAACGTCTCTCATTGAGAGACTTATTGTTACTGTTTTTGGCATATTCAATACGACACGGGTAGCTTGCCAGGCTCTGCCGTGCGGGCGCGGTACTCTCGGTAGCTTGCTATTATAATTTGAAAAAATTATTTTCAACAAATACTTCCAAATGCTAAGTTCATTCACTATATTAAGATAGCAATCAAGTATAAACTGTACTGAGTTGGTATTACACAAAATAAAAGAAATGAATAACCAAAATATTATTATTATTATTTTGTTTGGAGGGCCATGCCCAGTGGTGCTCAAGGCAGGAATCACTGCTGGCAGGGATAGGTTTATATGCTCCCTTGGGAGTACAATTTAAACTGAAAGAGGTAACAAAATTTATTCTGTTATCCCCAAGCCTGCTTATGCTGAGAATTTGGACATATTCAAAAGAGACACGTGATGTATTTAATAGGAATATGAAGTTTAATTGCAGGAAAAGGGAAACACTTTGGGAAAGTATCTCATAGACATATAGTAACCAAAAAGGGATATGTTTTTGATGTGGATAAATGAATGATATTTGAAGCATGTAAAATTAAATTATCAAGAAGAACATAAAACCAGAAAAGATTCATAGTGAGTCTCTAAAAACATGAATCATTAAATTATGAGTGGAAGAACTGGAAACAGAAAACAATAGCAGAAATGAAGTAATGAATTATGAAGCAATAAAATGAGGTAGGAACGAAGTAACAATGAAGGGAATGAAATTAGTGTTGTTCATGAGAATAAGAAATATGGACCGAGAATGATGATGCTATTCCTTGATGATGCTATTAATTACTTAGTATGCAAACTATTATTAAAATTCAAGATAACTGAATGTACTTATACTTTAAACCCTATCTTCCAAAGATAAATGCTTCAAAAAATGTGAATTCTTGTGCTAAATCATTGTGTAATACCACAAGTCTCACAACTATTTAAGAATTTACATTTTGTCAATGTGAGCTTGAAAAAAAATTACAACTTCTTAGTTTTTTAATAAAGTTTCATCTGTTTTCTTTTGCAATGGACATTGTTTTAAGATCTTTCTCAAGTGAGCTTTCTGAGTTCTATTTTAAACTTATCATCACATTAAGGATTTATTACTTCAAAGCAGTTTCTTAAGATTTAATATTCTTTATATATTTCTTGCTATTGCAGTGGTTATTGTACACTTATCAGCAACAATTGAATATATACTGTCAAGTAAATGTCAAGTAATGATTATGATTCCAACATTAAAGGAGAACATTGTTCCAAAGTGGTCTTTATTAAGTGCAATAAATCTGCAGTGCAGGCAGGATGAAGAAGGTTTACTGACCACTGGAACAGATAAGACACACTACCTAGCACTTCATCAACAGATCAGCTTATTTATGCGGACATGATGTCAATATGTATATTCTATCAGCTTAGCAAAAAAAGCAAAACAGTGCTTGTGATGTGCTAAGAACCAACTAGCAATCATGGCGGGCTCCACTCCTCAATACAGCACTGCAGTGGATGGCAGTGAATGTTGTGTCTCCTTGTGGAAAACCACAAAATAATCCTTCAAAGGTTATAGATTAAATGGCCTAAGTTTAATGTGGATATAAGAAAAATAAGTTCCAACATATGGTCTTCTATTTAGAGAAATAAGTTAGTACTGCACAGGCCAGAAATATTCTATGAAGAACATCAGAATGAAATACACCTTTATAAAACTTTGAATAAAGAAGTGTCTGCAGGATGTAAAAGCATAAATTCTACCTGTGTTGAGACTGCAGGTTTATGTGTGTTCAATGTAAGATGTTAGACAGGCGGTGGCCTCATTTTTCTCATCAGTAAAGGATAAGTTACTACTTCGGGGATCAGGGAAATAGTTAGAGGGCAGGATCCATGCTTCACAAGAGCCCAGTTTTCATCCCCGTCATGGAATTGACCCTGCAGCCCTTCAAGGAGGATCCAGGCATAGACTGGGAACAGTCCCTAGGCCCTACCCAGTGTGACCTCAAAACAAACAAATGAACTAAAATCCCTAATCAGAGAATATTTTTATTTAACAAAATGTTTTAAAAGATTTAGAATATTGCTCCCATATACTTTGTGTTTAATGAATTACTGCAATTTTATATTAGATCTATGAATATTTTTTATCAAAATTTATCACTTTTTGTAACATATTGACTGATGTTTTCTACTATTTATTTGGGGGAGGGGGCACACAGCTGTGCTCACTCCTGACTTTGGTCAGAAATCACCCCTGGAGGTGCTCAAAGGTCGGCATGCAGTGCCACAGACCTAACTAGGCTCGGCCGCATGCAAGGCAAGTGCCTTATCCCTGTATTGCCCCTAGGTCCTCAACACATTACAGTTTAGAGTACATTCTAATCATGCATCACAGTATTTACTCTGCTGCAAAAGCAGATTTTACAAATGAGACAATCAGAAAAATGAAATAAATTATGTCTCTAATTATAAAAATGAAATAAAATGTGTAGCTCAAGAGTTTAAGTCTAAATATCTTGCCTGTAATGTTACATTGATTACTTACCCTACCCATAATATCCATTGTGATAATAAATGCTAATTATTTCAAAAGTGATCCAAGGTTTATTGCAATGTTTTCTGTATTTCAGGAAAGAGTAAGGCTCTTACAAAATGTTGTAGAAATATTCCATTATTTTATAAAGCTTTTTCAAATTCTGATTTTTCAAAATATCAATATTACTCCTCAATGAAACCAATAATTATAAAAGCTTCAGTTAAATATTAGGTTGCAACCCTGCGACAATGATGGAAGGAAGCAGACCCTTTGGTGGAGGGTGTGATGTTGGAACGTTTTATGCATAAAACCCTACCATTAATGACATTGTAAATTATAGTGCCTAAAATAAAATTTGAATAAAATTAGGCTGAAAATCAAAGAACATGTATTCAGACTGTGTTCAAACTTTGGTTCTATTCTAAGCCGGTACCTGTTCAATTGCTGTAAAACCTGTAACCAGATGCTAGGCTATGATTAGCGACTATTCTTGTCTTCTGTCAATTTTTGCATTTGTTGTTGCAATACTTTATAGTCTGGACATTGTTTATAATCAGAAAGAGCTTGTCAGTTTACAAAATATCAGATTGAGGTGGTTCTTCTCTCCTTGCAACTCTATGAAACCCTGCCACATAAAGATATTTTTTAAGTACAGTGATTTCACACTTGAATTTACTACTTGGCAGCTGTCAGAATATACTGCCATAATCATCATGTGCATAGCCTCTGGAAGCATTTATAAGGGCAATCATAGTTTCAATTTTGATATCATGGCTGCATCCCAGGAACTTGTGATTGGTATTACTTGCACTGCAATTCTGGTTAACGATGGCTCCTGCCCCACAACAATATCCAAAGTGTCCTTCGAGTATTAATCTGAAAACCTCCGCCACTGAGGCCAACTTGATCATATAGTCAGTTTTCTAATTCACGATGGACCTGCTGGCTTACAGCCACTGTCTCACTGCCAATGACAGTTATTATGTAATTAGATGAAATAATGTGTGGGTAGGGTAATTCAGATCACTTTAACATTTACGATGATGAACAACTCTAGTTCTCAGGCATTATCACCTTTAAAACAAGACACGTGTGTTGAATAATAGCCATCTCCACTTAAATTTGTGGTACGAAGACATGATTGTCTAACTAATTTTTTCCTAGTAGGTAGAATCAAGTTAATTAGTACTCAGCCTTTGTGAACAATATGGACTTAACTAATCAAGATTTCATGAATATAAAGTGACAAAAAACTCCCATCACTTCTAAAGTTGCTCAAAGTTCATCCCAGGAATAAGCTATTCTACTTAGATCCTTTTAGATCAGTGGCTGACAACTGGAATGAGTTTTCCCTCCACTAACTATCAAGTGAACTTTTCTGACACTTTTGAATGCTGTAACTTGGAGGCCGCTACTGGGATCTAATGAGGAGAGACTGGTGGCACTGCTAAAGACCCTGCAAAGCAAAGGCAGCGCCCCCATCCTCTCTAAGATGATATCTGACCTAAAACGTGAAAAGTAGCTGAATTTGACAATTCCTGTTTTTGATGACAGAAACGTAACTTTAAATAATATCCTTAAGGGGGATACGATGAGTATACGGGAAGCTGTTTACTGTTTGACATATTATTTATAAATGTTTCTGCCACTTAACAAAAAACTGTAAAAGTACTGAAAAGGATTTAAGTGTAGAGTATATTCAGGAAACAAATTTCAACTTATTTTCTACTATGGTAAATTATAGATCCAAAGTTAGATCAACATAGAAAAGTAGAAACACATTAACAAATGTTTAATACACATGTAAAGCAGTATAACTCAACTATATTCAATTTGGCTTTAAATTAATAAATTTTGTTTTGTTTTGAGGCCCTGGCTTGAGGAATTGCTCTGGTATTCTTCAGGAATCTATTTGCAGTGCTGGATTTAAACTGGGGTCTGCTATGTGCAAAGGAAATGTTTTGCCTCTGTACAATCTCTGTGGGCTCTATTAATAAATTTTGAATATACATCTCTGAATTAGAATTTAAAAAATAGTTTTCCAATATATTTTATGAATGTATTATTGTATAAAAAAGATTTAAATCGGAATGGAGCGACAGCACAGCGGGTAGGGCGTTTGCCTTGCACGCGGCTGACCCAGGTTTGATTCCCAGTATCCCATATGGTCCCCCAAGCACAGCCAGGAGTAGTTCCTGAGTGCAGAGCCAGGAGTAACTCCTGTGCATCGCCAGTTGTGACCCAAAAACAAGCAGAAAAAAAAAAGATTTAAATAAAGTTTTCAAGGAGTAGGGGTGTGACTTCAGCTTCATGATTAATAATTCAAAAAACAGCATCTGGATATGATCTAAGAGCCCAACATCATTCTGTAATTACTCTAAAAGCCCTTTAAGTACATGGGAACCCAGTTCACTAAAGGAATAGAAGGGAGGTACTTAAATTAAATCCTCTAAGACACCAGAATTGCCAGGGACAGCAGTTTTCACAATTCTATGTCACTGAAAATAATTTGGGACACTTTTGCATTTTATATGTCTTAATTCTAAGTACCAAAAATGATGATTTAGGATGACTGGTATAGAACCCAAAAGTAGGTATTTTTATAAAAGTTTTTCTGTTGCTTTTAAGCAGATGGTTCAAAAATCATCTTAGAAGATCAGACATCAGTATTTGACTAAATACAACAATAAGACAAGAAGGATTTCAATCTCGATGGGCGGGGAGAAAAGGAGAGGTTAGGCAGGTCAAAAAAATTAAAGACTAAACTAAAATTAGTCTCATTATATAATAATATAATAATGAATCAATTCCTTAAGTATGTTTAGAAGTTAATTATCTTCTTCCAGAAAGGTCTATACACTGAATATTACCTCCTTCCCCTCACCCCTCTCTCTCCTCCCAAGTCCTAGCACTACTGCATCCTGGCCTCTGCATTGAACTGAGTGATGCTTAGAAAATCCAACATGTGTATGTGTGCACAAATACATAAAATACCAAATGGTATTTATATAGAACAAATCTGAGGTAATACATATCCAAATAAGTGTATTGCTAAAGGTATATGCTAAATAATACTGAGTATACACTTTAGCAAATACAGAAATTGCCCTTTAAATAAAAGGGCTGAAATAGCCCTTCTGGAAAACAATATGGACGACTCTCAAAAAATTAGATATTGAATTCCCATTTGACCCAGCAATACCACTGCTGGGAATATATCCCAGAGAGGCAAAAAAGTACAATCGAAATGGCATCTGCACATGTATGTTCATCGCAGCACTGTTTACAATAGCCAGAATCTGGAAAAAACCCGAATGCCCCAGAACGGATGACTGGTTGAGGAAACTTTGGTACATCTATACAATGGAATACTATGCAGCTGTTAGAAAAAAGGAGGTCAAGAATTTTGTAGTCAAGTGGATGGGCATGAAAAGTTTCATGCTGAGTGAAATGAGTCAGAAGGAGAGAGACAGACATAGAAAGATTGCACTCATCTATGGTATATAGAATAACAGAGTGGGAGACTAACACCCAAGAACTGTAGAAATAAGTACCAGGAGGTTGACTCCATGGCTTCGAGGCTGGCCTCACGTTCCGGGGAAAGGTCAACTCAGAGAAGCGATCACCAACTACATTGTAGTCCAAGGCCATGTGGGGGAAGGGAGTTGCGGGCTGAATGAGGGCTAGAGACTGAGCACAGCGGCCACTCAACACCTTTATTGCAAACCACAACAGCTAATTAGAGAGAGAAAACAGAAGGGAATGCCTTGCCACAGTGGCAGGGTGGGGTGGGGGGGAGATGGGATTGGGGAGGGTGGGAGGGACACTGGGTTTACGGGTGGTGGAGAACGGGCACTGGTGAAGGGATGGGTTCCAAACTTTGTATGAGGGAAGTATAAGCACAAAAGTGTATAAATCTGTAACTGTACCCTCACGGTGATTCTCTAATTAAAAATAAATAAATTAAAAAAAAATAAAAAAAAAATAAAAGGGCTGAAATAATATACTTCACTGTTATCAGATTATGTTTAATGCTTTGTTTTTGTTTTGGCAACACCCAGTGGTACCCAGGGGTCATTCCTGACTCACTGCTCTGACAACCATGTGATTCCAGGGATCATATTCCCAAGATCTTGCACACGAAGCATTCCCTCAATCCTTTAATTTCTCTGCAGTCCATGGCTCATACGTATATGTATATATATATATATATAAAGTTATAAATAATAAAATTGCGTGTAAGAATAAAGTGTTTTTCTAAAGAGTCACACTATTACAGATTTAAGGTAATATTAATTTGTAAATTTTATATTCATGATTTTATCCTATAGTTTGATTTTAAATAAGTCTAAATCTCATTGGTTTGGTTTTGTGTCACATCTGGCTGTGCTCCTCAGGGCTTAGTCCTGGCTCTGCAATCAGAGATCACTCCTGGCAGGTCTCGGAAGACATTGGGGATACAGGGAGGCATCCAAACTGCTGTACTATCTCTCCAGGCCCTACATGTGTGGTTTTAAAAGCAAGATGCAATCATGAGAGAAATTTGGAGCCAACCAGAAGTAATCACCTTGCTCACTCTTGTCAATATTTTGTTTGCCTCTATTTACCTAGTGCGGATAATGCCTTAATGTATTGATGATCAACAACAGAAAATGCTTTTTGTATATGCTTTTTTTGTATATGCTCTTTGTTTAGGTTGAATATAATAATCTTCATGTAATTCTCATTTGATGGGTTCTATAACTTCAAAGAAGTTGACTTTATAAATTTTCATTCATTTAATCATGTAAAAAGTAATGGATGTTTATCATATTCTTCTGTTACAATTCATAGTGCCAGTTAGGAGTAAATCCAGAGCACTCACAGGTATAGTCCCAATATTTATTTTTAATTATATATATGCATATATATATTATATGTGTGTATGACTACAGAACTGAGAATTCCAAGTCAGAGGGGAGTGGGTGAGGCAGGGCTAGGGGCTGTATATATGGGTCAATGAACTGAATGGAACATAACGATATTGGTGAAGTGTCTCGGGCACTTTGATGGGGATAAGGTGAGGTAACTGTGTACATCAAAACCATAACATTAACATTATTATGAACAGGTTATTAATTAACTTATACAGGTTAATAATTAACTTCTTTAAAAGAGGTTTGCCAAGGACCTATGTGGAGTTATTAGAGGGGGCCTTGAAGTCTCAGTGGAATAACAATGGTGGCAAGTATCTGGAACATTAGATAAAATCTTCTTATTAATGTTATAAATAACAGCATCAAAAGAGATGTTAAAAAATAAAAAAATAGGGCTGGAGCGATAGCACAGCGGGTAGGGCGTTTGCCTTGCACGCGGCCGACCCGGGTTCTAATCCCAGCATCTCATATGGTCCCCTGAGCAACGCCAGGGGTAATTCCTGAGTGAAGAGCCAGGAGTAACCCCTGTGCATCGCCGGGTGTGACCCAAAAACAAACAAACAAAAAAATAAAAGTCAAAATTTAAATCTTATGTATCTATATACACACATATATACACACACATATATCTTATATGTGTGTGTGTATATGTATGTATGTGTCCATCTATCTACATCTCTGGTAAAAACTGAGAGAAAACTCTCCCCAATATTTTGACGTGAAGTATTCATACTAACAAATTAATATATAGAAAGAGTGATAGAAAATTATAAAATTACTTTAAATGTCAACTTCAGTTTGTGGTCTAGGAATTGTAATACCCACACCAACTTATTTTGTGCATCTGGTTATGGGTGACTTAAACATACCAACTAGGAGTAAAATGTCTTGACAGTACATGAATAAAATATTAAAATAACACTATTCAATCTTTTACATTTTATAAAAGTCTCTAGTGTCACTCTTTAAGGCTCCAAGTCACTCCGTTTGTAATAACTTTAATGAATCTGTATGTAAGGTCTGTGAAAAGAGATGAGTAGTTATTAGACATAGAGAAGTATCTAACTACATATGAAAGTTGGTGTTCTGAATCATCCCCATAGTAATTTTTCAACACTCGACAATTCCAAAATCACTCATCTGGAAAAAAAATGGAGGTCACCTAATATGTGGGAGACATTACAACTAAACCAGAAAATGTTCCATTAACTTGGATTAGGATTTAAACCTTTCTAAAGCACTGATCCATAAGAAAATCATACTGCATGAATATATTATCACTAAATTCAGACAATTAAACTATAAAATCATTTTTTTAGTTAGTAAATAAATCTGACAAAGTCTGTTATCAAATATAATACTTATACTGTTCTATTAGTTTGTGTTCATAAATTCTAATACCTCAATGGAGAAAAGTATTTTAACATATCACTTTTATTAATCAATTATAGGATAAAGGTTTTGTATAATAATTTTACTGTCATTTGCAAAAAACAAAAGAAATTAAAAATGAGCCAAATGAAAAGAAAAAACAGAAATAAATTACTCTACATACATAATAAAATATATCAAGTCATATATGTAGAACTATATATAGCCAATGCAAAATTTAAAGAAGGCAAAATGAACTCAACAGCTAATTATTTTTATTATAATTTTTATGTAAAAAATTAAATCACACCTATATTCAAAAGTTTTTTAATCAATCATGATAGAATTTCTGGCAAACAATACTTTATCTATGAAATGGTTGAATAAGTAAATGAATAAAAATTTTCCATAAGTTAGAAATAGATACTTCTATATTTAGCAACCTGTACCTTGCAAAAAAAGTGTCACTCTTACACAATGTTAAGATTCTGAAGACTATTCTAAATCAAAACACATCTATTTATCCATATAAATAGAAGGGGTAGAAGTAAAAATAATAAAGAGAAGGGGTTGTGATATTAACTAATTAGATAATCTCAGCTGTTGACGCTTTGGTGTGGATGTGGTGTTCCAACACTCTAGACATAAACCACAAACATTTGTAGATGATAAATGAATGTTTTATTAATAAGTTAATGACTGAATCATTAGAAATAATACTTAATCAGTCACGAACTACCCAGTTTGAAATGCTGTGAAAAAAGACCAAAGGAAGAATATAAATTAGAGGTGAAAGAATAGGCAAAGGGCCAGAGAGCTTGTACAGAGATAAGGTGCTTGCCTTGCAGGAAACCAACCAAAATTCAATCCCCAGCACTGCTTATCCTCCTCCAAAAGGACCAGGAGTGTTCCCTGAGCACAGAGACAACAGCAACTGAGTCCTGATCACAGCTGTGTGTGGCCAAACAAAATAAGAACCAAAAATAGGGAGTATGACAGACAAGTTTGAAATATGGGGAGGGAAAAATATTTCTCTAAATTGAATCTGGAGTGGCCAGAGCTATAATACATTTGCCTTACATGCAGCTGACCTGGGTTCAATCCTCGGCATTCCCATATGGTCCCCCAAGCATAGCCAGGAGTAATTTCTGAGTGCAGAGCCAGGAGTAACCCCTGAGCATCGCTGGGCTGGGTGTGACCCAAAAAATAAAAAAACAAAAGCACCTGGAAAAAGGCAAATAAACTGCCATATTTATGAAAAATAGTGAGCGGTCACTTTGTTTTGTCTGTTGGAAAGAAGGTTCCCTTCTTACCTATGTAAGACTCAGTCTTGTGGCTGTCACTACTCCACTCACTACATGGAAATTTTACCTCCTAAATCAAATTTAGTCAATAAAATAGCAGCAAATACAGGACAAGCAGAAAATTTAAAGTATTTTTGCACTGGGACTTCCAATCTTTGATAGTTCTTACAACCCAAAGACTGCTGCAATTTAAATATGCCTGAGTTAGGCTGTTGAAGAGACAACTGGAGAAAAATAGAGATTTTCTGCTGCTAGTAGGATGGCCGTCAGCCATTTGTCTGAGACTGAACAACCATCCAATGGAACTGTCAGTTATCCATGGCCCTAGGAGCAAGGCAAGGCGGCGCCAAGGGAAGAACCACACTGATCCACACAACCTACATGCCCAAGACTCAGAACTGTTAACATATGAAAAAGCTCTTTATATAAGCCACTACATATAGGGATGTTTGTTATGGAACGATGGATAATGAATTGACACTGAAAATAGGAAAATATATTATAGTTACAATATTTTTAATGTGGAATGCAGAAATTTAAGAGGCAAACTGCACTTCTTAGATCATAGGTATAAATATCTATTTAATATCTTAAGCACAGATGAGGATTGTCACACTTGACTCTGTATAATTACCAAACTGAGAAGGCAAATAGTTGCATATTTTAATTATCTTATAAAGTAAAGAATCATGTCTCTGATAGAAAACAAGGGAGCAAAAAAACATAATGGTAGAACTGATTCACAGACCTGAGGTGGTGGGGAGAGGAGGCTTAACAAGAGGCTTTGGGGGGCCTATGGGAGGGAGCTGGGTGTAGTGTTGGGATTATGATCTTGGCAAACCATCATTAACAGTATTGTAGATCACAAAACATCAGTCAATAAAGTAAATAAAAGCCAAATAATATTTTTAAGAGTAAAGGATTAAGAAAAGATATGGTTACAAACTTACAGAATATTCATGGTGTTGAAGTCACTAATAACAACTAATCATGACATTCATTGTGTCCTTTTGGTTTTTGGTCAGCTGGCTAAAAATGTTAGTTTAGGTCAGCTTATTCTTAAAGTCTCTTCATTAAATGTTAAAACAAATATACTTCAGTTAAGTAAAATTGCAAACAAGTAAACGCTTTACAACATGGACTACTATATATGGAAATTCAACTTTCATAATTTAACATTTTCATAAAATTATGTGAATTTGCACTCCAATATAAAGTAAGATTTCATGATTAACTGTTTTTATTTTTACTTTATTTTTAGAATGTCTGTCATCATTATTACCATTACATTCTACTATCATCACAGCCACAGGACTGCGATTTTTCCATAAAATCCATATATAAATATAATATAAAATCTTTCCAAGAAGAATAAAGTAAATGCATTACTTCCAAATGACCATCCCCACTTGAGGGAAATGTTTTTTTAATCTCCTTTAAATATAAAATATTAACAATAGTATAAATCACAGAATGTCAATTTTATTATTAGAAAAGTACATATGAATTATCTAGGGAATTTTTAACCCAAGCATGCTATTTATGGCTGTAAATTTACACAATCTGGAAAAATAAGTGGTTTCGTGGCAAGAGGAAACTTCTCTTATTTTCATTAAAGTGTAACAAAGTAATTAATATCTAAATTATCCATACATATACATGTATTTTTAACAAGAAAGTTGACAGAAATAGCAGTGACCATTGAGGCCAGAAAGCTCATTTGGTCCAGTTACACTTACGCTACGGCATGAAACTGTTTCTTCACTCACACCCTTTATAAATGTTTTCTGTTTTAGAAAGATGAATTCTTCCAAGGTACTCCTAGAGTGGAGCCCTTCAAGCTTTCATGACTTCCTCTAAATGTTTAAAAGTATTCTCTGTTTATGTGTCCTAAGTAACAAATATTGTCTTTTTTCCTGAAATCTAAAATATGTTTGATTTATGTGCCTTTCTATTGAATTCATGCTCTGATCTGCTTTTTATCTAAAGCAGTATTCAGTGTTACCACGTTTAAGGAGATAAAAATAACATAAATAATATTATTTAATATAAAATATAAATAAAATATAAAATAATTTAGATAACAATTCCTTTCTTAAGCTCTGGACTAAAATAAATTTATCTAGTATACATTCTGAAGTGATGATTGTTATATCTAATATGCATTAGAAATACAGATATGTATCATCTAATATATAAAAATAAGTGACAGAAGAGATAGTACCGAGTTAAAAGCACTTGCTCTGCAAGGAGACACCCCTGCTTCGATCCCCAATACTGTATTTATTTCCCTGATCCCTCAGCACAGAGCAAGAGCAAGCACTGCCATGGTCAAAACAAAATGAAAAGAAAAAGAAAATTCAAAAATAGGTTTTGGATAAAATATTCAGCATTAAATTATCTAAAGTACACACACACATACTCTCTCACACACATATATACATATAGGTTAATCCATACATTGAAAATCTATTTAGAAATAGTTAGAAGAAGATAGGCAGACATATAAAATTATGTCTATAGTTGCAAAAGGAAGTAAAGGAGAAAAACTGGAACTGAGAAATAGTTTGATAAATTATAAAGTACTTGATAAGGGGTTAAATTAGAAACAATGTTTTATTACCAAAATGTTTAATGATATGTGAAAATATCCACACTTCATTTCTGGACAAAAATTGAATACTGCACTTAAATAGAGATAGATGGTCCTGTATATTTAAATGTCACTACAACGCGAATATATAATACAGCTGAAAATTCAAAATAGCAATTATTAGCATTACATTTACTTATATGGAAAAGTACCATGTTTTTCCTCATCTCCACATGCACTGTACTTCCTAAATATTTGATATATTTTATATTCTGATTAAATGCAAATTCTTTAAACATATTATATGTTAAAATGTTTTATAATCATGCTCCTTTTACTAATATTAACTTATCTAAGTATAGAATTTGAAAGATTTTCCTCATGTTAAAAAATGTTAAAAATAAACAGCATATGATTTTTTCTTTTTCTTTTTTTTTTTTTTTTATTGAATCACCAAGTGGAGGGTTACAAAGTTCTCAGGATTATGTCAGTTATACAATATTCAAACACCCTTCCCTTCACCAGTGCCCATCTTCCATCACCAACCCCCCCAGTATATCTGCCGCCCCCTCCCACCTCCCTAGTCCCCACCCTTGTACGTGATAAGTTTCACTTCATTCGCGCTTATCTCGATTACATTCCATGTTTCAACACACAATTCACTACCGTTGCTGGGGTTTAGCCCCCACAAAAAAAAGACAGTCCTATTGCCAATGAGGCATTTGATAGTTCTCCATTACTAATAATATAGAGATATTAAGTCCTGCTGTTTGTTACATAACTTTTCTTTTCTTTTTCCCCCTTGCCCCGCGCCACCGAGTTCACGCCTGTTTAGTAATCGCCACGCTGTCTGACAAAGGGAAAAAAAACGAAGAGGATGGTTATTTCCCGTCATCAGCCGGCGTGGGGCTCTGGCTTAGTTGATAGTCTAGTAGAGTGTCTGTAAGCAGTTTCTGGAACCAAAGGTCTTGCGCTGATATCGGCTCCGGCTCGAGATACCACCAGCGTCCCGCTGGTCCATGTACCTAATTTTTCCCCTTATTTCCCATTCCCACGCCACCAGGTCTGTTTGCTTAATGGACATCACACTATGTTTGACACCACACCACGTTTCTTCCCGAGAAAGAAGGATATTTCTTCTCAGCCGGCGTGGGGATATAGCTTAGTTCAGTCTAGAGAGATGACTACCATTTTGATTGCCTTCAATATTTCAACAAAATACTTACTATTCTTGTTAGGATCACCCACAAATTCCGACCCATTAAGAAAGAACCATTACATATTGCTGATACTAAGATGACATTAGGTCGCGCGGCCGCGGCAGCGGCCGCGCGGTTTTGGGTTTCTGTCTAAAGTCCAGGGAAAAAGTTGAAGGAGAGAGAGAGAGAAATTTCTGCACGGGGGACCTGGCGGAAACTCTCAAGTCACATACTGCAGGTTGCTGGTGGGCTGCTGGTGTCCCAAGCAGCTTCCTCCTCTTCGTCAGTCATTCTGGGGGTGCGGGCGCGGAGAAATGGGAGCATATGATTTTTTAGAAATAATTTTTATTACTACCAGTATATTAAAATATTTACCTTGCCCAAAGGTAAATAGAGCCTAACTTTTTTTCAATTGAATTATTGTGAAATATACAAACTGAATGCTGAAAGGAGGTAAAGTGATGAGCGTAACATTTCTGCATTTCTGGATTGATTTTCCTACTATATGTAGAGCACTTTGATAGTAATTTATGCATTTACTATACTACAGAATTCCTATAAGATATATAAGCATACACTATTAATATTATCTGACAGACGAGAAAAATAATGTTGAGAAAGAAAACATTTCCTAATATGACACACCTGGTAAAGGTGTACTGAAACTGAGCTTAGTTTTATACCAGTTTAATTACAGAAACTTAATTTCATCAATTAGCAAAATGAATTGAACTTCATTTACATTCATTAAATTTCAGGAATATTGGACAGATAGTACAGTGGATAAGGTACTACCATGCACAAAACCAACTGAGCTTGATCCCCAGCTTCCCCAGTTGTCCCATAAGCAACACCAGAAATAATCCCTGAGTACAGAACTCGGAGTAATACCTGAGGACTGCTTAATACGGCATAAAAAAAAAAGGAACCCGAAAGGTGAATTGATGTAAATACATCACCTACTTACAACTTGGCTATAGAAACTTGGTGTTTGTAGGAAGAAGATGATATTCAGACAAGTTGAAAGTAGATTTTCTATTGTAAGTCCCACAAATGTGTAAGAAAACAAATGATTTTTACTTTGATGTCAGAAGAGGATCTCATTGATGAAAATGGCCTTTTGGCCCAAACCAAAGGGCAGGCTGACTTTTTGCTGAGAGATGCATGGGAAGAAATGCATTGAAAAGGTCAAGCATGGGTTGCAGTTAGGAAGTAGAAGGTGAGCTAATAGTTATTTTTGTGCAGGAAGTCGATACCTTTCAAAATCATATGTTCAGAGAAATACAACCTTTGTACTTAAAAACTATGCTGATTAATATCTGGACAAAATTCATATTATATGCCAGAGGATGTTAAAGAATATTTCAAAGGACCCACACATTAGAGCTTCATCAGCTTGATAGCAATTATTTTCATTCTACATTTATAATTTGAATTATTTGATAGATTTTGCTAGAATTCATTTCAGTTATTTTATAGCCATAATAATGTTTAATATATTGTGTTCATATTCTAAAAGCATTTAGAGAATTCTACCCACAGTTTTTAAAATATCATTAACTCTCAAATATTTTTGAAGGAACTCTAAAGTATAATTATGTACATATCATTTTAAATGGTTTTATGTACTTTAGTAAAATGATCATTAATCTAAACAAGTAAACTTTCTGACATTTCATTATTATTCTAAGAAGTAAGTATATCTCTCTTAACAAATGATGATTTAGCATATTTAGTTATAGATTCCTCCCAAATAGGAATCGAAAGAGCTATGCTTGGAGTATCACATTTCACTCAAGTGAGAGAAGGACCTCCGTGGACCATCGAGAATCAGGCTTGCTGTCTCATTTGCCAAGGTGTCGAAAATCAGATGGGCCGGACATGTAATGCGATTTGGAGATGACCACTGGACTAGAGCTGTTACCGACTGGAGAGATGGTCAGACTTCTTCGTCAAGACCCTGAATGAATAGTTTGAGGCTCTTTGTGTTCGTGGAGTGAGCAGACGCCACTGGGCTACACTAGCATGTGACAGGGATGAATGCAGACATTACTGGTGCCCTCTCGAGCAAATCAATGAGCAACAGGATAATAAGTGACAAGTGATACAAGTTATAGAAGAATCAACCTCACACCTATCTACTCTGGATTTTTAAAATATGTACTATGCAATATAATAACAAACTGTCACTGTCACTATCATCCCATTGCTTATCAATTTGTTCAAACGGGCACCAGTAACATCTCTCACTGTGAGACTTATTACTGTTTTTGGCATATCCAATACGCCATGGGTAGCTTGCCAGGCTCTGCCATGCGGGCTCAATACTCTTGGTAGCTTGCCGGGCTCTCCGAGAGGGGAGGGGGAATCAAACACAGGTCGGCCGAGTGAATAATAACAAACATATTACTAAATGTCTGTATCAGTGGTACTTTTTTAACCACCATTACTTTCTAGCATTAAAATGACTAGTTAATTACTCTTGATACCCGCAGTGAGCCTTCAGCTCCCAAAAATTTGCCGATTACATAAAATTTTGGAATTGCCTTAGAACTTACAAAATAGGTATTATTGATTTGAATAAAATATCCATGGTGTTTGTGATTCTGGTGTTTCACGAAGAGCTTTGGGAAGCATTAGAGAACAAACAATAATCCCTGCCATAGGAAAGCCTGCAACATGGTAAACTGTCAAATGTCTATCAACTTGAAAGAAAAAAAGAATTGAACAGGAAGTGAAATCATCTTACACTGCAGAGTGATATTATATAGCTATTAACAGAGATATGAATGCCCTGAATATGGATTTAAAGGAATATGATATAAATTTATTGGATTTGGTTTGAGCAGAAATTACACTGACTTAAAAAAAAACTTTTATCTTGAGGGGCAAGAGTGATAGTATGCAAGTAGGGTGTTTGCCTTTCACATAGTAAGTAACACTGGCTTCAATCCCTGGCATCCCATATGGCCCCTTAAGCACAAGAAGAGACCACATAGCACAGATCCAGGAGTAAACCCTGAGCACTGCTGGATGTGGACCAAAAGCCAAAAAAACAAAACAACAATCCACTTACATTTTGATTTTAAGGGATGATGCAGAGACATCAATAAATAACAAGAATGCTTTGATAAAGTAATGATTATACTAACACATATCTCCATCCCTAATCTCTGATTTACATTACCCATCATATTGGCACATGTTCCACGAGTGTGAACTGGTTCTCCCTCTGAATAGTTTTCTATTCAAAACTAGGAAAAACTGTAAACATGTGAGACTATTATTTTCCATGCTCCAAGAAATTATCTCTAAAATCTGTTTCTAGATAACACACTATGATAAAATTTTATGCATTATACTAGGATGTACATCAGTAGAAACTATTGTAAAATCTGTGGATTATCAAGCAAATGAGAATAATCAAAAATAGAGATGGGAATGCTTTATGTTAGAATCTGACATTTTTAAATAAAAGTATTTTATGAATGTTTATTTGTAATGTTGAAAATTATTATTTATAACCTATAAAATAGGTGACTGCTCACAGCATAATAATAAGTACAGTTCAAAAGAGCAAATCCAAAACTTTGTAGAACTTTACTATTTTCATAATGGAGAAGTTAGTGGTGCCCACTCGAGCAAATCGATGAGCAACGGGATGACAGTGACAGTGACTATTTTCTTAAGCTTAAAGTGGTTCCCTGTCATCCCTGCCACTTGAACTACTATGCTATCTGTTATAGGCATATAAAAGCAGAAGGTACACAAAGAGGTATTAAATTACTAGAGAAGCAAGCATTTTTGCTACAGTATATATTAATGAATCTCTTTCAAGATGTCAAATTTAATTTCTGGGTTTAATGTTATTACAATAATCTTTCAATATCAATACATCATTGCCTTCTATGCTACATTGTGACTTATATGCTGAGATACACATTTAAGGTCTTAAAGAAAATAATTTGATTTATTTTAATAAGTGTTTTTTATTTTTAATAAATTTTTAATTTTTAATGTATAAATATTAATCTATGAAAAAATTTCATAACAAATATGTTTTATTTACCCCACTTACCTCATTGAAAAGAGGAATTTATTTCTTATAATTTTGAAAGTTAAATAAAAGTTTAAGTCAGCTAGATTGCCCAAATATTTTTTACAGACACCATTATATTATATTTGAATTTCATTCTATCTCAAAATTTATTAGCAAACAGTTTTAACACAAAGAGGTTTTTAAAAGACAAAATGTATCCACTAAAAAAGATAAATTTGAAATTATAAATTTACAAAAATCTACCTTAATTTTCTGTGTGATAGGAAATAAACTTTACTGAATTCT
The DNA here is from genome assembly GCF_027595985.1 of Sorex araneus. Taxonomy (NCBI): domain Eukaryota; kingdom Metazoa; phylum Chordata; class Mammalia; order Eulipotyphla; family Soricidae; genus Sorex; species Sorex araneus. Next base: position 180,599,982 of record NC_073304.1, read on the forward strand.
AGTTTGTAAAGCTATTGTAAATGTACTTGATAAAATGCATATTATTTTAGTGGTCTAGTGAAAAATATTATTCTCTAAAGATGTATCTTTGGGATATTAATCAGACTCTCCAATAAGTAGGACAAAGTCCAGATTTACCACATATACTTTTCATATTGACAAGTATAATGGTCCATCTAGGTGAAAAGTTTATATCAGGTAATGAGAGAAAGAACATTGAAAATATAATTCAATCTTTGTTGAAAAGCATCATTAATGTATAATACATAAGCAATTAAACTCATCTAATACTCTCATCATAGAAAGAAAATTATTTGAATTGCAAGTACTTACCTTTTAAGCACAAAGCCTGTTTATAAATGCTCTGATTTGATGCATTTCACATTTCCACACACCAAATGATCATTCAGGGATCAAATCTGGCAGCTAACAATTTGCTATTTAACATTCTGTCAATAGATCATTCTTTTTATAGCCTGTTACATTTCAGAAAGTGATTGAGCTAATTAAACTCAACTGTGAAACTAAGCAGAGATTTAATTAACATTATTTGATGGCTTTGGAAAGGACATTATTAACAAAGACATATTTGAAATAACTCAAACCAGAGTTAAATTCATTAACCCAGACTTTTAGTATTACTTAATGCAGAACAAATTATATTTTAATATGTAGTTACTATATACATTCTGCAAATTGTTAAGAGTTATAGAGCCATCCATATGGTAGACTGTTTGAAAACATTTATGTTTTTAAGTTTAAATGAGTTATATAAAATGATAACTAAAGCCCTTTATGAAAAGTATCATCCAATAAACAAAATTACTTTCTGATTTATTCCTTTAGAACTTAAAATAATTTTCATTATGCTAAATAAAATATATAATTTAATTAAAGATAATTCCAAAACAATAAAAAGAAGGAAGAAAAGAGAAACTTGTATTTCAATGTTACCTAGGTGGGGGTTCTCTTGGATAGTCATCAGTCATTAGCTTGAGTCCCCAAATGTTCTAAATTTTAGTTTTTGCTGGAATTTCAGCAGACAGTAAAAACTTATTTCTTGGAGTGTGTTTCAGTAGCATGATACAATTATTACTGATTATCTACTCCGTGTGCATGACTCCTCAGAGGATTAATTTACCTACTGCAGATTGGTGCAGTTCAATTTTCAGTACTTTTGTCCCGTGAGAGCATCTACTATAATTACGTGTGTTTGAGTGCTGAATATTCTTCCTGCATGATATTGCACAATTTTATTTTCTTTATGTAAGATTTATCCAGTTCATATAAACATTACAAGTCAAAAAGATTCCTTGCATTCCCCATCTCAGATTCTAGAGAGCTGGAATATTTCAACTCCACTTAAAAATTTTAAAGGAAAGAAGATTAGTAAGGGATAATAGAACACAACTTTAAAGAAGATTAGCTGGATTTTAAACGTCATTTTATTGGGAAAATATGCCTATAAAAATGACCTGAGATTCCTTTGTTAAACCATGTTCAAATGTCAACTTGAAACAAATTAAAGACATCAATATTAGACATAAATTTATAAATTATACTGAGGAAAACATAGAACACATAATGGCATGGAATATAGAGGTATCTTCCATGATTCAAACCCACTCACCCAGCACATAGAAGAAAAGAGAAACAAATAGGACTGCATAAAATTGAGAAGCTTTTACACTCCAAGAGAAACAATGAACAGGATAAAACAGAAACACCACAAAATGGAAGAAAACATTTTCCCACTACTCATGTGGGAAAGGATTAATATCTAAGGTATATCAAGTGCTTCTAAAACTGATCAATAGCAAAAATAACCCCATCAAAAATAGGGAGAAAAGGAGTGGAGGAGCTTCCCTCAAGGAAGAGATGCAAATAAACAAAAAGTATAAAGAAGGATGCTCAGTATCTCCTATCAGCGGGGAAATGCAAATTAAAACAGAATGATATATGACCTTACACAGTGAGTCAGGCACATATCAAAAAGAAAAACAGGAGCTGGAGCAATAGTACAGTGGATAGAGAGTCCGCTTTGCATGCGGCCAACCCGGGTTCGATTCCCAGCGTCCCATGTGGTCCCCTGAGTACCGCCAGGAGTAATTCCTGAGTGCAAAGTCAGGAGTATCCCCTGTGCACTTTTGGGATTGTGACCCAAAAAGAAAAAAAAAGAAGAAGAAGAAAAACAACCAGCAGTGTTGGCATAGAAGTGGGAATAAAGGAACGCTCATTCACTACTGGTAGGAATATCTAGTGATTCAACTCTTCTGGAAAACAATATGGACACTTCTCAAAAAGATTAAGAAACGAGTTTCATAAAACCCAGTAATTCCACTTCTTGGTGTCTAAACCTATGGCAAAAACAAAACATAACAACAACAACAAAAAAAACTCTATTCAATAAGAAATTTGCATCCACATGCGTCTTGCAGCATAATAACAAAAGTCTGGAAACAACTCAAGTGCCCCAAAACAGATGACTGGATACAGAAATCATGGCATATATACACAATGGAATACCATACAACTCTAAGAAAATACAAATTACGCAGTTTACTGCCACTTGGACAGAACTGAAAAGTATCGGTGCTGAACAGAGTTGCCAAAAGGAGAGATATGGATACACAAACCTTCATAAGAGGGTTTAAAGAGACATAGAAAGGGAATAACAACCTCCCAAAGGTAGCAGACGAATGTGAGAAGTGCTCTACAGACTTAAGCCTCGGGGAGAGAGGTGGAGGATATGGAGAGGAACCCGGGGCCATGGTGGGGAAGGGAAGTGAACAATCAGGTCAGGACTCAGTGCTGGAACAGTGTGATCATATAAAGTCCTGTTAAAAGCAGCATTGCAAATCACAATGTTTAAAGAAAATCACTGGATACTTTCTTGCTTGTGAATATAATTGAGAGTTCAAACTTGATAATTATAACTTGACTTTAGACTACATAGGTCAATAATTTCATACATCCTAGGAAATATTAAACCATTTAGAATATTGTGTCAGGTTTATGTTTCCATTTCACATTTCATCACACATGAAAGAAAGTTGGTGCCTCCCAAATGAGTGGACTACTTTTCACTTCTCATCCAGAGACTTTTAGTGCAAGTGATTAAGTTTTCATGTACACATACCAGATAATTAAGGATAAAGCACTAAAAATCACCACAGGCTACTGGCTGAAAATATACTTAATTTTAAAGCCTTCAAAAGAATCTACCACACATGCAATCACAACTGGGAATAGGAGAAATAACAAAACAAAAGAAAGGGAAATCCAATGTTAAAGTTGATCACCCACCTTGTTTTACAGAGCACATGCCGACCTCTACTTTACCCTTGTCTAAACATCAAACAAACAAAAAACTAAGGAAGTGAATCTGAGAAAAGTTAAATATTATCCAAAAATTTAAAAAAGTACTAATTTGAATGTGGCCGAAGACTCTCACAGCTGTTTGAAACAAATGTTTATACATGGTACAACATGAACTCAGTAAGCACATATCTAACCTAATATATATATGCATATATATATATGTATGTATATGGAGAATTTCCACTAAAAATGGAAACTTCGGGGCAAAGATACAGAGTGAAAGGGGAAACCCATACTAAATATTTATTTTAAAAGAAAACAGCAATTCAGCACAAAAGCATTTTATAGGAGAAATATTAATAAACTCAGACAGATTAACTTACATTTGAGGACATCATATGTGGTGATTATGATAAACTGAACAATCCCAGCCATCATATGGGTAATAAAGAAGATATTGTGTCAATGGAAATGGCAAAATAAATAAATGACAAAGAATTTATGGAAATTATAAAAATACATAATAAAATAAAGCCATTCATTTGACAATTTCCCTAAGTAATATAATTGTATAGGTAACACTGAAAAAATAGCAAGGAAAATTCTCCAACGGAACATTCCAAATAGCAAAACAGAAATAAATGATTACATAACTAACTTTTCTGTTTATTTGGGCCACATCCAGCTGTGCTTGGGACCTATTCCTGGTGCTGTACTCAGGGATCACTCCCGGAAGTGCTCAGGGGATTTATGTGGTGCTAGGCATCAAACCCGGATAGCCAAGAACAGGCAAGTGCTTTCCCTGCTGTTTCTCAGGCCCAACATAAATAATTTCTTAACATGCTTTTCTGAGAAACAAACTCATCCTTATAGTGAGTAAATTTTATTTTTAAATATTTTTTAAATTTAAATTTAAAATTTATTTAAAAATAACATGAAGGTCCCTAAATTAATCTCTTATGAAATTTTTTACTAAAATGTCATAGACACAGCTAAAATGTGTCCAAGAAATAGAAAAAAAATAATGTTTTTATTATTAGAACAGAATGATAAAATATACATATTTAATTTCAATTTTATATTATCATTGAAAACTAACTATAACAATCAAAATCTGAGGAAATAGAAGCTGAAAAACAATGTAAACCAATTAAAGATGTGTCTAAGTATAGGTACTGAACATTGTAAGTGATTTTATAGTAACTACCCTCTTTTTTACTATTTAAATTGTGACTGTGTAGGGCGTTTGCCTTACACGTGCCCGACCTGGGTTCGATTCCCCCGTCCCTTTTGGAGAGAGCCCGGCAAGCTACCGAGCTTCACGGCAGAACCTGGCAAGCTGCCTGTTACGTATTTGATATGCCAAAAACAGTAACAAGTTTCACAATGGTGCCTGCTCAAGCTAATTGATGTGCTACAGTAAATTGTGACTATTTATGCACATAGATTTTAAAAGTTTGAAATAAACACAATTGTTACTTTATAGTACTTGCTAAAAAGATATTTTAAAAGAGCTCATTTTCTCTAGTTGGATCGAGCTGGTCTGCTTAGGCGGCTATAACAAAATGCCTACGCTAGGAGGCTTGAAAACAAATTTCTCATAATACTCTATCCTGAGAATTGAAAATGAAGGTGTAAATTGATTTGATTGCTGATAAGAGCTTTAGAGCTTTCTTTTTTAGCTTTGAAAAACCCACCTGTTGTGCTGTATTATCAGATGGTGCAGAAAGGAAGCTCTCCTGCCCCTTATCTTTTTCTTTAAGGGTATTAATCCCAAAAATAATTGCAACCAACTGGAACTGAATTTCCTCCCAAAGATCCACTTTTAGAGTCACCACTGTGGGAATTAGAATACACACACACACACACACACACACACACACACACACACACACACGAGGCTCTTTGTGTTCCTGGAGCAAGCAGACACCACTCATTGGGCTACACTAGCAGGCGACGAATGGAGACATTACTGGCGCCCGCTCAAGCAACTTGATGAGCCATGTGATGACAAGTGATGACAAGTGACAAGTGATATATATATATGTATATATATATATATATCAATCAAAGGGGCTTTCTCATTTCATAGCTGTGTGTAATCCCACATTGGATTATCTAAACAAAAAATTCATTTTAAACCTCTGGGTCCTAGTCTCAGAATGTTCTGCTTCTCTCAGGTCCTCGACTTCTTTCTCTGTGCCTTGTGAATTCCTTTCCCCTTACTATGAGTTTGTGCTGATGCTGAAATTCCATTTGGAAGCATGAGGAGGAGCCACAGGTGTGAACAGCCACTGTCACGTGTGAAGCTGCTATGGCCTATGGCAGGCTCCATCCAGAGTTTCCGACATTTGAATGGATCTTGTCCCACTCAAAATCCCTTTTTTCCCGAGATGCAATAGAAAGTAGTACAGCCAGAAACATCCCTGATTTATAACTTTTTTGATTCTTAACTAACTGCTCGGTCATTGAGCATTCAGAACTCCTTCTCTGCTGCCCTTTTTGTGTCCCTACTGTAGGTCGCAACCCAGAGTTCATGAAGCTAGAGCAGTGGACAGATCCCCTCACCTCAGACCAATAGTCAATGGCAGTCGTGTTAATGAGCCACCTGGGCATCCAGTCAGGGGAGCCTCAAGAGCTTCTGACATCAACCTACCTGACCACAACTACATGACCGTCCATAATAAAACAACTGCTAGGACAAGCACAGGGAAGTACTTATTTTTAAATAGTAATAAATTTGAGTTGGGGCCCAAAAGATAGTACAAGAGTTAAGCATTTACTTCATACACAAATGATCATGGATAAATCCCTTTTCCTTTATCCTAAACACCTCCAAATGTGACTCCCAAGCACAGGATTAAGTCCTGAGCATAACCAGGTGCCCCCAAAAAAGATGTAATAAGTATCTGTGAATTGTGCATCAAGAGTTTTGGGATAATTTCTTCACACACACACAAAAAGTGACAGGATCCACAGATAGGGAAGATGTAGAATTGTAATCTGGCACTAATCTTTCCCTCCAATAAGCTTTTCTTAAAGTACAGGACCACAATGTTGTATATTAATAATAAGTGCCCTTTGGAAAACTATTTTACAAATCTGAATTTCCACGAGTTCCTGATGTGGACTGGAAACTCTAATGCCCAATCTCTTGAATCTGTCTCATCTCTTGAATCTGTATTGGGGTGGTGGTGAGTAAGGAAAAGAGTTTTATTAATCTCAATAGGGAGATATCTTCCACACAGCAATATGTGGGAACCAATCAGGGGAGAGTCTATCAAAATTCTACTCCAGGGCTTAAGAAATTTGTTTGCTGAAGATGAATGATGGAGATTTGTTTTTAGGGGGAAATGGGGAAATTTAAGGATCTGAATTTGATGGAATATGTTGTTTATTTTCAAATAATCTCCAGATGAAATAGAGAAATTGCAGTATTGAGGCAAAGCTATTTGAGAACGTCACTCAATAAGATAAATATTCATTCATGGTTTCTTTTTGGTTTAAAATATTTCCTGTTTGGATCTAGATTGCTGAAATCATTACACATATGGAGAACCATGTACACCATATATTGTAGCAGTATTGTAAAATTCAATTTACTTTTTATCTTAAGGGATGCCTAATTAATTTTAAATATAGGATATGTAGGGGCTGGAGCAATAGCACATCAGGTAGGGCGTTTGCCTTGCATGCAGCTGACACGGGTTCGATTCCCAGCATCCCATATTCCCCCAAGTACCGCCAGGAGTAATTCCTGAGTACATGAGCAAAGAGTAACCCCTGTGATTTGCCGGGTGTGACCATAAAAGCAAAAAAGATAATAATAATATAGGATATGTAATTAGAACATCTTTGAGTTTAAGTGCTGCAATTCAGTTTTGGTATTAATACACAAACATATTGTCAAAACACCAATAATGTCATTTATTTGGCACATACAATTTATTTATAAAGCTGTATTTATGTAAGAATTAGTGCCACTTTTGGAAAGCTACACTATATAATTATGATTAAAGGTGATAATTAAAGTATGAAATGATCTCTTGTCCCTCTCTACAAAGACTATAGATGAAAAGAAGGGAGTAAATAATGGGTAAAGTCAGAATGGGCAGTGGAAGAAAACAAACTAGATAAACTCTGTAAACTAAAACTGGGTCTAAAAACTCTATTCTGGAACATAAAAAATGTGCCAGGTTCAAGAACTTCCAAATCAGGACAGAGACATGAGACAAATCATATAGGTGTAAGAGAGATAAGTAAGTCAGAACAAGTGGGTTTTCTATAACTGTACACAAAACAATCAATAAAATTGCAAAACAACTTTTTAAATAAGGAAAAGAATGAGAAATACTTTAAATTCTCAGCAGACCTTTTCATGAAAGTAAGTTAGGTTGCAGTACAGATAAACAGACGGAAAAACAAATAGGAAGTAAGATAGTGGTTGAGGACCAGCAGATGACTTGCTGGGAAGCTAAGATCCTACAAGAAACTCATGGAGGGCAGAGTGCAACAGCCTCAAACATGAATGCTGGAACTACCATAAAACAAGTAAGTAAATACATTCTAAACTAAATAAATAAACAAAAATCTCAAGGAAGAAAGAAAGGAAGGAGGTCTGCTGTTCTGCAGGGCAGGGAGGGGGCATGCAGCTGTAGTGCTTAGTTAGTGTTCCTGGACTGGTGAACTTTCAGAGAAGGCATCTCTCCACCAGCAGACAAGCAAGCATGTCTCACCACAGAAGAAAATGTGAATCACTTAGTATTCAGGAAGACATCTATCCAGAATGGTTTATTAGAGGTTTTTGATCACTTATTTGTTTTAATTTTTCATGAACCCAATCTCATTCCTAAGCAAAATTTTCAGATTATATTGGGTATTCTAAATTTATGAATTATTGTATAAGGTTTCTTTTAGGATAAAAGAGAAACTTTAATTAAAAATGCAGTTATTGGTGGCCTGAGAGACAGCAAAGTGGGTAGGGAGCTTGTCTTGCATGTGGCGGATTTGGGTTTGATCTGCAGCACCCCATATGGTCCTCTGAGCCCTGTCAGGAATTGATCCTTGATAACTGAGCTAGGAGCAAACCCTGTCCATCAATGGTGTGATCCAACAGCACAAACAAAAATTCAGTTCCTTAACATTTCAATGGAGTGAGTCTAATGTTATGTGATGAACACTTATTTAATAGAATGTGAGTTCACTGAACTGTCAGATCAATACTTCTCAGAATATCAATTGAGCTGAGAAAGTACATGTGTTCAGCACAATGAACTAAAAAATCTTCAAAACTAAAAGCTGCAAGCAACTGTAAGCTTAATATTTGGAAGCAGAGCGTGTCCATTACTGGATGTCTTCGTGCTCACTTTCATGCAGCTGTCTGCCTGCCATGTATTTTCTTCCGACCTCGCTGCAGGCCGTTTACTTTCCTTTAGGGATTTGAGCATTACAAAGAAACTTCTCAGTTATATACTCAGTTCCATCTCTTAAACTTCCTCATTCTGTACCACTCACAGGTATCACAGTGATGCTGACACCCCTTTTGTCATGGCCAGAAGCAAGTCATGATTTTCTGACAAAATTCTAAAAGAAAAAGAAATTTACTCTTTTCCCTTTAATGTAATATTTCCTTTGAGAATTTCATTTTTCTGCTGTTTGGAGAAGGGACATGAGTTTAGGTACAATAGCACAGAAACTCTTATAGGTAAGGAGAACCTAATCACTAGCCCTTTCCCTAGCCACATGCATGCACAAAGGAAGAATAAAAAGCAATATAATCATTCTCACTATTTCTTCTTTAGTAGGTTGGTGGGCTTGGGGGGTAACACGCAGCTGAGTTCAGGGGTTATTCCTGTCTCTGTGTTCAGGAGGGCACACATCAATGCCCCAGGCATAATATGCAGTGCAGCACGTGGAACCCAGGTGTATGCAAGTATGCAAGACTAATGCCTTACCTGCTGAGCTATCTTCCCAGCCCTAATCTGGAATAGTTCTAATGAAATCTTTACATTTACAAAAATTTAAGTGATTTTTGGATGATAAAATTCCCTGTGCTTAACAGGGAATTCTATAAGTTTCAAATGTAAGAACTAAATTCACATTAGTCAACATTTTTTGTTAGAGTATGCAAAGAAATCTGAACTTTCATGAAGCCTAAAGGATATCTGTAGAACAGCAGTTAGGACCTACTAGGAAAGGGCAAGAATATTGCACTGGGATATAAAGTCTCACCTGCGTGTCTCTGAACCTCAGGATGTTCATGAGAATAATTGTAAGAAGAATATCTAAAGTGGGATCATTCTCCTCATGAGTAATCAGGAGAGGAAAATACCACCTACCAAGGTTTTCTGGTTTTCTGGGACTGGAGCGATAGCACAGCAGGTAGGGTGTTTGCCTTGCATGTGGCTAACCCTGGTTTGATTCCTCTGTCCCTCTCGGAGAGCCCCACAGGCTATCGAGAGTATCCCGCCCACAAAGCAGAGCCTGGTAAACTACCCATGGCATATTAGATATGCCAAAAACAGTAACAAGTAGTCTCACAATGGAGACTTTACTGGCACCCACTCAAGCAAATCAATGAACAACGGGACGACAGTGAGACAGTGCTACCATGCTACCAAGGTTTTCTGGTAAAAAAAAAAAAGAAAAAAAAACAGGTGCAAGTTTAGCTCCATCTTTCTCTTCCCTCCACTTTTCCCTCCTTCTTTCTTCTCTTCTTGTGTCCTTGCATATTTCTTCCTTCTTCTCTCACTGTATTCAACTCTTTCTTTCACTCTCCTCACCTCTCTCATTCTTTTTCCCCTTTGTTCTCCATTTTTTTTTTCAAAATGTACATCAGTATTTGCAAACTTTGTTAATGGAGTAAATGCCACTGAATCATACTAAATATTAAAATGCAAGACTATGCCTTCAAACTGCCCCATATGTCTGGTAGCATGAGTACTTTCTGATCCAAAAGTTCATAGTAAGAAGATATATATAAAAACAAATAAAGTCACCACTTAGGATACGTATGAAATAAACCATTTTAAATTGTGATGAGCAAAATGGTCAACTAGATATATCGATTTTCTGTTAATGCTATAAAGAACTAGCACAAATTTAACAACTTAAGGCAAAGACATCACAACATATTTATATAAGCTGGAAGTACAACATAAATCCCACCTAAACGAAGCCAAGGCTATGTTCTTCTCTGGAGGCTAGGACAGAATCCTATTTCCTGGCCCTTTCTAGCTGCCCAGATTTCTTCTTTCATGAACATATCCAAACATCATCAAAGCCACAATGCTCAGGTACATCTCTGTCACCCTAACCACATTTCAACCTGATTTCACTTGTCCATGTGAATACAGTATAATCCTGCTGAGATCCTAACTGATCAGCAAACTTAATTCCATTTATTCTTTAAATATTTTTCCCTTTGTGACCTAACATAGTCACAGGTTCTGGGTCTTAAGGATGTAGGGCCAGTATTCTGTCTAACCACACTAGCTATATTATATTAAAAATGACCATACAAGGTTTATAATAATGAGTAATATTTTTGGTAATCAATCTAAAGAAAAATGGTTTGAATACTGAAAATATAAAAAAGGAAAACAAATTCAAAGTTCTGTAAAGCATCATTCTTGGCCACATTAGATTAGTTATATTTGGGAAACTATGGGACACTGTGAGATGCTTACACTTTTAGTCTGTCTGATAAGTGGAAAAATACAATTAACATTATATATAATAGTCCCTGTCACTGTCACTATCATCACTGTCACTGTCATCCCGTTGCTCATCGATTTGCTCGAGCAGGCACAAGTAATGTCTCCATTGTGAGACTTGTTACTGTTTTGGGCATATCAAATAAGCCATGGGTAGATTGCCAAGCTCTGCTGTGCGGGCTAGATACTCTTGGTAGCTTGCTAGGCTCTCTGAGAGGGACAGAAGAATCAAACCCGGGTTGGCCACATGCAAGGCAAATGCCCTACCCGCTGTGCTATCACTCCAAGCCCATACTGGTTCCTATTCCTCATAATACCAAATATTTTTCACCAAATTTGTACATGCATCAAAATGACTAACCAGCGAGTTTTCTTAAAATACCTTATATCATCTTAGAAAAAATCAAAAGCACTGGTGCAGGTGTACAGGGTAGTTTGACAAATCACTTTCAGGGTACAGCAGAATGCAGCCACAACTATAATTAAGGGACAGTCTGACTACATTAATCTGCCTTTATAGCTGGGGAATGAACCATATATGAAATTGTTCATAAAAAAGATATGTTGGAAAAGGTTAAATAAAAACTGTCACTGTCTGAATTGTATTTTATAAACTAAAGTCTGTCTCTTGAACTGTTTATAAAATAAGGATTTGGAAATATAATAGAAATATTCAAGAATGCCCTATGACATAATATCTAATTCAAAAGTGTTCTCTTAAAAATCAATCCATTCTAGGGTATAACTTAGCAGCTGTAAAGCTCAAGCCAACAATTAATGGTAATAAGATTCTGACAGTGAGTCAATTCAAGGCAGAATCTTGAGTTTACTCACTGATCAGGACCAAAGGAAATTTGGATTTACAGGGCTACTTAGACATAAATAGAGTCCAAAGGAATAAAGAAAACTGGATTTACAGGGCTATTCAGCCATAAAGATAGTCAAAAAGAATAAGCCGAATAATCAAATGCAGGTTCTATATGTTACTAAGACATAATAGGTTCTTCAACAAGTTTGATAACATGGGGAAGACTTACATGATTTTATTTTTATTACAATAACAGTCATATATTGACTATCTTTATCATAATAATGAGCCTCCATGAAGATCCATATTGGATATTCAAAAAGAGTAAATAAAATATACATTATTTATATTTACTAAATGAATGATTAATTTATTAAATTAAGTGATACTGCAGATAAGGGTAAAGTTTTTTTTTTTTTTGAAGTAAGTAAAGCCTTGGGTTTGCAGGTGGTGGGGGGTGGAGTTTGACGGTCCTGACCCTCCCACCACAGGATGCGCTGGTCCCTGACCTGGACCTTAGGCTTGGACATCACAATGGTAGGACCTTCAAACTCTGATGGACAGGGCCCCAAACCCCTGAAGAGACCTAGTTGTTCTCTGCCCTTTCATTGGTTGCCATGATGGGTGCAGCCACCCAGTAAGTGGGTGGGATTTCAAAAGAAACTCATTTTTTTATTATTATATTTTTTGTTTTGATTTTTGTACCACATTGAAAATGCTCAGGACTTCCTCCTCGCTCTGCACTCAGGAATTTCTGCTGGTGGACTTAGCGACCATAAGTGATACCAGGGATTGATCTGAGTTGACAGTATGCAAGCAGCTTCCTACCCACTTTTCTGCCTCTTGTTCCAACTTTCTTTTCTTTTTCTTTCCCAGTAAAGACTATCTGCTTCAGGGGCTGTAGTGATAGTACAGAAGGTTGGGCATTTTCCTTTGGCCAAGCAGATTCGATCCCTGGCATCCCATTTGGTACCCTGAGCTACAGCAGGAGTGATTTCTGAGTGCTGAGCCAGGAGGAAACCCTGAGCATCACCAGGTGTGACCCAAAAATAAAGGAAAGAAGAATATTGCTTCTTAAAGTCAAGGAGCAAAGCACCCTCCTTGTTTCATCTCTCCTTTAACAGGCTACCTATGTTGTCCTGAGTACTGCTGGTAAAGTAGTATATTTAAAGGAAGATGTTTGATTGTTTTTTATTTGGGGGGTGGATAGGAGCTTTGCCTAGGGTTCAGTACTAGTGTACTTAAAATAATTTATTTAGGAAAGCCAGATCAAGAGTACAGCAAGTAGCCTTACAAGTGGCTAACCCAGGCTCTATGTATGTCTGGCACCTTATATGGTCTGCGAACCCCACCCGGACTGATCCCTGATCCCAGAGTTAGGAATAATCTCTGAGCTCTGTCGGTTTATGCCCGAAACCCAAACACATGCACACACACACACAAACACACATACACTGACGCACACACACACAAACACAAAGGATGTGAGAGCAGATCAAAAAGAATAAGTATTCAGGATAAAACATGGGATTCTGCAGCATAGAAAAAGTCCAAATAAAAACAGGATTTAAGGAGACCCTGTTCAAACCTTTAAATGTTTTACTATAAATTTGTCTTTACACATGAATTTATTTTTAGTTTTGTTTGTTTCCTTAGTATAAGAGCATCTTTTTACAAGCTGCCACCAAGGTGGACACAGCCCCTCCTGGTCAGCCTGCAAGCAGGGAGCAGCTATCCCTACTGAGGCCAGCAGTGATGGGGCCCCCTGGAACTGGCCCCCTGTCCTCACCATGCATGCCCCCCACAGCCCTCCCCGGTAGGAGCCCAACTCCCCGCGTGCTAGCGCGCGCCAGCCCATCAGGAGGACTTGGGACTCCAGCCAGGCTGTTCTCACTCGGACGCCCCAGAGGGAGCCGGATGAAAACCCACTCTGCCACAAGGGACCCAGCCCCAGCAGCTGACTCCACTATAAGACACCACTATAAGACACTCCATTATAAGACACTTCCTACCCATTTTCCGTAATTAACATACTATATCTGATGGTGTTCAGACAGCAGACAACAAATCATAGTGTGTATTATATATATAGACATATGTAGATATATATCTATATATATAATAGGAGAGCCCAGCAAGCTACCAAGTATCTCGCCTGCACAGCAGAGCCTGGCAAGCTACCTGTGGTGTATTTGATATGCCAAAAACAGTAATGAGAGATCTCATTCCCCTGACACTGAAAAAGCCTCCAATCGTTGGGAAAGACGAGTAAGGAAAGGCTGCTAAAATCTCAGGGCTGGGAGGAATAGAGACATTACTGGTACCCGCTCGAGTAAATTGATAAACAACAGATGACAGTGATACAGTGATACAATGATAATATATTAAATAAATCAATATATTATATCAGTATAATATATTAAGATGAAATATATAGTATATATGGTGTATATAACTAATTAAAAATTCATGTTTTTCTACATTAAAGTATTTTTCTGAAGACTCTGCTGTCTGTCCCACTTGCTAGAAAGTACCCTCCCAACCATATGTATAATTGTGCTCTTTTAAGCTATAGTAGCAGGTGGGAACAGGAAGGGGAGATACTGGCTGAACTATGAGTCTTGGCCATAAAACACACTGCTTTCACTGTCATTTTCATTAAAATAAAAATAAAACTTTCCCCAGGTGTTTTCCTGGCCCCAGAGCAATTAGAGCTGTGGCAGAGTCCTGCCTCCTAGGTCTGGATTGAAGCCAGTTCCAGGTGAGGTCAACCTACTTCTGTTGCACTGCAGCTGCCAAGGAGCAGCGAACACAGAAGGGTCAGTTGGTTTTCTAAGGCACTTCGATTTCGTAAGGTTTGTCACTCAGTTTTATTACAGATCTAACCGATATGTCATTTCTCACAAATAGTCTAGGATCATTTCAACAAAAAGGAAAACTAATAAAACTAAATGCTAAGTATGACATCATGCTCTCTCTTGCTATTTTGCATCAGCGGTGGAAACAGAAGTCTGCCCCTCACACCGATAGTCTAGAAATGAGATTGTCTTATTTCCCACTTATTTCCCAATTAGATGCATTGAGATTTCTTAGGGGCAAAATGTTTCATTTCTATCCAATGCCCAAACCAATATCCTTGGTCTACATTCTCATTACAAGAGAATGGCATCAGCGCCCTTGGCTCTTTCTCCCTGCTACCCGCAGCATGCTCACCTTACAATTATCCACGGCATCAATAACCTCAACAGTGATTACTTTCATTCCATCACTCTTTCACTCATTAATTCACTCTTTTAATAGGCATTTATCAAACAGCTACTATGCAATAAGGTCACAAAGGACTTTGGGAATGAAAGTTAAAATATAACAGACTATCCTTAGTGTTAATTTTATTTTTTTAAAACACTGCATCATGTTGAGATCAAATCTGTCAAGTATAGTTCTACTAAGAAAAATTTTCAAATCATTTAAAATTTTTAATAATTTAACAAGAAAGTTTAATTATTGTTTTGTTTTAAGCTATTTGTAAAAAATAGCACTCTTCTGCCTCCTCAATGAGACAAACAAATTTTTAAATACATAAAATTCTCAACAATAAAGATTCCATCATTTTCAGTTAAACAATAAAATATGTATGTGTACAGAACCTTAATTATCATCATTTATGCCTTTTCAATGATTGATTTTTTTTGCCTTATAAAATCAATCCCAAATTATAACAAAACTAGGAACAGAGTATGCCTTTATATATAGATATATATAGATACATCATTGTCATCCCATTGCTCATCGATATGCTCAAGCAGGCACCAGTAACATCTCCATTTTGAGACTTGCTGTTAACTGTTTTTGGCATATCGAATACACCACGGGTAGCTTGCCAGGGTCTGCCGTGCAGGCAAGATACTCTCGATAGTTTACCGAGCTCTCTGAAATCTAACCTGGGTCGGCTGCATGCAAGGCAAATGCCCTATGTAATATTATTTATTTATATATTTAAATAATATAATTATTTTATATAAAATTTTCATATTACATATATAAAATATTATATAAAGTATTATCTTATAGTAAATATATTTTAAATAATATTTTATATTATATATATAATGGGCTGGAGTGATAGCCTAGTGGCTAGGGCTTTTGCCTTGCATGCGGCTGACCTGGGTTTGATTCCTCCACCCCTCTCGGAGAGCCTGGCAAGCTACCAAGAGTATCTCGCCTGCACAGCAGAGCTTGGCAAGCTACCCGTGTCATATTCAATAAGCCAAAAAGATTAACAACAAGTCTCACAATAGAGATGTTACTGATGCCTGCTGGAGCAAATCAATGAGCAACTGGATGAGAGTGATACAGTGATTATAATATAATATAATATAATATAATATAATATAATATAATATAATATAATATAATATGAAGTTCCTGAGGCCTAAGCCTCAGGTACAGCAGGTAGATCATTTTCCTTGCATGGGCCAACCTGGGTTCAATTCCCTGCATCCCATGTTATCCCTCAAGCACTGGGAGGAGTAATTATGTTTAACTAGGGTTGGTTTACATTTGAACCAAGCTTCCATTAGAGAGATAATACAGAAGGGTACTTGGCTTTCACACAGCCGACCCTGGCTGGATTTCCAGCATTTTATATGGTGCCCTGAGCATCTTTGGGCATGGCCAATTTTGTTTATATATATATATTTATGTTTAGGAAAAAGTTATGTTTTATCTTCTTAAATAGGAATAGAGTGCTATGCCTGATACACTTTCAATAATAGTATTGCAAACCACAGTGCCAAAAAAGGAAAAAGAAAAATGTGTACCATAGAGACAGCCTGGGGAGGGAGGGAGGGAATCTGGGAACATTGGTGGAGGGAAGTTGACCCTGATGAAGAGATAGGTAGTCGAGCATTGAACAACTGAAACTCAATCATGAACTCTTTTGTAACTTTGTATCTCATTGTGATTTTAAAAAAATTAACTGGGAAAAATAGACTCCCATATGACCAGCGATACCACTTCTTGGCATCTATCCCCCAAATACAAACACATTAATTTAAAAGGAGTTCTTGCACTCCCGGCTCAGCTGCAGGCCTGGCAGAAGGCAATCATGGTGGTGTCTGCATGGAGCACCTGGGAAGTAATAGACGTTGAGCAAATAAAGCCAAACTGTGGCCAGTGTTTCAGGAGCGAGGGGTGATGTAGGGTGCGATATGGTTGGGTGCCCAAAGAGAAGACTTGCACTGGGAACAGAAGGGAGAATAAAGAGGAAGAGGAGTAAAGTGACTCCGGAAAAAGGGAAAGCGGCAACGCCCATAGAATTCAGTTAGAGAGGAGTGTGTAATGCAATCAGTGTCAGTCACAGGAGGAAGAGGAAGGGCCATGTCACATGAGTTGGCCGAACCATCAGGCCTTCTAGTGACCCACTCCGCCATCACTCTGCCTTCCCCATCCTCCAGTTTACCCTTATTAAAAAGTAAGCTCCATTGACGCAGTTTTTTTTAACCTATATTTAATGATCCAGAGACTATAAAACAACACTCCTGGGAGCGTTGACCCTCTCAGAGAACCTGGCAAGGTACCGAGAGCATCCTGCCTGAATGGCAGAGCCTGGCAAGCTCTCTGTGTCGAATTCGATATGCCATATACAGTAACAATGATGGGTCTCATTCCCCTTACCTTGAGAGAGCCTCCAGTGCAACACCACTGGGAAGAACAAATAAAGAGAGGCTGCTAAAATCTCAGGGCTAGAACAAATGGAGATGTTACTGGTGCCCACTTGAGAAAATTGATGATCAATAGGATGACAGTGATACAGTGATATAAAATATATAACATATATTTCTGAATGGAAGTTTTGCTCCATCTCACCTTGCCTATAACAGTGTCCTTGGAATTTTTAACCTTAAGGTCACAGTATTTCAAACACTGCATAACCTCTTCCTTTGTAACCATGCTGAGAAGGCCAACTTCATTGTTTATAGCCAGATTTTCTAAGTACTTAAGCATACAAGTTTACTTATCTCTTTCTGTAAAAGCCTCTTATCTGACACAATTGTTCTTACAATTCTACAGCCAACCTTGTTTAAAGTATAAAGCTTATGCTTTCTAATTTCATCTTTATGAGAGCATAAAAATTTTAACCAATGGTTGCAAAAAATGTTAGATAAGTATAAAGCAAATAAATATCAAGGACAATGGGGAGATGGAAGATTAAATTAATTGCATGTTTAAGTGGTAGTAGAGTCAAAGAAAGTCATTTACTTCTACAGGAAAATCTCCATGTACATGATCTCTATCTATAGCAAGTACTTTATAAAGCAATTATTTCATCATGCAACATTTTCATATTTATATAATAGATACATTTTTAAATGCAAAAAAACAAGAATTCCTTCTTTTGTCAGGTCTTTGAGTCAGTACAAGAATATCAAAATGATTTTCTCATGTGTTACACATTGTTTATAATTATAGACAATATACAATGCCAGAAGAAATAAATGCCAGGAGCATATGGAGATGGTCATTTATGTTAGAGTTAGCATTTTGGTACTGCTATATGTGCATCTGTTTATAGCAGATGCAACTTAATATTACTTTTCACTAAAGTCCCCAGAAAATAAATATAACAGAAAAGATCTATCATTCTGTATTTAATATTTATACAAATCAAGTAATATTATTTCAAATTAAAAGTCTTTATAATTACAGATTTTAAAAAGCATGTTATCACTAAGTTTTATATGATTGGTTTTACTTGTAGCTTGTTTGGCATAGAAAATTCATGGGGCATAGAATAATACTAAGATATAAATGACAAATATTCTAATTTCTTTTTAATTTTTATAAATGAATTTAATGAAATTTGCATGTAGTTATCTGATTTTATGTATAAACATTAAATTTGCATATGCTAGAACATCTAGTGATTTATAATTATTTATCTAATTTTCTGCTTCTTCCTTTGGATTAAAATTGAAATCTTAATTAAAATGTAATAGGAAGCACAGCTTAAATATTTGTCAAACAACCTGATTATAAATTGTAAATTATCTGCAAATGCTAAAGTTGCTTAACCTCAGTCTAAGAGAAGTTCTCAATATATACTGAGATTTCATTTGTCACTTGTAAAGACCAAACATAAAAGATACAACATAATGTTGGCAAGAAGGTGATGACAGAAGCACTCATACACAGATGGTGAGATTGAAAAATGGAGGGAAATTGGCCATCTAACAAGATTATATATGCAGTCGACTATGAATCAGAACTCAGGATCCATACAAAAGTTGCACTGCCAAAATATAAATGACTTAAATGATATAAATATATATACAACTTATTACATATACATGATTATTCATTTCAGCTTCAATTGAAATGATGAAAAACTCTGCAATTCATTATTAAAGGACTGATTGCATAAGACGCAATATTAATAAAAAGTGGTATCTTTGCACCACAAAATACTACACGGCAGTAAAAAGAATGAGATATGCTGAAATTAAATAATCTATGCGCATATTTTCTCCAAAATTATACAGATTTTCTGTATGTCTATACAATATTTCAACATCTGTCCCTTCACCATTTGTACATTTCCCACCACCAATGTCCCCTCCCACGCCCGCCCCCTTCCCAACCTGCTTTCATGGCTGCTCTTTTCTTCCCGATCTCTCTCTCTCTCTCTCTCTCTCTATCTATCTATCTATCTATCTATCTATCTATCTATCTCTATCTCTCTCCCTCCACCCTCACTTTCCTGATCCCTATACTCCCTAATCCATTCTTTTGGCATTATAGTTTTCATTACAGGGACTGAAATTTTGTCCCTTAACCTAATTTCAGCACTCAATTCTTGTCTGAGTTATCATTTCCAACTATCGTTACCATAGTGGTCCTTTCTCTATCCTAACTGAACCCACCCCCACCACTTGTAGCAAGCTTCCAACTCTGAAGCACTCCTCCTGACCCTTGTTTCTACTGTTCTTGGTTATTGTAGTTTCATACCGTGTGTTTTTTGAGTGCAATAATTATCCCACAAATGAGTGCAATAATTCTATGTCTGTTCCTCTCCCTCTGACTCATTTCACTGAGTATGGTACTCTCGACGTCCATCCATATATAAATGAATTTCATGGCTTCATTTATTCTGGTGGCTGTGTAGTATTCCTTTGTGAGATGTACTGTAGCTCATTCAGTTGTCTGTTCTTGGGCTCTTGGATTGTTTCCAAATTCTGGCTATTGTGAATTATGCTGCTATGACCATAAAAGTGCAGATGGCATTTCTGCTGTGTGTTTTTGGGTCCCTGGGTTATATCCCAAAAGTGTGTTGCTGGGTCCTATGAGAGTCCAATTTTAAGTTTTTTGAGGAATGCCCATATTTTTCAATAAGACTTGACCAGTTGACTTTCCCATCAACAGTGAATGAGATTCCCTTTGTCCCCACATCTACACTAGCACTGGTTATTCTTGTGTTTTGTTTTGTTTTATCTTTTGATGTGTGCCAGACTCTGGTGTGAGATGATATCTCATTGTTGTTTTAATTTGCATCTCCTTGATTATTAGCTGTGCAGAGAATTTTTTCATGTGAATTTTGGCCATTTTTATTTTTCTTTCAAGGAAGTTTCTGTTCATTTCTTTTTTACAATTTTTGAGGGATTCTTTTTCTTGTACAATTCTACCAGTGCCTTATATACCTTTGATATTAATCCCTTATCAGAAGAGTGTTAGGTAAATAATTTTTCCCATTCCATGGGCTGTCTTTATATCTTGATCACCTTTTCTTTTAAGATTTTTCTTCTTAATTTAAAGTAGTCATTTTGTTTATTTTTATTTTTGCTTCTATTTGCTTGTTCAGTGGTATTTTATCTTTGAAGATGTCTTTAGCAATGTCATGGAGGATCCTACCTATATTTTCATCCATGTATTTTATGGACTCAGGTCTAATATTGAGGTCTTTAATTCATTTTGATCTTTTTGTGCCTGGCATTAGAGAGAGGTCTGAGGACAATAAATCCCCCCATGAATAGCTAAAGCAATCTTGGGGAAAAGAAGATGGGAGGTATCACCTTTCCCAACTTTCAAACTGTTCTACAAAGTGGTAGTTATTAAAATAGCATGGTGTTGGAATAAAGACAGACTTGCAGATCAGTGGAATTGGGTTAGATATCCTAACACCAACCCTTAAATCCTTAAACATATGATCACTTAATCTTTGATACAGGAGCAAGAAATATGAAATGGAGCAAGGAAAGTCTCAACAAGAAGTGGTTCTGGGAAAGCTGGGTAGTTACATGCAAAAAAGTGGATGCAGTATAGCACTTTTAAATATGACTATTCTGAAGTCCATCTTATCAACTGTTTTATGGATTACGCCTTTGGTGTTATCTCTATAAAATTCACCTTAGATGACTAAATCCAATATAATCTATGTTTTCTTTTATCTTTTAGGAGTTCAGCAAAATTTTAGTTTACATTTAGATCTATGGTTCACTTTGAATTAACTTTAGTGAAGTGGGTTAGGTTATATGTATATTTAATTCTTTTTTTAGTTGTAGTAATTTTGGTTTGGGGCTGGAGCAATAGTGCAGTGGATAGGGCTTTTGCCTTGCACGTGGCCGACCTGGGTTTGATTTCTCCGCCGTTCTCAGAGAGCCCGGCAAGCTATTGAGAGTATCTTGCCCACAAGGCAGAGCCTGAGAAGCCACCCATAGCATATACAATATGCCAAAAATAGTAACAACAAGTCTCACAATGGAGACGTTACTGGTGCCCGCTCAAGCAAATGGATGAGCAATGGGATGACAGTGATACAGTGACAGTGATACTGTATGTCTATATAATTTACAATATATCTATATGTAATGTAGATACACATTATAGTTCTTATATTATTACAGAATGGGAGAAGAGAGGTAGTACAGAGAATAGAGTTTGTGTCTTATCCTAATTTGATTCTGGTATCACATGGTCCCCTGAACAACAACCGGAAGCATCCTAACAAATCCCTGGGACTCACAGTCCAGTCTGGGTGGCCAAGAACTGTCATGAGTAGTTCTGGAAACTCTAAACAGTGTTTAGGACACCCCTATTTCTAGTGTTGCCTATATGCCTTAAATCTAATTAAGTTGTTAAAATAAGTCCTTATACATATATTCACCTTAGCTTAAATGTGCAATAATAAGAATTGCAAAGATTGATCACAGGGCAAGGGAAATGATGGGGAATAAGAAAAGAAGTATTCTGGGATGAAACACAAATTTCTTGAGCATATTTTATAATAGATATAAAATATATGTATATGTATCACTTGTATCACTTGTAGTCCCGTTGATCTTTGATTTGCTCGAGTGGGCGCCAGTAACATCTCCATTTGTCCCTGTCGCGAGCCAGTATAGCCCAATGATACCTGCTCGCTCCAGGAACAGAAAGAGCCTCAAATCGTTCACTAAGAGATTTGACGAAGAAATCTGACCATCTAGTTGGTGGGAGGCCACGAGGTCTTCTGATGTCCTGTGGAATCCAGTCGGTAACAGCTCTAGTCCAACAGTTGTCTCTGAATCGCATTACATGACCGGTCCATCTGATTTTTTTTAATAAAAATTTTATTTTATTAAATCACCATGTGGAAGATTACAATGCTTTCAGGCTTAAGTCTCAGTTACACAATGCTGAAACAACCAACCCTTCACCAGTGCCCATATACCACCACCACCAAAAAAAAAAAACAAAACCCCACACAGTACACCTCCCATCCCGCCCCCACCCCCACCTTGTAACTGATAAGTTTCACTTTACTTTCTCTTTACTTTGGTTACATTCAATATTTCAACACAAACCTCACTATTATTGTTATGAGTACCCCACTAGAGTCAGACCTATTGTGAAGAAAACTGAGATTGTGCGGCCGTAGTAGTGGCCGCGCGGTTTTGGATTTCTGTACTTTAACAACTAAGTCCAGGGAGATTTCTTCCAGATATTGTATCACTGAAAGCTTGAAAACCCCATCTGTGGTTGTCATAATATGGCGGACACCACGCCCTTCATGCCCGGAGAGAAAAAGGCGAAAGACCGAGAAATACCTTTCCCCTCCTGGGCGGGCATGGGGTCGTGGCTTAGTTCTCAGGCTGGAGACGTTCTGCGAGGAGTTGCCCATGCCGAAAGAGGTTTTGCTGGGTCTGGATTCACGCTCGTGCAGCTGCGGAGAGGCCGCACACGCTTGCATGTGGCCCCCGGGATCACATCTCGGCGGCGGGCCCATCTGATTTTCGACGCCTTGGCAAACGAGACAGCATCCCTGATTTTTGACTGTCGACGGAGGTCAGAACTCCGGGTTCCTTCTCTCACTTGAGTGAGATGTGACATTCCCAGCATAGCTCTTTCAATTCCTCTTTGGGATACCCTAATAGCATTCTCATCCTGCTTGCATAGGGCCCAGGTCTCTGAGCCATATGTTAGTGCAGGAAGAACAGTGGAATCGAAAAGATGTGCCCGGAGTCAGAGGTTCTTAGTTCTCTTAATCACCTCTTCAACGCTCTTTTTTTTTTTTTTTGGCTTTTTGGGTCTCACCCGGCAATGCACAGGGGTAACTCCTGGCTTTGCACTCAGGAGTTACTCCTGGCGGTGCTCAGGGGACCATATGGGATGCTGGGGATCAAACCCGGGTCGGCCGCGTGCAAGGCAAATGCCCTACCCGCTGTGCTATTGCTCCAGCCCCTCTTCAACGCTCTTGAAGGCATTCCACGCTGCTCTCTTCCTCCTGCACAGTTCTGGCACCAAGTCGTTCCTCATGTTGATTTCTCAACCCAGGTACACATAGCTGCTGCATTCGATGATGTTCATTCCATTGAGAGCAAATGGAGCTTCAGGGATCAGTTAGTTTTTCATGAACATTGTCTTGTTGAGATTCAGCTGCAATCTAACTTTTCCACACTCGAGGTCGAACTCGGACAGCATTTGTGCCGCTTGGCTAATGTTTGTCCTTATAAGAACGATGTCATCAGCGAAGCAGAGGTGGTGTAATTGCCGACCATCTATCTTCACTCCCATTCCTTCCCATTCCAGTTGTCACATAAATATGTATATGTATATGTATATATGTATATGTATGTATATATACATGTATATATGTATATACACATCAAATTAAGATGAGACACACACATATATTATACATATATCACTGTATCACTGTCATCCCATTGTTCATAGATTTGCTTGAGCGTGAGCCAGTGAGGTCTCCATTCATCCCTGTCGCTGGCTAGTGTAGCATGATGGTATATATTGGGGGCTCTTTCAGGTTCAGGGGAATGTGGTCCATCGTTGTTACTGTTTTTGGCATATCAAGTATGCCACAGATAGCTTGCCAGGCTCTGCCTTGCAGGCGGGATACTCTCAGTAGCTTGCCAGTCTCTCCGAGAGAGATGGAGGCTTTTGGGTGGCCTCTAATTGTCTTTACAGGTGTTCCCAGTCTACTGAGTTTAAGCTTTTGGTTGACTGACATGTTGTAACGATCTGCACACTTTCAAACATGCACCTGCCTGTGTCTCTGGGCAGCATCTGGTACATCTGTGGCCTCAGGTTGATCTCCTTGAGGTTAATGGAGTGCACCCAGAGTTGTTGAGCAGCTGACAGAGCAGGGTCCTATCAAGGAGGGTCTGTCCCAGATCACCCGGTGATTTGCTGACAGCTCCCCCACAGTGGATGAGCCACTGTGCACACTGCCTCCATGGCTCTATGATTGATGGTGCTGTGACTTGGCCTGGCTGGGTCAGGCAGCGACACTGCAGTCACCAATGCAGTTTCTCCATGCCCCGCTGACGCCATTCTGGCCAAATCTTGCAAGACAGCCTAGATGTCCATCAGGAATCAAGCGTAGGGTCCCAGCAAGGATCACGTGTAGAGTTCCATGCCTAGCGTGTTGGCTAAAGAAACAATGCCTCCATCAGCATGAGGAGGGGCTCCAAAACGGAAGGAATCAATGTATGCCTTAATTTTCTCCAAATCAATTCCATGATGTAAGGCTCTCTCTGTTAGTAGCTGAGGATCATGTATTCTTTGAGTTCCTGAGAGTATTTCTTCTCCTCTGATGAACATATCAAAGAAGTTGGATTGTTTAGGATTTCTTGGGTCAGGCAGAGTATAGAAAGGTCTTACAGCTAATGAATATTTATCAAGGACAAAGAAATTTGTATCATACTTTTCCTTTACCAAATGACCCAACAGCTTTTCATTCAGTGTACTGATATCTTCTTTATCTCCCATTTCAATTCCAGCTTCTCTAAGCATAACCAGTGCTTCACAATACTCCAGTCTTAAAGTTGGCTCCAAAAATTTGAATAGCTCACAAGGGAACTTTTATTCACTGTTTGAATTTCAGTTTAAAACCTTTCTTGAAGTCCTTTGAATATCTGTACTAAGGTATGAGTAATTTCTTCTATAAATTTGTGGTAATGGTAAATAAAAGCCATCTCAATGTCCATACCAACAAATTCAGTCAAATGTCTATGGTTATTAGAGTCTTCAGCTCTAAATACTGGTCCAATGCAGAAAATTTTCTCAAAATCAGCACAAATGCACATTTGCTTGTGCAGTTGTGGGGATTGAGCTAGGTAAGCATTGTTTTTAAAATATGACACAGTAAATACATTGGCGCCTCCTTCACTGGCAGTTGAAATAATTTTAGGAGTCTGAATTTCCACAAAACCCTTGTTAACTAAAGTTTCCCAGAAAAGATGGCAGATTCCAGATTGGAGACGAAAGACTCCTTGATTAGTTGATGTCCTAAGATCAATGACACTCTCTCATTCTCTCTCTCTCTATATATATACATATATTATATATACATATATGTGTGTACATATATGTACACACACATATAAATATATATATATATATATATATATATATATATGGCTTCTCCAGGGATGAGACAACCCAGTCAGTAACAGGACAACAGGACCAGCTGACTCAGGTTTTAACCCAGGGTTCCAGCATGCAAACATGTGACCCAGCCCCTTGAGACAGCTCTTCTCCTCCATTCTCTTACTCTTTATGCTTTCATTCAATGGAGTTTTCATAAAAATAAAATAAAGTTACACTAAATGAAAAACAACTCCTTTGAAACTGTAAACCTATAATTAATTATCATACTGACAAAACTATCACACGCAAATAAGTGTTTTAAAAGACTTTAAAATGACAGTAGTTTAAGAACAAAGAATTATTAAAGTTTTTAATGACTAGTAGTATTCTTTTTTTTTTTTTGCTTTTTGGGTCACACCTGGCGATGCACAGGGATTACTCTTGGCTGTGCACTCAGGAACCACCCCTGGCAGTGCTCAGGAGATCATATGGGATGCTGGGATTTGAACCCGGGTTGGCCGTGTGCAAGGCAAATGCCCTACTTGCTGTGCTATCACTCCAGCCCCATAACTAGTAGTATTCTTGTGAATGCTGCAAAATTTATTTAAAGCTATTATTAGTGTAATCAATATTATAGAGCAAGTGGATCAAGACAATTTTTAAATAACTAGTTATAGTCTATATAGTTATAGTCATTCCCTTATAAAAAGAATGAAGTTGAGCCTTTAATCAATTTCAAGTTAACTTTGACACCTAGTGAGAGAGTACCTAAACTTTAGACCTGAATAATACTGATTTCAGAAATGTCTACTTTCTTCTAAGAGAGAAATAAAAATAGTTCCTTTCCCCTAGCAGTAGCTTTAGGTCTTTCCCCATGCAGTAGCTTTGTTTTCCTGACAGACATGTAATGTCTTCTGTGATTCAACTCCATCATCAAGGGGAAAATATCCAAGATACGTTGCTATTTCTGTAAATTTATCACAACAAATCTATTCCACTCCATGAGATATGGAAGAAGGACTGAACAGACTCTTGATACTGATCGGTACTCATGGTACTGATTTGTGTACTTAATTTGGGTTGAAATTTATTTAAACTTACTTTGACTTCTCTACTTTGGAGTTTCATATTACTACAGTTTAGCTCCTAAGGTTTTTATAGTGTTTAAACTTCTGGCATCGGCACCCAATACCATACAAACTCATCACCAAATTGCCCACAGCCCTCTCCTGATTCCAATGTACCATCCAGTCCAACAACCCTTCCCCAACTATCCTATTCATTATCTGCTGATTAATAGGTCTGACTCTAATTACTGAACACTTCACAATGTTAACCAAATAACATCAAAAACTAATAACTTTTTGTCAACACTTTTGCTTTAAATACTAAATGTCATCTCCTTTGGTTTTGGTATTGTGGACACACCCAGAGGTGCTCAAGGCTTACTCCTGACTCTGAGCTCCATGATCCCTCCTGGAAATGCTCAGGAGCCATATGGAGTCCTTGGATTGTACCAGAACCAGCCAAGTGCAAGGAAATCACCTAAATCATTGTAATAACTCCCTAGATCACATGGGCACTAATATTTTTTATTTGGGCACTTATATTTTTTAGCTACTTTTCGCAATTCTAATAGTGGCAGAGGTTTTTTTTTTGAAACAATTACCTTATTCACTTTATTCCACACTAAAAATTATTTTACATTTACATTGCATTAATGGACATTACATCTGCATTAAAATTAATATATTTATTGATAAACAAAATACGAACACATTAGATCTTTTTGTTTTTAAAGGATTGCATACTATCTATTAAATAATTTAAAGTGCCATATAATAAATTAGAAGACAACTGTATTTTTAAAAAATTAAATAAATATTTATATGGTTGCAAATAATGACTCCATGAGTGAAGAGAGTAATAGGATGGAAAAGTTTTTAATAGGTTATATCCATGTAATTTTCAAGAATAGTGAAAAGTTTACCTGCTCAAACTGCATGAGCTGGTTTTCCATGCAGAAGGAGTAGCAGAGATGAATTAATTCAGTTGTAAGAAAAGATGCACACTCAAGCTGTCAGTAAGTAATGTAAGTACTGTCAGTAGTTACAGAGAGTAATAGATCATATTCTAAGGTAAGTTTAAAAAAATTTCAAGTAGAAAATGGACAAACTGGTTAAGGTTTCATGCCGTTTCAAGATAATTTATTTTAATGTTACCTTGAATTTCAGTCAGGGGGTGACAACAGTTGTACATTTTTAAAATTTTCAACCCAGTAATAAAGGTTGCTATTTAAATAATATATAGAAAAAGAGCTCAGGGATAAGTTAATAAACAAAGCAAATCACAGGGAAGGTAATAAAAAGGTATGTAGAATTGACAAATGACTGATTCAAGAATTATTAAAGAAGAAAAATAATAAGTCATCTTTGCTAAATGAGTAAGGGAAAGTATCACATGGGGGGATTGTGATTTGGACAACAAAATGTTTAATTGAGTTATACACAGGTAGAGAAAGGGAGGGCCAGAGAGAGAGGTTACAAAGGAAATGTGTTTGCTCAACACAAGATTTTCCCAGTACTCCATACAGTGAAGTACCACCAGGAACAACTCCTGACCACAGAATTAAGAGTGTTCTCTAAATACAATCTGGGATGGTAGAAAACAAACAACAAAAAAGGGAGGTGAGGGGCAGAGAAAGTAATCTTGTAAAGGTTAAAGTATTACATTCAACCCTACACTAGGGATTTCATGCAAAAATCAAATATTCACTAAGATTCCAGTGGACTTAAGATTTTCTAAGCAATTGACAGGTTGGTGGTATCTGAAACTGAAAGTGTAAATGGAATTACCCAGGCCCGTGGCATACCATAGGAAAAGAAAACTGAAAATCTATTCTAACTTCATAGGACACCATCTTAGAGTAATTAAGATGATAAAATTTAATAAGTAGGAAACAAAGTCCTAAGATATTAGAGAGAAACCAGGGGGACAAAAACTAACCATTTATTTCTTAAGGAAACAGAGCAATGGGGTATATCAGGAGTTTAATATTTTCTTAAAAATAATCACCTGACTGAGCAACAAAGATAATTATGAAGATCTTCATGAATCACCCATGCTCATTGCAGCTCTGAATACAATAGAAATGATACAGAAGCAACCAAAGTATTCAACACGTTCCAGGACCACACACAGGGGATACTATGAAGCTCCAAGGGGGGGGGGGTTATGGCTTACAGCGACTTGGATGGAGTTAGAAAGTGTCATTCTAACTAAAACAAACTAGAAGCAGAAGGACAAATCCAAGATGATATCATTCATCACTGGTGCACAGGGAAATGGATAAAGGGAATAAAGGATTTCAATCAATAAAGGACCTTGAGAAAGGAAAAGTTGACTAGAAGTAGGATGAGACATAGGAATAGGGCATAAAGCCCATCGATGGTGCTAAGAGAGCTAACGGTATACAACATAACTGTCACTGACCAGTTAATGGGAGAGCAGAAATGTCCAATCAAAGTTAACAGTGATGGAGGGGGCTGAGCAGAGGTTAAATGCACTTCTGTGGTGAGGGTGCTCAGTAAATTTGTGTATCATACAATAACTGAACATTGCTGTAACTACTAAACTATATCAAATAAATATTAAAATATCTTGGTGAGAAACACTTCTGAAAATTTCATTTACAGGAAAATCATGTATCTGATTTCTAAAATTGTTTTCACACAATGACTTTGAGTTCTTGCTACTTCTGAATTATATATTCTGCATTTATTTCAATTTATCTGTAATAGAAAAATAATAGAATACAACGTCATCACAGTCACACAATCAGGACCTTATGTTGAAGGTAAATTTTCATGATGTTCTAAGTTTCAAAGGATATACTTAGTGAGTGATTAAGACAACATGATTGAGTGCTTTTTTTGCAATACACTCTGTTACAGACACTTTTACATGTAATATGTACATATATGTATCTGTGTATATATAAAGAATATGTATAAAGAATCAATCATATTATCTAATGGTAAATTGCTATAGAGTGGTTGAATTTAGCACTTTTCAACCAACTCATCTTTTTTTCTGACTACCTAAATAGTACACACTAAGCTACAATATTAACTTTTAAGTACTTGGCAAAACTAAAATAAATCACAATCTAGAGCAGGCAATCCATTGCTACAATAGGTTATCTTGCAAAAGCAAACTAGGGCATGCTGATTGGCAAATATGTGTACAATCATTAAATACAGAAGCCTGTACTTGTAAACTTAGACCAATGAGAAGACAAACATATTTTTTATTTCTAATTCCCTCTGCTCCAGGACCCAAACTTTTTAAAGCATCTTGGGTACAGAAAGGACATAAAGCAGGTACTATGGGGAAATATAGCAGAGAACCCCAAGATATGCCACTCCCAAGTCACGTTCCGCTAAGGTGCTTCACAGGTTGAGAAGCTCTTTTTTTATCTGTAGTTCATTAGTGAATTGCTATTAAAAAAGCTTTTGTGTGAAGTTTCTTTGCCAGTTCAGACACAACCCAAAGGACTCTTTACTGGGAATCTATTATTTAAGTGAACAATGGTTTCTGGGATGTAGGGGAATTTAATAGTGCTATATCCTTCCTCATTAGCAAATAACTTTGTGATTAGCTTCTCCATTTTTTTCTCATAAACTTTTGCTATTATCATTGTAACAATTGATGGTCATAACCCTGACTGTGCTCACTGCCTTGGTTGTGGTACTCTGGAGATCACAAACTTCTAGTGACACCGGGGAGCAGGGTATGGGAGCCTCAGGATTCAACTGCCAAAGGGGATGATGTCAGCTATGTCATTTTAAGATTGCAAGGCAGATACTGTACCACTGAAAGACATCCTCAGGCATACACACATTTTATTATTTATTAAAAATCCCAGTGACAAGTAAGGTTATTTAAATTTCACACAAAGTACACACACAAATATAAAGAAATTCATGTAATTTATACTACTACCAAATCTTATTCGGCCACATTACTAACAGTATAGCTACCACATTTTTCTTTCAAAGGAGTGTAAGAGCATAAGGACAAAATCCAAAATGAATTGTTTCAAACCTGTTGCAAATGCGGAAAATGTTGTGCTGGTACTTCATTAAGAAAGGAAGTAAATTCTAGATAAAATAACTGAACAAGATAAAGCTTTATTATTGGCATATAATACTTAATGTTATCAGATTTAAACTTATCTCAGGATTACAGATATATTTAGTGATTAAAATATCTTCTAATATATGTAATTTTTAAGAATATATATTATTCCAGTCAATTTGGTATAAATGCATCTTGGGTTAATGTCAATCATTTATTTTGTCTCTAAAATTACTGATTTTTTAACACTACCAGCCAAAATCTATTTGATGTCTTATTTAAGGCCTTTATCTTGTCAGCTGCTTAGCTTCACTCCTGCTCACTATATACATGGTAAATGGAAAATAGTGTTTAATATATCACAGCATCAGAGACTTACAAGATACTAAGTCATTCCTATGAAGTAAATGATTCTGCTTGCACAAAACTCTAAAAAGGGTTGACTGATCCTGCTGATTGTGTTTTATTATATTTTTGTTTGGGATCGCACCCAAAAGTGCTCAGGGCTTACTCTGGCTCTACACCCAGGGATCACTCAAGTTGGGCTTAAGGGACGTGTCACATGGGGTGCAGAGGGTCTTTCAGGTGAAGGCAAGTGCTCTGCTCACTGTTCTATCTCTCCAGACAACTGATTGTGCTTTAACTAAAACATATCTCCTAATCATTCATAAAATCTGTATTTAAAACTTCTCCGTATGTTTGCTCTGTATTCATTAAACATATTCCATTAGTTTAGGTCATTAGTTTAGGTCAGCTTCTTCTATAGCATTTTGCATTATTCTTGTGTTTTTTTTCACTTTTCATCCAGAGTTCATCAACTCTGCATTCAGTAATAGTAGCACTGGAGCACTGTAGTCCCGTTGTTCAATTTCCTCGAGCGAGCACCAGTAATGTCTCCATTGTGAGACTTGTTGTTACTGTTTTTGGAATATTGAATATGCCACGGGGAGCTTGTCAGGTTCTGCTGTGTGAGCGGGATACTCTCAGTATCTTGCCGGGCTCACCGAGAGGGACTCGGAGATGGCTCTCTGAGAGTGGTTGCATTCAGTAATACAACCACTATTTTTCAACCAATTGGCTGATACATTCATCCTTCCCTCATTCAACACATATTATTGGGTATCTATCATGTATCAGGCTATCTAGACCTAATAGACAGGGAGATAGATAAATAAGTAGCCAAATTTAGGGAGGCAGATGGTAATTTGTAGATGTCATGGATAATTAGGCAGTGAAGGGACATGGCACATTAGGTGGTGGAAATGCTGATTTAAATGAGGTCTACAACTCTCACTGCGAAGGTAGAACTGGGAAGAGTTCAGAAATTAACAGGTGGAAAGTGAGCCACCATGAAAAGCAGCATCCATTTAAGGTGCTCCAGACAGTGGCACTATGAGGTCAAAATGCCCCATGGCAAGAGAAAATTGAGCTTGGTAAGAA
This sequence comes from Sorex araneus, assembly GCF_027595985.1. Taxonomy (NCBI): domain Eukaryota; kingdom Metazoa; phylum Chordata; class Mammalia; order Eulipotyphla; family Soricidae; genus Sorex; species Sorex araneus. Next base: position 180,632,268 of record NC_073304.1, read on the forward strand.
TACAAGGTTTGAAAACAATGTAAATCATCTTAATACTTAAATCAGACAACTAAAATTTTTTCAATGCTAAGAACCTGCTCTTGTACACATAAAAATGATAAACTATATTATGCTGCTTGTTTACCATTAGTATATTATGCGAAACATAAAATAAATTTTTTAATAAGGTTAAGGATGCATATATAAAGTACAACACTCATAAATACAAACTAAAATCCCCCTAATGAAGCTAAATTAAGTTAGATAGGTAGATGCAGTATTTTGGATTGCAAGTTGGATGGGGGAAGTAATATCCACAGTGTATGTGGTGCAGTCTTGTTAATGAAGATCGTGAAAACCATAACTTCCGTAGGTCTCACCTTTCCTATTTTTAAAGTCGCAAGTATAATATTATATTAGCATATTTTTCCATTTACTTTAAAAATGCTTTTCCAAAGGTTGTAAATTGATGTGACATTATTTCTGTGCTTGGTAGTAGCACCGTGATTTCATGATCACTGACTAGCCCTGAGAAAATAAGACTTGAGAAGAGGTTCAAGCATAGATGTGTGCTGCAAAATGCTAATACGGCATCAGCCAGGAACCTGCAGCCTCCTTTGGATTAAGGAGCAACATACAATTAAATGTGCACCTTTTCAGCCTTCGCTAATGATAATGGCTTACAAATCACTTGCACTAGGAAACAAAACTGTTTAAATCTGCAACTTAGAATTATTAACTTTTAAAATATTACTTCCCCTTCAATTCCACCTTCTCTTTATTTTTAGAAGATGCCTTAAAACTCTAGATCATACCAATCCCACTGGGAATATGTTACTTTCAAGAAAGAGCAATTTAGGATTAGGAGTAATTTTACAGATCATCTAATGCAACTTACATATTCAGACACCTAGAAACCAAGACCCAGGGAAATGAAGTGATATGCTGATTCCAATCCTTTCAGATTATAAAATATGAAGCAATCTAATTCAAGATATTAACCAAATTTTATTAATTCTCTCAATTTTAAAAATGATGCAAAGAGAAGTGTCAATGTTAATAGAAAAATAACATGAATGGGAAACCCTAAAATGACTAAAATTTACTATACTTAATTAGTTTTGAATTATTGCCTTCCATTATTGAGCATGATTTGTTTTACTCTATGGCTTATGTTTCAGTTTTGGATTTATCATCTTCTTACTCAATATTTTTTCTTTAAACCATTCTATCCTAGGCAATTAATATTATAGTATATTGATCATCCCTCCACTTTTACTCTTGTTCTTTGCTTTTTAATTATTTGAAAGTTTTCTTCATTATTTCTAAAATGATGTTATTATTATTATTATTATTGTTATTATTACAGGTCATTATAAAAGTTTATTTGCATGATAGCTTCAACATTAAACTTTTATGTTGCTTATTATATTTCTAGTTGATTCCAAATAATCTTTATTTTATTGGTTTCAGGGCCACTCCTAGAGATGTCCGGGGGTCACTTCTTGTTCTGCACTTCAGAATCACTCCTGCAAGTGTCTAGGGGACTATATGGAATGCCAGGGATCGAACCTGGGTTGGTTTCATGCAAGGCAAGTGCCCTGACTGCTGTACTCTCTCCAGCCCTGTATATCATGTTTTATTAAGTGTCTCCATAATTGTATTCATTCTATCAAGACTTCTGATGTTTGATTAACATTCTCCTCTACACTAGGAAAGAAATATGTCTTGATGGTATTTAAAGAAGAACTCCAGAACTTACTTGTTAAGATCACATCTAACTTGGGGATCTGTATATTATTATTGTAATCTTGCAAAACTTAAACCCCATAAGGTTTGTTTTCTTCATAGGCAAAATGGAAATGATATCACAACCTACCAATCTGATTGCTGACAGATTTAATATTCTAAAATACTTCTGACAACATTAACAATTCCTCCAGAATACAAGCTTTATTATATCTTATAAAACTTATCTTATAAGGTTTATCTTTATTAAAATATAAGAAGGAATATATATGTTTGTTTATTAAACTGAAAGATAATTTTACCATTTTCCCTCTCCTCTCATTTCATATTTTCTTTCACTATTAGTGTCTTCTCTTGCCCATCAATACTTTAAGGAGACAATGCCAAATGCAGTGCTATAAAACTCTTCCTTCCCTCATTGGAAAAATTCTTGTAATGATCTTATTTTTCTCTTAACAGCTCTTACATTTCACCAACATATACTGTGTTCTCCATTTTTTTAGTTTTTTCAAAAAATTTAATTAAAAAATAAAAAGAAATTTATTAATTTCTCCAGAAAATTATATGTGTATAAAAAATATATATATATATCCTGAGAACACATATATGCCCATTTTATTTTAAATTTATCTGCTCACTTGTAGCTTCATTTTGCCTCTCCAAGCCATAAATAGCAAATTTAGCAAAAATTCCAAGAGGTCCAGCTATTTTATAACTTCTATCATATGCATGTTTATAATAACTATCATATGCATAATATGCACCACTCTGGAGGTCCAATTTGTACTAACATATAATTTTTAAAAAACACAAAAAGATTTATAAAGCAGTGGAAAAGTACAAATATGGTAAAATGTGGCATCAATAGTCCTGTTTTGAATGCACTGTTAATGAAATTAAGTTACCACGCCCAGGTTTTGCTCTATTCTTTATCACCCTTTAAAGAAGAAAACTGTTGCATAAATTTATACTTCTCAAAGCTCTTCAATGTTTGATACTTACGTGAGCTCTGCAAAGAGGCCAGGATGCTAACATCATGATCAACTACACAATGACAGGCTACGGGATCCTAGATTTTGGATGCGGGATCAAAATTCCTAAAGAGCCAAAAACTGATACTGTAACTTATTCAGGATGCATACCACTATGATTCCACATAGTGGCCAGGAATTTTTTTGATGCTCTACCAAAACTCTTACTACCACACATTAACTGCCTTTTCTTAAACAGCTAGAGTGGAAATATTTGTGCATTTTAAATTCAAACTTGTTTTCATGGTAATTACATACCACACTATCTTCATTCTATCCTCACTATTTGCAATATTACATCAACACCAAATATAATTTTTAAATTCATTTTCTTATATAAAGTGGTTATGATTTAAGGTTTCTATTCATCACATAGAGATATGTTTTTACAAAAATAAATTATTGATAAATTAATTTATTAAAATTAACTTTTGAATGCGCTGGAGTGATAGCACACTGGGTAAGACATTTGCCTTGCACACGGCCAATCCAGTTTTGAGTCCTCCGCCCATTTCAGAGAGACCGGTAAACTACCAAGAGTATCTTGCCTGTATGGTAGAGCCTGGCAAGCTACCTGTGGCATATTCAATTTGCCAAATAACAAGTCTCACAATGGAGATGTTACTGATGCCCGCTCGAGCAAATTGATGAGCAACGAGATGACAGTGATACAGTGATACCGTCATATTGGATTTACACATTATATGGAGGTACTCATTTATTTTGTATAACTATAAAATGATAAATCCACAGTTTCTTTCATACCACAGTGTCACTCAAAGGAAACCAACTGTCATTGTGCCTTACAATGAATCACTATTGAGTAACTGAAACTCTCACTTGGGTTTTGATTAATATAAAATTTTATATTCCTCATTTTCAAAGTAATTAACTTTCAAGTATTATAACAACGAAAATTAAATTTTAAGAAAATGATTCTTTCTGTCGTATTTACTGTTCAAACGGACACAGCCACAGGCTAGATCGCTGTAAGTGCTGGCTGAATTAGCCACTGATACCAAAAGCAAAGATGTTTATGTCTCTTCCTTTCATATAACATCCTAGAAATAATCAAATTATCTACATAAATCCATAATACTAATGTATATATTCTCATCTGTTTATCTTGTCTTCTATTACTAAATCATAAATGTTTGTAGAACTTTTATCAGATATAATAAGATATTTTAAAATAAGAAACAGATCAGAACTCAGTAAAATATTAAAAATTAAGACAAAATCGTCACTTTTATCACTTGTAAAACTTGTCATCCCATTGCTCACTGCTTTGTTTGAGTGGGTGCCAGTAACGTCTCCATTCGCCCCTGTCACATGCTAGTGTAGCCCAATGGTATCTGCTCACTCCAGGAACACGAAGAGCATCAAACCATTCGTTCAGGGTCTTGATGAAGAAGGCTGACCACCTCGTAGGTGGGTGGCCAGGTATTCTTTTGGCATCCTGTGGAATCCATTCGTAATGGCTCTAGTCCAGCAGTCGTCTCCAAATCGCATTACGTGTCCCGGTCCATCTGATTTTTGATGCCTTGGCAAATGAGACAGCGTCCCTGATTCTTGATCGTCGACGGAGGTTGGATGTCAATGACACTTCCCACAGTGCCGCAATAGTACCAAAGAGCTCCCAGTTGGTGGTCATTCTGGGAGTTCTTTTCTTACACTTTGCAGACCTTTCTCCCCACTCCGTAAAGTAGAATTTGGTATGAAGGAGGTGGTCTGATACCGTTTGGAATTTTGGGACAGCAGGGACATCAGTCAGGCAAAACCGTCGATTGAAATATGATGTGGTCAGTTTTGTTGTGGAACTGTCCACCAGGAGACTCCCATGTCCAACATTTAGATTAGGCCTTTTGGAACTGCGAGTTACCATGGATAGTCTTGGTCGACATGATGAACTCAGTTTTTCACCCTGTTTGTTCCAGTCTAGGCCATGGTTCCTGATGTGGAGTTCTTTAGGCGACCTTCTCGGTCCTATCTTGGCATTAAAATCACGGACAATGACTTATACAAGGTGTGGTCTTCTTTAGAGAGATATTCTTTATTAAGATATTCCAAACTCTTTTATTTTCAATAAAATTCAGCAACATTCCAGGTCAAATGTAACAGTAAATCTCCTGACTACTAAATAATTTATCAATACAACCATTGCATGTCTTTGTTAATACAAAAGCACTTCACTCCTTCACAAGTACTATACCAGCAACTAACTCTAAAGAAAAGTTTTTCCTTGGATTTTGCAAAAAAATATGTCAGATAGTGTTTTAGTAACATCTAGACTGTGTTTAAAATAGGTTATCTAATGTTGTTTCTTGTAGAATTTTTCAGAGAAAATGTATGCAATGAAACCACTAGTTAACTAAATGAAAAACATTCTTAAATGGAACTGGTAGGGCTGATGGGGCACACCCAGTGATACTCTGGGGCTATTGCTCAATTGTGACTCCTGGCAGTGTTGGAGGAATGAATGCAATGCCAGGGATTAAAGCAAGAAACCTACCCCCACCACAACTCTGCCTGTGACCCTCTCTCTCTCTGGCTCTGGAATATATTTTCAAATAGAGCTATTGTTTAATGTATCATCCTACCACAATATAATGGGCAGAATTCGGGGCCAGGAAGACAGTACAGTGGTTAAAACACTTTTATTTGCGCACAGCTGGCCTGATTCAATTCCCAGAACCCCATCCAGTCCCTAAGCTCTGCCAGAAATGAACACTGAACAAAGAGCCAGGAGGAAGCCCTAAGCATAGCTGGCTGTGGTCCACAAACAAATAAATAACAAGGACAACAAGAACAAAATTCAAAGGAAAGAAGCAAAAGCAGATTAAGTTCAATGTTGCATAAAATGTAAGAAAAATTGAAGGGAAAATATACAAAAGCAGATTAAATTAAATGCTAGTATACAATTCAAGAAATAAATACATTCTACCAGGATTAATGTGTTCTAACCTATGGAAATTATTAAATATGAAATTTTCATTATTCTTAATACATTATTACACCTTCATAAAATATCTGAAAAAGTAATTTTAGCTGAAAACCAAATGGTAGATATATAAAGAAACACTAAACAAAGAAAATTTTTAGGGAGTATAGAAATAAATCCAAATATTTCATTTATAATCACAATATTTCTTAAATAGGCACTAAGACAGATATTTTAAATATATACATAATTCAATTCATCATATTAATGAGAAGATAAACTAAAAATTTTATTATGATTTTTATTTTAATTTATTTTAAGTTAAAATAATCTTTTTTTTTCAGTTACAAAATTGTTTAGGATTGGGTTTCAGTCATACAGTGTTTCACCACCCATCCCTTCACCACTGTACTATTCCCAGTGTGCCCAGTTTTCCTTAAAATTAATTATTAAAAAATTAGAGAAAATTTCCATACAATATAAAGAATACAATTCCACTGAGCAACAAACCTACTTTCTTATTAAGACTCAACTTAATAAAAAACAACAGGGTTGTTTAAAACCCCAAAACATTTTAATTTTTGACAAGTAAATTAAGTGAAGTAAATATACTCTAGGAGTAATATAAATCTATTTTATATTATAAATCTATTTTTATAAATCTATTTTATTTCTGTAAAGCCATATTCAAGTAAAACAATGGGAAATAATGAATACCATGAAAAACCTCTTCAACAGTATTTCTCTTGAGTTTAAATCACAGGTGAATAACCTAGGAGCCATTGTAATAACAATTTTTTTTTGTGGCTTTTTGGGCCACATCCGGCAATGCACAGGGGTTACTACTGGCTCATGCACTCAGGAATTAACTCTTGGCGGAGCTCAGGGGACCATATGGATGCTGGGAATCAAACCTGAGTCGGCCGCATACAAGGCAAACACCCTACCCACTGTGCTATTGCTCCAGCCCCTGTAATAACAATTTTTGAATAATCTTTCAGGTCCATAAAATGATGTTAGAAGCAATAAAACCCATTTTCATGCTTCTATTTACAGAATTATTCATAAAAGACAACTTGTGCTGTGAAAAGAAGCTAAATGTAGAGTGTCACATATCAAATTAAGACATTTAAAAAAAAGTCAGCCTCCTCAACAACTTCACTCTAAGATAAAGCGTACAACTGAACTATTTAAACTAACATGGTCTTTGCTTATTCCTTCATAATTCAGATGAACTAACCATGTTTACTGATGAGAATAATTGATCATTTATATAAAAAGTCTCAAGGTAAAAGAAAAATACAGAGAGTATTAAGAGTGGAGTTAGATACTATTCACTGTCATCTTCATTTAAATGGAAGAAATTAGTGCAAGTCATGGAAAAATCTGTCTCTTAGCGGAGAACCTTAAGGCACGTTACTTTAAAGGTTTTAGTCTCTCTTTGATGTAATATACTGTTTGTGAATATTAGAAAATGCATTATAGCATCGCTACAAAACATGAATAAATATTTTCTTTCTGCATTGCACGTTGTAATTTTAGAAAATAGAAGGCATCTTAAAATAAAACACAAAATCTAGAGATGTTTTCAGTCTTGATTCACTAAAAATGACCCAGAATTTTCCTCTCAGCAGCAGCTATTTCAGTTTATTGCCTCATGGTTCCAAGGTGACTGTAGCTTCAAGCACCAAGAGTTCATTTATAAGTAGAAGCAAGAAGGTGAAGAAAAAATGTTTATTCCCTACAAAGGCTTCTTTTCTGTAATGAATAAAAGAAAATATTTCTAGATCGCCTCAAATGGACTCTCCTCCCCCTGAAGTGTTGTTGATCAAAATGTGGTAGTATAGCAAGCATTCTCCTATATACAGGAACCAGAGGTAAAAGGGTCTCAAAACAGAACAAGAAGCTATGATTAATTTAGAATAATTATGGCATACCTCCAGGAAACCATGCATTTGTTTTCCAGAAGAAAAAATAAGGAATGAGGCTCTGATCAATAAGAAAGAATTTTAGGAAATATCACAATGAACAAAACAAGCACAAGAAAAAAAATTAGTACTGACAGGAGGTTAGGTAAAGGTTAGGTGCAGGGAACCTTTGACATATGTACTGATATGACAGAATGAAGTTTCAGCAGTGGCAAAGATGTGACTGAACCTAACTGACAAGGTAATATCAGCTAGTGCCTGCTTCCGAAGACTTCTTGAGTTCGGTTGATTATTTTTATCTCCATTTGAGTTGACCTTCTTAGACCATTTTACTCTCACTGTCTATGTAAATTCTGCATTTTTGTCTCCAAATAACTGTACCACTGTCATCCTGTTGCTCATCGATTTGCTTGAAGGGGCACCAGTAATGTCTCCATTGTGAGACTTCTTGTTACTGTTTTTGGCATATCGAATACGCCACGGTAGCTTGCCAGGCTCTGCCATGTGGGCGGGTTATTCTATAGCTTGCGGGGCTCTCCGAGAGGGACGGAGGAAATGAACCCGGGTCGGCTGCGTGAAAGGCAAACACCCTACCCGCTGTACTATCGATCCAGTCCCATAGTATGATATTGAAACTTAATTGATGAAGTTAATTTTACTTCATTCACACAGAGTAAAATTTAAAAGGTCTAGCATCTCACATAAAGGGAGTCAGGTTGCTTACTAAATATAGACTAAATCTGTCCCTGATTATCAATTGTACTTGTTACTTATGCAGAATATGACTGGTTATTTCAAGTCCTACAAAGATATCAAATGCGTTCTGTTGGTTTTGTTTTGTGGCCATATCTGGTAATGCTCAGAGTTCATTTTTAGATCTCTGCTCAGCAGGACCTGTATGGTCTGGGACTAAGCAGGCATGGCACGTGCCAGGCACAGGCGTTACCTGCCGTAGTAACTCTCTGGACCCTTAGGGTATTTATACCTACATAACTCCATTACTTTCTTTAAAAAATATTTTGTATGAAACTTTATTTAAACACCGTGATTTACAAATTTGTTCAGAATATAGTTGTTTCAGGTATTTAGTCTTCTAACACTGGTCACACCACAGATGTGACATTTTCTTCACCAATGTTCCCAGTTTCTCACTCACCCCCCCAAGCCTGCTCTCTTAGCAGTCACAAAATAATTTATATTATTATTGCTGGTTCATGTTAGAGCCTGGCAAGCTACCTGTGGCGTATTCGATATGCCAAAAACAGCAATAAGTCTCACAATGGAGACATTACTGATGCACGCTCAAGCAAATTGATGAGCAATGGGATGACAGTGATACAGTGATACAGTGATACATAAACTGGCAGTTCTTAACAAATCACTGCAGAGATTTCACATAAAAACTTTGAGTACTACACTAATTTGAGTGTGCTTTCACAAGTGTGTTTGTTATAATATTATGTTTTTATTGGAGAATTTATACACTATCATATATATATAATATATCTTATAATGAAAAGACAATATTGAGGGGCCAGAGAGGGTACAGTGGGTAGGGCACCTGTCTTGCATGCAGCCAACCCAGGACTAATTCCACATCCTATATCATCCCTGGTATACCACCAGGAGTCAAGAGAGAGAGAGAGAGAGAGAGAGAGAGAGAGAGAGAGAGAGAAACTATTACCACTTCCTTAATTTCTTACAGGAAAGAATTTGGGGGGAGTTATACAGATTTGGGCTATCTCCAAAAGTAAGCTTTATATCAAAGAAATCCTGTACATGGAATGAAGGCATTGAATTCCAGAGTGGGTGGCTATGTTCACTCACTCATCACCCTCCCCTCTCCCTGGCTCCTCAGCTGCTATCTCATTCTTTACTCAGGGTAAGGCCTTTGGTTGTCCCATTTATTACTCCAGAATCACAGTCCAATGTGTTGCTTCATATATGTGTAATGTTCAACTGTTCTCCAACAACTTGTCTGATTTTAATTTGACTCCTTTTCCAGATAGATAAAACAAAGAAGAAATTTTCTCTTTGCCCCATCACATTGAGTCAATTTAAATGAATTATGGAAAATATTATATATGTTAAAGACCAAAACTGCTATTATTATCATGACTATTTTTGTTATTATTGTAATGCATCTATAATTGAATAATCAAATAGAAGTATAAGCTAGCATCAACTATTAACTGAATGCTTTATTGTTTTACTTTAACATCAACTTTTTTGAGCTATTCATGTCAAAAAAGGGAACTAGGTTAATCAGTTTAACAATCACTCACATCCCTCAGTCTTCTAACCCATTTTGGCACCCAAAGTGGCTTCTTACAGCAATGCACTGGGCTATGAGCTGGGCTATGAAATTTCTGGCAGAATTTTCCCTGGACTTTATACAGAATTCCAAAGCCACTGGCTGAGAGACTTAACATCTCTTAATTGTCAGCAATGTGAAACGGTTCCTTTTTAGTAGGTCTGACTTTGGGGGGAAACTCCAAACAATAACAGTGAGTTTTTTGTTGAAATATTGAAGGTAATCAAAATAGCAGCCATTTCTCTAGACTGTGAATTAAGCCATAGCCCAACGCCTGGCCGAGAAGAGGAAATATCTCGCTTTCCCAGTTGTTTCCCATTTTCAGGGAGAAACGCAGCATGGTATCCACCATATTATGAGGCACGGGAAGAGGGATGAGAAAAAAAAAAAGGAAAAGGAAAAAAGAAGAGTTATGTACTTGGAGCAGTGGGACTACATATCTCTTCACTCTAAGCAATGGAAAACTAATTATCAAATGCTTCCTTGGTAGTAGGGCTGTCTTTCTTGGGGGAAAACTCCAACAACTATAGTGAGTTTTGTGTTGAAATATGGAATGCAATCAAGGTAAAGAGAAAATGAAGTGAAATTCATCAGTTATGCAGTTGGGGGTGGGAGGCGGGGTCAGAAGGTAGACTGGGGTTTTTGGTGGTGGAATATGGGCACTGGTGAAGGGATGGGTGTTTGAATATTGTATAACTGAGACGTAAGCCTGAGAACTTTGTAACTTTCCACATGGTGAGTCAATAAAATAATAATAAAAAAAGGAACTAGGGTTGGATTGTGGAGAAAGTGTGCAGTAGTTAAGCTGCTCGTCATGCATCCACGGCTCTATCCTGACACTGCATATGGTCCTCCAAGCATTGCCAGGAGTGGACACCCTCAGCACCACTGGGTATGACACCCAAATGAAAAAAAACTAAAAGAGGAACATGTAATAAAATACATAAAACTGAAAGTTATATAACACAAAACATATTATAATATGAATAATAAAGTACTATATAAGTAGTGAAATCTCAACATAATTTCACTTAATTCTAAGAGTTGTTTAATAGCTCTTTAATTGATGTCAAATTAGTTATGTATCTGATATATCTAATTTTTAAGTGAAATGTGCATGTAAAGGATTATACTTTCTTCTAACCCATATACTTTGTCATTGCATTGTACAATCCAAATTACTTTTCCAAGCACTTTCCCACAAGCAGTGAGCACTGCATATGCTCCCCAGAGCATACAATAATCCCTGTGCAAGCATACATCAGCAGTAGACAAAAAAAAAACAACTCAAACTCAAACAAAACAAAAACTAAATGAGGTTTATTTATTAAATGCATTTACTGCAACACTTTCCACTTCTCCTCTATAGATCTATCTATCTAGTCAAATCAGGATGTTCCTTATTTCTGTGAAAAGTTATACCTTCTCTTTGGGAAGTCACTAAAATCCTATTGGTCCCCTCTCTGGTAATGGTATTCAATAAATTTTAAAAATCACTGCTTCTTATTTAACGTAAATGCCAAGTGCTTGTACATCCAGCCTGCCAAGTAGGAGTTTTTTACAGTTTTGCCTCTGCTTTAAATTTCAGTCATCCTCCTAAATGAACTTGGAAAAAATTATAACTGGAATAGAGTACACACCAAGAAAATAAAAAAAAAGGTAAAATTGCTAAAGAAACCATGTTAATAACAAGCAGAAACATATAATACCTATCAAATTAAACTGTGGTATGTGTATATATATCAAGACAAATGACGTGTTTATATGTTATAAAATTAAACTGTCATATAAGTTGCAGTTCAAACAACTACTGCTAACAAATTTAGTTAGCACAGTATGAACTTAATTTTAAATCTAATAAACTACATATCTTAAATGGTTTTTTATAAGACAATGCTTCAATTCTGGTCTTACATTACAAGCTTCCAAATTGAGCATTCTTACTTCTCTTTCAAGGACAAAAGGTCACCCATAACCTAAGAGTGGGAAGGAAGAGATGAGGGAAGGATTTCCTTTTTCCCTTTTATAGTTTCTATGTCTGACAGATGTATAGATAATCACGTAGTTTTAAGAGATAAAAAAAATACAAAAAAAAATAAAACAGACAAAATTAGTGTTCTAGATCTGCTAGGCCCAAAAGTGCTTCAAGCTTTTAAATGTCAGGTGAAGGTATTTTAAGGTGAAAGAAACTATTTCTGGGAATGATGAGAGGTGCAATTCATTTCCTCACAATGAAAAATTTACAGGTCTTCAGAAAATTTAAAAAGCACATTAGAATAAGTGAAATAAACTTAAAAATAATATAGTTTATAGTATTTTTGTTCGTTCTTTATACGGGTCTCTTAAATCCCCAATTCAATCTCCCAAAGTAGCACCTTTATCCCCCTAGCACTGCCAGTAGTGATCTCTAAACACAGTCAGGAATATCCTGAGCACTGCCAGATATGCGCCCCCTAAACAAACAAACGAATGAACAAGAGAACAATGCAGAGTACTAGTGGACAAAATATCTCAGCCATCTCTAAAATCATAGATCATAAAATTCATAAATCATAAAATCATAAAAGTCATAAAATCATAAAATCACTTTGGGAAGAAAAAAATTCATCCAGGTGTAGGATAACATAGCTTCAGGTAGTTTAGGTTTATTGGGTTACTCCCGTCACAGTGCTCCCATTCCTCTGTGTTTATTTGTAGTTTCTTTCTTAGTGTTCTGTTGACTTGTAAATAATGTTTTTCTCTTCTCCTTGAGTCCTTTGCATAGTTTATTCATAGCAAGCCCTTTTTGTTTTTTTTTGGTTTTTTTGGTTTTTTTTTTTTGCTTTTTGGGTCACACCCAGCGATGCTCAGGGGTTACTCCTGCCTCTGCACTCAGGAATTACTCCTGGCGGTGCTTGGGGGACCATATGGGATGCCGGGGATCGAACCCGGGTCGGCCGCATGCAAGGCAAACGCCCTACCCACTGTGCTATCCCTCCGGCCCAGCAAGCCCTTTTTGTATGGACACAGGAAGACTTAACAAATGTTATGCTTTTGTAACCTGGGAGTCATTTGACTCTACATGATATTTTCCTCCAGGGCATCTGTTCTCTTGACCTAAGCCTCAGCTGCCCTTACTTCCTAGCATCCCCAAAGCAGGGTCCTGAGGACGTGGGACGAGAAGGACCCAGGGCAAGGGATGAGTTGTGTGCTACCCTGGCATCGAGATGGGCCTGGCCAAAGTGCCTAATGCTTAACTATAAGTCAAGAGCTTGATCATGGACAAATGTTGTCATGATCCAAACAGTGATAACTAGATTCGGACCCTGCTAGGGTGAGGAATGATTAATCTGACCTGAGTGCTGTGATCTGAGCCTGTGGCAAGATGTTGCCAGGAGAGCTGCCTTGCAAGCCTCAATGTATCCCTTGCTATGTCCATACAAAAATAACTAGTATTAAGATGTTAATAAGTTCCTGGACTAAGGAAAAGAAAAAAACCTTAAGAGTGAGGAAGGGCTTTGGAATGCCCTGCCCTCAGGAAGGGCTTTCTTATGTTGATTTTGCTACCTGGCTGGGTGTAGCCTAGAGGGCAAGGTGGGAGAGACAAGTAGCAGGAGAAACTAGAGAAGGAGAGAGGCTGCAGTTGATGCAGAGAGAGGCCGGAGCTGGGAGTGCAGGAGATGAGGAAGATGGAAGATTGAATAAACGGTAACTAATCAGCAACCAGCTTGGTCCTCCTTCTTCCTTCACCTGTTTTTGACTACCGGCCGTCCCGATCCAGTCCACACACAGTGGTTCTGGGGCACCGAATGTGGGCAGTGAGACAGAGCCGCCTGGAGAGCCCTCGAGTGCACTCACCCCTTGGCGAGCTTTAGTTTTTTACATCCAGGGATGTTAAAAGATGATTAGCAGAGCAAAGAGGTGTGGGTATGCAAAGATAAGCAACTTTATCATGTAGATGATGGTACTAGTGAAAAATGCTTAAAGCACATCATCAGGAATGTAATGGGGACTGAATGCATTGAGGTTGGAGTAGCAGAAGTACAAACACACAGGGTAGAAAGAATTAAGACCTTAAAGGGTTCCATAGCACCGTAGTAGCACCGTAGCACTGCTGTCCCTTTGTTCATTGATTTGCCCAAGCTAGCACCAGTAACATCTCTATTGTGAGACTTGTTACTGTTTTTGGCATATGGAATACATCATGGTAGCTTGGTGCTTGGGTAGCATGGGTAGCTTGCATGCTCTGCCATGTGGGCGGGATACTCTTGGTAGCTTGCTGGGCTCTCCAAGAGGGATGGAGGAATCAAACCCGGGTTGGCCACGTGCAAGGCAAACGCCCTACCTGTCATGATATCGCTTCAGTCCATGGTCACAAGAGCAGGAGATTAACACTCAAAACAAAAGAATGAGCTTTGGTATACATGTCTGAAAATATACTTATAGGCATATGCGTACATCATAAGACACTCTGTACTCATTTTCCATAATTACCACAACATATTTGATTGGAGGCAAGATGGCGCCGATGCGCCAGAATCTTTCACGCTCTCCTGAGCCCAGCTCACCATCTCACCTTAGACAACATGCAGGTCAGCACACCAGCAATGAAACTCTACATGTGATCCCTGCTGGCACTCTATGCGTAATTCCTGTTGGACATCACCAGCTGTTTTGCAAGATTCGAACAGAATGGCATTGGCAGTGCATGCAGAAACCGCAGCAGCAGCCTCAGTGTTGCCGCCTGCCCCAGCCAGGCCAAGTTGCAACACCATCGGACATAGAGCCATGGCAGCAGTGCACACAGTGTCTCATTCACTGTGGTGTGCTGTCATCCACTGGGTACCTGGGACTCAAAGCAGGTGTTCGATCTGGCACAGACCCTATTCTATAGGATTCTGCTCTGCCAGCTGCTCAACAACCTCTGGGTACACTCCATCAACCTCAAGGAGATCAACTTGAGGCCACATATGTCCCAGGTGCTGCCCAGAGATGCAGGTAGGTGCATGTCTGTCAGTGTGCAGATCTTTACAACATGCCAGTCAACCAAAAGCTTACATTCAGTAGACTGGGAACACCTGTAAAGGCGATTAGAGGCCGCCCCAAAAGCCTCCGTCTTTCTTGGAGAGCCCAGCAAGCTATTGAGAGTATCCCACGCTCATGGCAGAGCCTGGCAAGCTACCCGTGGCATACTCAATATGCCAAAAACAGTAACAATGACGGTCCTCATTCCCCTGATCCTAAAAGAACCCCCAGTACATCATCAGGCTACATTAGCACATGACAGGGATGAACGGAGACGTTACTGGTGCCTACTTGAGCAAATGGATAAACAACGAGATGACAGTAATACAGGCATATATATATGTGTGTGTGTACATATATATATTCATATATATATTCATATATATATATTTCCCACCATGATTTGTTGCCTACTGTCTGAACTCCTTCAAATATGGTGTGGTAATTATGGAAAATGAGTAGGGAGTGTCTTATGATATGTCACTTGGCCACTTTCATGGCTTTCGCAGCCAGGAATATGTTCACTCATATGTGAAGCTTGGACCGAGTATGTGGAGCAGCCTGGAGCATGACAGCGGTTGGATTGTGGAGGTTGGCTGCTGGGGCTGGGTCCCTTGGGGTGGGTAGGGCTCTCACTCGCCCCCACTCTGGGGCGCCCTGGTGCAGAGTCTGGGGGCATGGTTACGGGGGCCCTCATTTTATGCTCCCTTCCGGGAGAAGCAGCCGTGAGTTCTGGATGATGGCCCATATGGAGATTATCTGGTGCCCCCAGGAGATGGCTTATGGGTGTGACCACTGGATCACCGGAGACTGGGGGAAGCAGGCAGAGGATCTCTGCAGCCGAGTCCCTTTGAGTCCAGAGTCCAACGTCACAAAGCTCACATCACCCAAATTTTAACATGTCAGTGATATCCTCTAGAATGTCTTAATGGCTCCTGCCAAAATGGAACAATCTTCACATTGTTTTCTACATGAGCACCCCTTTGCAAGCATGTTCAGCAGCTCTTCATAACAATACAAAATATATTTTTTCATTTGTGTTTTGGGACAGGGCTTGGGGCTTGGGATGGAAACATCCTGAATTTGGTGGTGCAAAGGTGTAATGGTGGTGGTATTGGTGTTTGAATATTAATTGTAATCAAATATTGAAGTAGCTTATAAAATACATTTTTTTAAAAAAAGGACGAGGCTTAAAGAATGTCTTAAATAGCTCCAGAAAAGTTAATATTAGAACAAAGCTGCAGTTGAAATATAGAGACAGAAATAAATGACATCCACATTTCTGCTCTAATATTTTTTGTGGCGGAGAATATGGGAATACAAACATAGAACAAGGTATCCATTTCAATGGTTACTTGTTGAAGGAGAATAGGCAAGAGTGAGGGGGGAAAAAACCAGAAAGACAGGCCTATGATGGATACATCTTATTTGGAACATGTATGTTAGAATTTTATGGGGCCCTCTAGAAAAGAAAGAATATTGGTAATATAAAAAATATAAAGTTTAGGATATTGAGTTCTCAGGCAAGAGAGGTAAATTGGAAATAAAAGTTAAAAAGGAAAGAAAATGAGTTATCAAGTTACAGATAGTAACAGCAACAATAAAGGAAACTACATGGTGAACTCAATGCAGAAATACCAGACTCAAGAGCTTCCTGCGTTCGCACAATTTGTTGGGCAGTGCATACAAGTGAGAGCAGATGAAACAGTACTGATAATGTGAAAGTTTAAGTGCTATCCACGGGAAGATAATTCAGCAATATGGACTTCGAAAAAAACCTATGCACCTATGCGCCAAGTAGAAGGAAAATCAACATATCACCTGAACCATAGAAAAAGTGCCCTTCATAAAGGGGGGAATAGCAAGAAGTCGCCACGTTCTTGTAAGTAAAGACTGATGTGTCTTCAGTGACATTTAATTACAATAGCAAGCACATCTTCACTGGAGTAGTGAAGGCAGAAGTCAAAGTGCATTTTTCCAAAGATTTAATGGAAAATGAAAAAAACTAGTAGTGACTAGAGAAGAGCCCATTAATCTATGTATCAATTAAAGTGAAATGTTAAATTTTGAAAGGTTAAGTGATAATAATTGGCAGGAATGCAGAATTTGAATCCATTTGCCAGAGAAGAATATCTGCAATCTCATGGTGAATGACCCTGGGCAAAGCTCTATCTGGGTGCCTGGGAGCAACTTTCCACACTAATAACGGTGAGCTCTTCTATCCCCAGGCTGCACTGCTATCCTATTTTAATCTAAAATTGTGTCTATTTATATACAATGTGATGATTAAATATGCAGATAGTGACATGATGACTGGTGTCAAACTGCTCAAGATCTTTCCTAAAAGTTACCACTGTGTGATGAGACTAAAATCTACTCTCAGTCTCCTTCTAAAATGTAATAATTATTAGCAAATTATATTAAATATAGGCATTAGGCAAATGTACTAAACTTCTAGTTATCTACTTACTCATCCTTTATCACTTCGAATATGTGATGTGACCCCCATCACTCCTGTCACTTGCCATCCTGTTCCTGCTTCAGTGATAACGGTTTCACTTGCAGCTTTTTAATATTGCAACATCTATTTAAACATTGGGAATGTAAGTGACATGATACAGATCATACCAAAAAAGATCCTTCTTTCTCTTATCAGTTTATTTCCTTAGGATAATGTCACCCAGGTTTGTATAGACTGTTCCAAGAAGCAAGCTAGCTTTCTTTCTCCTGGTAAACACGATTTTATCATATACATATATGCACACCCTATCCCCCTCCCCCATATCTTCAAATATCTGTCCAAGGTATAACTGCTAGATCATGTGGTAGTTCTGCTTAATAATTTGAGGGATTTACATACTGTTTCCACAGTGGTGCTATAAAATTATACTACCTCAAATCTATCTAAAGGATGTTTTTTCTCCAAGTCCTTTCCAACACTTGTTAATTCTTACCTAGATGATGACCAATCTAGCAGGTGTGTGGTCATATTTCACTATAGTCTTGATTTGCATTTCCCTGATAATTAGTGATATTAAGGCCTTTTTTATGTATCTGCAGGCCAATTGTATGTCATCTTTGAGAAACTCTAGTTCAGAGGTCTTCTGCCCACTTGTTTTATTTTTATATCCTCCTTCCCTTTCTTCTGTTGCCCTTACTGCAGCGTTCAAGGGTCAAACACTAGGTTGTGGTGGTTACACATCTGGTTTTTGGGCTCACAAATTTGGTTTGGTTACTCACACACAATTCAGTGCACCAAAATATCCCAGTTGTGACACAGGGGATCCAGTAACCAGTAACAATGTAAAGGATCGTACTCAGAAATGCAACATGCTATGGGAGCTCTAATTCCTGCCTCCCAGTTTACAGGCTTCTACTGTGTCATATTGGCATTTGATTTCTTTCTGTGGAGTATTCTAATAACTTTACATACTTTATAAATTAATTCCTTACCTCACTCACAGCTTGCAAATATTTTCCCATTCCATCATTTGTTTATTTACTCTGTCAATTATTTTCCCTGGTTGTAAACATATATTTATTTTGCTGCAATTACATAACTGTATCTTGGCTTCTGATGCCTATGCTCAAGGGTTTCAAAAAAAAGAAATCATTGCCCCCCCAAAAAACAGCAAGGATCTTTATCCCTATGGTATCTTCTAATAGAAAAGGAAATAGATAAGATCCTAGAAATATAATTTACAAACAGAAATTTGGATAAATAATGGCTAACATTGCCAAAGCACTAATAAAACATCTTCCTACAGATAAAATTCCAGAGTATGAGGGCTTCATGATAAGTTCTACTAAAAGGTAAAAAACTAATATTAAATCTTCTCAAATTCTAAAAATAAAGAGGCAAATTTCCAGAAAAATTTGCAAAACAAACACTCCCTTATAACCAAGTCAGACAAGGAAAGGAAAAAACAATAGGTGATCAATATTCCTGATAAAGATAGATGAATAAAAATCAACACAATATTAGCAAATTGAATTCAACAGAATATTTAAAGAAAAAGTTGTGCATTTTAAATACCTGATACTACTATTTGTAAACTATATGTCAAAAAAACTGAAGACTATGAGGTATTTAGAATTAATCTTTCTTTCATTTTGAAATGAAATGAAAAATTCAGGAGTGAAATTGAATTTTTGAACAAGCAGTTGAATTGATACAGATTCTGGAAAGTTTCACCGTTGTTTCCCATTCTGCAACTTAACTTATCAAATCTACATTTACTGTTTCATTATTTCTTAATCTGTTTTAGTTTGTAATGCAAATCCTCTAAAATATCTTAGGGTTCAGGCTTTCCCGTCCGCCCGGCTCCCTCCAACCCGGCCTTTTCCCAGGTAATCAGGAGACTCCCAGCCACGCCTCCCGAGTGTGCCCCTGGTTGTCCCAGGAGCCCCTGCTAGGAAGAAACGGGGGCGTGGCCTGAAAGGGGCGTGGTCTAAAAAGGGGCGTGGCCTCCTGCCAGAGCGGCCGCCCCTAACGCGGCCGCAGATATTATTTCCTACCTTAGCACATTAGATATGGTCTTCTTGCTTTGAAAATCGGTTTAACACATCTCATACACTTATGCAAACTAGCCTATTAGCTCTAAGTTTAGAAAAATTATCAGGAATAAGAGAAGCTTAGCAAAGCTTTTGTAAAGACAACTTAGCCTTAAGTCTTCATTAAAGCCCCAACATCAATCACAAAGAAAAGGCTGAGTGTAAGGAAGACTTCTAGAATAGGAATAAAGCTGCCATCAGAAATAGCACAAACAGAGCCCCTCCTTCTCTCAGCAAGTGGTAGGAGGAATAAACACCTACAAAGTTCCAATCCTATACTTCCATAACAATATGAAGAAGCAGCGAAAATCCCCTCCACGAAGAGAGGGAGAAGAAAAGATACTAGAAACCTCAAAAGAGGCTCCCAACATCTACGACCTCTCAGATAAACAATTCAGAGAGGAAATCTGGAGGAGAGTCGACCTACTCCAAGCAAATATGGAACAGACATCCAATAAATTAAGGGAGGAGATGAATGAAGCGCTGGAACGGTCTACCAAGAAAATACAGGAAGAAATGAGAGCAGAAATGAGAGCAGAAATTTCAAACCTTCGAACGGAAGTCTCACAAATAAAGGAATCGGTAGATGAAATAAAAATCTCACTAGATGCCCTCAACAGTAGAATGACTACAGCCGAAGACAGAATCAGTGATCTGGAAGATGAGCTGCAGAAATCTTATAGACAACAACAAATCATGGCCAAAGACCTCAAAATGGCTATAGAGCGAATCAGAGCCCTGGGGGATGACTTCAAGAGGAACAACATAAGAATCATTGGAGTACCAGAACCGCAGGGAAGCAACCCCAATGAAAAAAACACAGTCAAAGATATCATTGCTAAGAAATTCCCAGAGCTGGACAAGGCAGGCATCCAGATACAAGGAGTCCGAAGAGTACCAGCAAAAAGAGACCCGAATAAAAAGACCCCAAGACATATCATAGTCAGAATGACGGATACCATCGATAGAGACACAATTCTGCAAGCAGCAATAGCAAGGAAGGAAATCACATACAAAGGAGCACCCCTCAGATTTACGGCCGATCTGTCAGAAGAAACCCTCCGAGCCCGAAGACAATGGTGGGACATAGTGAAAAAACTCAACAAAATGAATGCCTCACCAAGAATACTTTATCCAGCTAAACTCTCACTCAAACTCGAAGGAACCATACACTACTTCTCGGATAAACAACAGCTCAGGTCCTTCATAGATTCAAAACCAATCTTGAAAGAAGGTCTAAAGGGGCTACTGTAAGACAAGGAGGAGCCCCATAAGAACAACAAATCCCACAGAAAGATGACACAAAACCACATCACAATAATCTCTCTCAATGTCAATGGCCTAAATGCACCTATCAAGAGACACAGAGTGGCTAAATGGATCTGGAAATTAAACCCAACATTCTGTTGCCTGCAAGAAACACACCTGAACAAACAGAGTAAACATAGACTCAAAGTCAAAGGATGGAAAACAATCCTCCAAGCAAACAACCCCCTTAAAAAAAGCTGGAGTGGCCATCCTGGTATCCGACAACATAGATTTTAGGATGAAAAAGATTAAAAGGGACAGCGAAGGTCATTTTCTGTTTATCAAGGGATATGTACAACAGGAAGAAATCACACTCTTAAACGTATATGCTCCTAACGAACGACCGGCTAAATATTTAAAACGACTCCTAACAGACTTCAAAGAGGACATCACTAACAGCACAATTGTAGTCGGAGACTTCAATACGGCCTTATCGCCTCTAGATAGATCCACAAGAACAAAACTCAACAAGGAAACACTGACTCTGAAAGAAGAAATAGAAGAGAGAGGCCTAATAGACCTATACAGGGCCTTACACCCCAAAAAGAAAGAATACACATTCTTTTCCAGTGCACACGGAACATTTTCTAAAATAGACCATGTACTGGGCCCCAGAACATACCTCAATAGAATCGGAAAAATAGAAATTGTATCAACCATCTTTTCAGACCACGATGCGCTGAAGATAGAAGCTAACCACTCACTGACACGGAGAATCAAGTCAAACACTTGGAAATTAAACAATTCAATGTTGAACAGTGAGTGGGTCAGGAAGGAAATCAAGGAAGAAATCAAAAAATACTTAGAAACAAATGAGAATGAAGACACGAGCTGCCAAAACCTATGGGACGCAGCTAAAGCCGTGCTAAGGGGAAAATTTATAGCTCTCCAAGCATTCCTCAGGAAGGAAGAAAGGGCCCACATAGACAGCCTGACTTCACGACTCAAGACCTTAGAAAAGGACCAGAAAAAGGACTCCAAACCAGACCGAAGGAAAGAAATAATAAAAATTAGAGCAGAAATTAATGACATCGAAACCAAAAAAACAATCCGAAAGATCAAGGAAACAAAGAGTTGGTTCTTTGAGAAAATAAATAAGATTGATAAACCGCTAGCAAGACTCACAAAGAAAGAAAGAGAGAAAACTCTAATAAATCGAATCAGAAATGAAAAGGGGGACATAATAACAGAAAACAGTGAGATTCAAAAGATCATTAGAGACTACTTTGAAGGTCTTTACGCCACAAAAAAGGAGAACCTAAAAGAAATGGATGGATTCCTTGATTCCTACAATCTCCCAACACTGAAGAAAGAAGACCTGGAATACCTGAATAGACCCATCAATGCTAAGGAAATTGAAACTGTAATCAAAAACCTCCCCAAAAACAAAAGCCCAGGCCCAGATGGTTTCACTGGCGAATTCTTCCAAACATTTAAAGAAGACCTATTGCCTGTTTTCCTCAAACTTTTCCAGGAAATTGAAAAAACAGGAACTCTCCCAAACAGTTTCTATGAAGCACACATCTCCCGAATACCAAAAGCAAACAAAGACACCACTAAGAAAGAAAATTACAGACCAATTTCCCTGATGAACACCGATGCGAAGATCCTCAACAAAATACTAGCAAATAGGATCCAACAATTCATCAAAAAGATCATACATCACGACCAAGTGGGATTCATCCCAGGGATGCAAGGATGGTTTAACATTCGGAAATCAATCAACATAATCCAGCATATCAACAAAAGTAAAGATAAAAACCATATGATCATATCAATAGATGCAGAGAAAGCATTTGACAAGATCCAACATCCTTTCATGATGAAAACCCTCGCCAAAATGGGGTTTGGAGGAACTTTCCTCAAGATAGTCGAAGCCATCTATCACAAGCCTACGGCAAGCATTATCCTCAACGGGGAAAAACTAAGGGCCTTTCCTCTGAGATCGGGCACAAGACAAGGATGCCCACTCTCACCACTCCTCTTCAATATAGTACTGGAAGTACTTGCGATAGCTATTAGACAAGAAAAAGAGATTAAGGGCATCCAGATAGGAAAGGAAGAAATCAAACTCTCACTATTTGCAGACGACATGATACTATATCTAGAGAAGCCTAAAACCTCTACTAAGAAACTCTTAGAAACAATAGACTTATACAGTAAAGTTGCAGGCTACAAAATCAATACCCAAAAATCCATGGCCTTCATATATGCAAACAATGAGGCAGAGGAAAGGGACATGAAAAAAGCAATCCCATTCACAATCGTGCCCCAGAAAATCAAGTACCTCGGAATCAGCTTAACCAAGGAAGTAAAAGACCTTTACAAAGAAAACTACAAAACGCTACTCCATGAAATCAAAGAGGACATGAGGAAATGGAAACATATACCCTGCTCGTGGATAGGGAGAATCAATGTTGTCAAAATGGCAATACTCCCTAAAGCATTATACAGATTCAATGCGATCCCTATAAGTATACCCATGACATTCTTCAAAGAAATGGATCAAGCAATCCTAAAATTCATATGGAATAACAAACGTCCAAGGATAGCTAAAACAATTCTTGGGAAAAAGATGATGGGAGGCATCACCCTCCCCAACCTCAATCTTTACTACAAAGCAGTAACAATTAAAACAGCATGGTACTGGAACAAAGGCAGAGCCATAGACCAATGGAACAGGGTGGAATATCCCTACACACAACCCCAAATGTATGATCATCTAATCTTTGATAAGGGAGCAAGAGATGTGAAGTGGAGCAAGGAAAGCCTCTTTAACAAATGGTGCTGGCACAACTGGACAACCACATGCAAAAAAATGGGTTTAGACCTTGACCTGACACCATGCACAAAAGTCAGATCAAAATGGATTAAAGACCTCAACATTAGACCACAAACCATAAGGTACATTGAAGACAAGGTCGGCGAAACCCTCCACGATATTGAAGATAAAGGTATCTTCAAACGTGACACGGAACTAAGCAATCTAGTAAAAACAGAGATCAACAAATGGGACTACATTAAACTAAAAAGCTTCTGCACCGCAAGATATACAGTGACCAGAATACAAAGACTATCCACAGAATGGGAAAGGATATTTACACAATACCCATCAGATAAGGGGTTGATATCAATGGTATATAAAGCACTGGTTGAACTCTACAAAAAGAAAACATCCAACCCCATCAAAAAATGGGGCGAAGAAATGAACAGAAACTTTACCAAGGAAGAAATACGAATGGCCAAAAGGCACATGAAAAAGTGCTCTGCATCACTAATCATCAGAGAGATGCAGATCAAAACAACCATGAGATACCACCTCACACCACAGAGACTGGCACACATCCAAAAGAACAAAAGCAACCGCTGTTGGAGAGGATGTGGGGAGAAAGGGACCCTTCTACACTGCTGGTGGGAATGCCGGCTAGTTCAGCCCTTTTGGAAAACAGTATGGACGATTCTCAGAAAACTAGAGGTTGAGCTCCCATTTGACCCAGCAATACCACTGCTGGGAATATATCCCAGAGAGGCAAAAAAGTACAATCGAAACAACATCTGCACATGTATGTTCATCGCAGCACTGTTTACAATAGCCAGAATCTGGAAAAAACCCGAATGCCCCAAAACGGATGACTGGTTGAGGAAACTTTGGTACATCTATACAATGGAATACTATGCAGCTGTTAGAAAAAAGGAAGTCAAGAATTTTGTAGTTAAGTGGATGGGCATGAAAAGTTTCATGCTGAGTGAAATGAGTCAGAAAGAGAGAGACAGACATAGAAAGACTGCACTCATCTATGGTATATAGAATATCAGAGTGGGAGACTAATACCCAAGAACTGTAGAAATAAGTACCAGGAGGTTGACCCCATGGCTTCGAGGCTGGCCTCACGTTCCAGGGAAAGGGCAACTCAGAGAAGCGATCACCAACTACATTGTAGTTGAAGGCCATGTGGGGGAAGGGAGTTGCGGGCTGAATGAGGGCTAGAGACTGAGCACAGCGGCCACTCAACACCTTTATTGCAAACCACAAGAGCTAATTAGAGAGAGAGAACAGAAGGGAATGCCCTGCCACAGTGGCAGGGTGGGGTGGGGGGGAGATGGGATTGGGGAGGGTGGGAGGGACTCCGGGTTTACGGGTGGTGGAGAATGGGCACTGGTGAAGGGATGGGTTCCCGAACTTTGTATGAGGGAAGTATAAGCACAAAAGTGTATAAATCTGTAACTGTACCCTCACGGTGATTCTCTAATTAAAAATAAATAAATTATTAAAAAAAATAATAAAAAATAAAATATCTTAGGGTTTATACATGTCATATTTGACATAACATTACAAGTGATGAATGGTATATTTTGAATGCTAGTGATAAAAGTTTTTATTTTAATTAATAGGTTGTGATATTTTGACACTAAGAATTTCCAAATTTAAACGGAAAGAATTTTATACTCTACAATGCTGTAATAGAACAAATGTAACTAAAAATATTCTGAAACTGTGTTTAAGATATCATTCAAAATATTTGCTTTAAAATGTTTTATATTATAAATAACCCTCTATCCAATATGTAAAAGTTCTCTGAGAAATAATTTTAATGTGGAATTATATTTGTATTTAGCTTAAATTATAGAACACTTACAAAAACTGGAAATACTGGCCTCGGTGGGCATCTTCAATATCTCTAAAGACATTCTTACTTCTTGTTGAAAATAAATGGCATTAATAAACTGTGATAACTGTTTTTAAGGCAAAATACAGCTAAACTCAGTATTTCTCCTCCCAGAAAATAAACTGTCTATAAGAACAACAAAAAGAACAACAAAATTCTAAACACAAAATTTCTGTCAAAAAATCACTTTATTTAAATATAAACCTTGTTTGCATATTTTAAGTGCTTAGTGTGTCTATGAATATGTAGAAGACTCTCATCACCAGTGTTTCAAATGAAATAGGAAATTCATAACTGGATGGTAATTCGAAGGTTCCATTAAATTGGTATAAATTTATGACTAGATCCACCTCCAGCATTGCACTAGTGTCCCAGAACAAGTGATAAAATATAACATAACACATTTACCTTTGACAAAATTTCAGTTGCCTTAGAGATTTTGCAGTGATTTGTGGGAAGATTTATTTCATAAACTTTTTATTTAAGTGAACTTTAACATCCTAAAGAACACAGTAATCCAACAGATGAAAGAAACCGAACCTATAGAAGGAAAAGATCATTTCTTTGCTTCTTTTCTTACAGAATTGTTCGGTTTGGTTTGCTTGGTTTGGTTTGGGTTGCTTTTGAATTGACCCCATGTTCAGAAGTATCTCCTGGTGGTACTCAGAAGGCTGTATGGTTCCAGATATTGAACCCCAGTCTCCTAGGTGTGAAGCCTACATCCCAGCCAGTTCAGCTACCTCTTCTGGCTTAAAACTTTTGTCTTCTATATGGGATGAAATTGCAGCTAAAAATAACTAGGAATTGAAGGCTGGAGCAAGAGTTAAGTGGGTAGGACACTTGACTTGGATGCACCCGTCCCAAGTTCAATTCCCAGCACGCAATAAAGTCCCTCAGCACTGCCAGCAGTGATTCCTGAGCAAAGCCAGGAGTGAGCTTGATCACTGCCAGGTGTGGCCCAAAGACAAACCAATCACTGAAAATTTCAATTTATAGCTACTGTCCATAAAAGATAAAAGTCAAATAAATAATAGGCCTATTCAAAGCTGAGTCCAAGTTCTTAAAATAAAATAATATTCAATCATGTAGATTGTGTTAATTAGAAAAACTGTCTCCACTGAAGCATTTTGTTTGAGACTATATACACAGTTCTAATATTGAATAAAATTTAAAGATCTGATACAGTAATAATAAACTCAAAATTCTTGACTTCAAAATCTTGAGAAAATTATCTTATATTTGTACAACTGTAGATCTGATTCAAATTTCTAGATTATGCTAATTAAGAAAGCTGTCTCAACTAAGCATTTTAATTTTGTTTGAGACTATATACACAGTTTTGAGATTAAATACAATTTAAGGATCTTATATGTTATTGATAAATTCAAAATTCTAAACTTTAAAGTCTTGAGAATCCAAAATACAGCTCTCGGAGGATTTTTATATATTGAATTTGAACGCCCTGTTTGGCCAGGGCTTCAGTGACCGCCTCAGTCTCAACAGAATCGAAGGCCTTCTTTAAGTCGATGAACATTAGACAGAGCAGCATCTGGAACTCTCAACAAACTTCAGTGAGTTTGGTCACTGTGTGGATATGGTCTACCATGCTGAATCCCCTTCAAAACCCGGCTTGATTGCATGGTTGTCCTTCGTCTAGTGTTCTGTCTATTCTATTCAGGATGACACGAGTGAACAACTTGTAGACAACAGACAGCAGGCAGATTGGGCGATAGTTGCCGATGTCGTGGATGTCTCCCTTCTTTTACAACAGAACGGTCCTACTGGTTTTCCACTGAGATGGAACCTTGCATACAGACAGATAGCATGTGAAGATTTGAGCCAGTGTATTGATGAGTACTGGCGGCAGATTCTTCAGGTGTTTGGGTCTGACCTTGTCTGGACCAGGTGCTGTACGCACCTTTACCAACGAAATGGCGTGTTGGATTTCAGAAGGGAGAACATTGGGAACGACATATTCATCCTGCGGAATTTGGTATGTGGGCAGGTGGACATGGCTGTCAAAGAGATCCGAGTAGAAGGCATGAATAATCCTCTCCATTGCCTTTCTGGAAGAAGTGATAGATCCATCGGGACGTCAGAGGGCAGTCATCTTGGTCTTGTAGTTGGCGAAGGACAGGGGAACGTTGCAAATACATTGCCAAGCGGCACAAATGCTGGACAACTTAGATCATGAGTGTGGAAAGGTCAGATTGCAGCTGAATCTCAACAAGATGATGTTCATGAAAAACTAACTGGTCCCTGAAGCTCCATTTGCTCTCAATGGAATGAACATCTCCGAATGCAGCAGCTATGTATACCTGGGTTGAGAAATCAACATGAGGAACGACTTGATGCCAGAACTGCTCAGGAGGAAGAGAGCAGCGTGGAATGCCTTCAAGAGCATCGAAGAAGTGGTTAAGAGAACGAAGAACCTCTGACTCTGAGCACATCTTTTCAATTCCACCGTTCTTCCTGCACTAACATATGCCTCAGAGACCTGGGCTCTATACAAATAGGATGAGAACACTATTAGGGTATCCCAAAGAGGAATCGAAAGAGCTATGCTAGGAGTATCAGGTCTCACTCAAGTGAGAGAAGGAATCTGGAGTTCTGACCTCCGTCAACGGTCAAGAATCAGGGACACTGTCTCGTTTGCCAAGGCATCGAAAATCAGGTGGGCTGGTCATGTAATGCGATTCAGAGACGACCGTTGGACTAGAGTTGTTATTGACTGGATTCCATCTGATGTCAGAAGACCTCGTGGCTGCCTACCAACTAGATGGTCAGATTTATTCATCAAATCCCTGAGTGAACGATTTGAGACTCTTCCTGTGCCTGGAGCAAGCAGTTATCATTGGGCTACACTAGCACGCGACAGGGACAATTGGAGACATTACTGGCGCCCGCTCGAGCAAATTGAAGATCAACGGGATGACAAGTGACAAAATCTTGAGAAAATTATATCACATTTTGTACAACTGTATATCTGATTGAAGTTTCTGATAGAAAAATGTGTAGTAGCTACTCTCTTACCAACATATCAAAAAGGGCACAAAAACAAGTGCTGGTGTAAAGAAAAAAAGAGTCCTCATTCACTATTGGGTATATAACCTAGTTCAATGCCTGTGGAAAACAATAAGGATATTGCACAAAACATTAAAAATATATCTAATATTCAGTATTTGCACTACTCTCTGTGAAAAGAACACAAAACTCTAATTTGAAAATATCTGTACAGGCCTATCTGAATAACAGTGCTACTTAAAAGCAGCCTTAGACCCCAAACAATGCAAGTGTCTCAAGCCATGTGAGAGGGTGAAGAACATGAGACTATATTCACAATAACATACTGCACCACTCTGAGAAGAAATAGAATTTTATATTTTAAGACACTGAATAAAAAAGTAGTTCTCTATTCCTGATTGGAATGTAAACTGTGGCAATTTCAATTTAATTATACTGAAAGTGAGTAGACAATACTAGGAACAAAGTGTAATTCAAGAGAATTTAAGGTGTCCCTCCCCCTACTGTTAACATACTCTTTATAATGTTAATTATGTAAATCAGCAGAAAACAATAGTTTTATTATTTTAAAATAGAGTATAAATTCAAGATGAAATTCAATAAATTTAGAAGTGTTAAATATATAGGTATGTTAGTTTCTCCAGGAAAACACAAAAGGTTATACGTGAAATATGTGTTATATGTGAAACCCTATAATAACAGTACAGTAAAACTGTCACTGTCACTGTCACTGTCATCCCATTGCTCATCGATTTCCTCGAGCTCACACCAGTAACGTCTCCATTGTGAGACTTGTTGTTACTGTTTTTGGCATATGGAATATACCACGGGTAGCTTTCCAGGCTCTGCCATGCGGGCAAGATACTCTTGGTAGCTTGCTGGGCTCTCCGAGAGGGGCAGAAGAATTGAACCCAGGTCGGCCTCATGCAAGGCGAACGCCCAACCCACTGTTCTATCACTCCAGCACACAGTAAAACTAAAAGCAAAAACTTATTTTTATTTAAAAAAATGTGCAGCATTCAATGCCCAAAACAAGAGGGTGAGAGAGAGAGGGAGGGAGAGAGAGAGAGAGAGAGAGAGAGAGACAGAGACAGAGACAGAGACAGAGACAGAGAGACAGAGACAGAGACAGAGACAGAGACAGAGAGACAGATAGAGAGAAGAAAAGCATCTGCTCTAGAAGCAGGCAGGGGGTGGCGGGTGGGGGTGATGGGATGGTGGGATGGAACCTGGGGACAATGGTGATGGGATAAAACCTGGTCACTGGTGTGGGAAATTTACACTGGTGGAGGGATGGGTTTTGGAACACTGTATGGCTGAAATCTAATTACGAACAGCTTTGTAATGCTCTAAAAATAAATAAATAATTTAAAAAATATTAAAGTGTGCATCATATAAATACCAAGACTGGTCGATGGGGAAGCAAATGGGTTTGGGAAGCATTGGTGTACAATAACCAATGTGGGACTGAATAATCAGATGTGACATAGCAACGGTGATATAGCAATGATATGGCAGTGCTTAGCAACCGCAAAGAATGCTTGTTAGCTATAAAGAAAACAGTCTCTGTACTTTGATGATAGAGTATTTCTATGGACTGTGGGTATTAATTTTTAAAAGTAGCATTACATCTACATTAACAGATATTTTTTCACCTGACAGTAAATACTATTAATATTCTGACTGCTTTATCATTTTGATATAAATATAAAATTTGGCTTTAACAATGACATCTACAAAATATCTGGAAATGTTTCTTGGGAACTTATATCACCCAAAGTCTGATAATTTTAACTTCAAATTACAAGGGAGAGAATTAGAAATGAATAGCAAAGAGAATGAACGTTGCACTGTAGGCAGAACTTTCTTACACTTGACTTAAAAGTGAACTTCAGACAAATTTTATAATGTGATCATCTGCTGAGCATTACTAAGGCATTTTATTCAGCATATGAAAGTAAAGTTAGTTAGTCCAATACACTGTTTTAGTTTCAGTATCACTTTACCATGTTGAAATTCATTCTGTGTTTAAATCCCTGAAGGACACTTAAATAAATTTGGCTATTTCCCTAAAGCCTTACAATCATTCATGTATTTTAAAGTTTTCAGGCAAGTGGGAAATGCATTATCACTGTAAATATCTTAACCAATAATTGTACTAACAAAAGAAGCCTATGCAATCAAAATCCAGCCTCCCTTGTTACTTCTTTTTATAATAGAAAATTCTTATTTGAATCATGTTATTTTATCTTTATAAACTCATATCTTGATATTTTAAATTGTAATCATAACCTGTGAGATGAATAGTTCTCTAATTCTATTTATATGGCAAATCAATTAATTTCCTACATAAGGAACTTCAGCTTATGATATGAATATTGTACATCTCACTAATGTAATTTTCAGGTATAGCTATATATTATATAATAATTTTGAAAATTTACTTAAGGGGAAAGCATTCAGTTAAAGAATTTCCTTAAAGTAGGTATAAGTAGCATGCAAGTAATATGTTCAGTGAACTAAATAGATCAAGTTCTGCTTTTTTGCTGATAAAGTGTTTTGCAAATGATTGGCTAGGAGAGGCCAATCTGCTATCTGCTTTTGTGCAGACAGCAAGTCAAGTGCTAGACGCACTAAAAATAAATATTAATTGGTCCAAAGAAGGTAGCCACAAAAAGTTTCATAAAATAATATGATGAAAGAATTTATAGCATTCAATAACTACAGTACTTTAGCACATAACCTATTTTATCTAAATTAGGTATATAGAGAGGTACATAGCTACAGAGATTTTTGTTTCCATAACAAGTACTAATACAAATATTTGTTAATTATGTAAAAGAAAAATAATCCGATATTGATCCAATTTTAATATGACAGCATTCAGTATGCAGAATCATTACAACCAATAAGAAGATATTCCTGCATTAATGAGTTTCAACTTTCTTCTTGGTATTCCAATGACTCTTACTTTCTATATTCCTTAGACCCAAACGCAAATATTGCCTCAAGAGACAAAAAACTTAGAAATTACCACTGAAATTCTTGGGAGAAATGCAGAAGCATTTTCAAAGATTCATCACTGTATCACTGTATCACTCTCATCCCGTTGATGATCAAATTGCTCAAGCAAGCCCAGTAATGTCTCCATTCATCCGAGCTCTAAGATTTTAGCAGCCTCTCTTTACTCGTCCTTCCCAACAGTGTCACATTAGAGGCTCTTTCAGGGTCAGGGGAATGAGACCCAGAATTGTTACTGTATTTGGCATATGAATACGCCACTGGGAGCTTGCCAGGCTCTCCTGTGCGGGCAGGAAACTCTTGGTAGCCTTCCAGTTACTCCTAGAAGGAGAACTAGGCTATAAGGGGTCGCGTGGCAGCAAATATGGCCGCAGGCTTCTAGGAGCATTGTTTTATAGTCTCTGGATGTTGGTCATTGATGGGATTACATTGCCTCGGCAGTTTGTGTGTGTGACTGGCTAGCTACTGGAAAATGGGGGATCTGGGTGGAAGAGGCCCAATCCTGATCCAAGCAGGCTTGGAGATCTTAGCCCCGGGTCTGCACACCTGGGTTCCTCTGCCAGTTCCTTCATGCGTGAGGCTCATCCAAGCATGTGGAGAGTAGCCTTGAGCATGGCTGTGGCTGGGTTCCAGAGGTCTTCGGCAGCAGGGACTCTGCTTGGGGCGGGGAGGGAAACTCAATCCGTCCTCCCTCCAAGGGGCCCTGGTAAGACAGCCAGGTGCGGGGTCAAGAGACTGTGTCGCTCTCTTCCGGGAGCTTGGTTTTATAGTCTCTTGATGTTGACCGTTGATGGGATTACATGGAGCCGGGGCAGTTTGTGGGTGTGACTACCTAGCTATTGAAAACTAGGGGATCTGGGTGGAAGAGGACCAAAGATTCATATCTTTAAAAAATGAAAGTAAGTATGGTATTTTTGCCTTTATAAATCCCTTGGGATAAGCAACACATACATGCAAGCCATTCACATAAATACACATGCAAAACACATTTTCTTATGTTAAGAGACAGTCAACTTTCTCTATAAACATATAAACTGTCAAAAACCAGATATGTCAAAAACCAAACATGTCAAGGACCACATGTTTAGGACCTCAGGCTTGTTTTAATATTCTACTGCCACCATCTTAAATTTCTTAATAAAACTGTAATGAGGATTCATTATTCACATTTACTGGTCCTAGCAAATTTTGCATCTAATCCTGGAGATGAACATGTTTTAATTCATTTATCAGTACACTATAAAACCGTAGAAAAATTGCATTGCCTCCTGAAAACATATTTGTTAGTCAATAAATTATATTGCAAAGCAAAATCTCAGTGATTAAAAAATATGGAAACAAGAAAAAATGAAAACAAAAATATTGCACATGGTTCAATATTCATCATAGATCACTTAGACACTAAGTTTCATAACATTCTATCACTTCCATTTGTATTTCAAATTTTTTTTAAACTAAATAAAATTTTAATGGGCTATGTAAGGCATAGAAATAAAAGGTTATAATGATCAGAAAATCCCTTTCCACTAGAAGGCAAGTTTTTGATAACAAGAAACATTAATTTTTGCTTATTACAGCTTTATAGTACTTCAATTCTAATGAGTGAATGAAGGGTAAGAGAGGATTTTTTTTCCTTTTACAAAATCTGTAGTGTTGAAAATCACCCAAGAGGCTCATTAATCAACCATTTTTAATCCAAGATCAAATAACAGCAAAAGTACTACAGCATTATAAGGTTCTTAGAATTCTTGCATTTATGACTATAATAACTATCAAAATTTCTAATAAGAAATATAACTTGATTTCAGATATATACTTTAAAAACTAAAATATCTGCCCTAAACAATTAATGTGAGCTGATTCTCATTACTGTTCCTTATTATCTTCTGATCCATAATCCAGTCATTAGCACTCTTTTCCAAATTACATTTTATTGCTTTCACACTGTTTTATCTCCATACTATTCCTTCTATCTCAGTACTTGAATATCTCTTTCCTTTCTTTTTGATAACCCAATTTATTGTGCATAAATATCACATCCCTCAAAAATCCACAAAAGATTGTTTGCTCTGGAAATGCTTGTCATCTGGACGACGATCCATTTTTTTACTATCATTTGCAAAACTAGTCAAGTGTCTGTTTACTTGGTTTGTGTTCATTAAGATGTGAACTCTGGGAAGACAGGAAAGATTACATTTTCTATATCAAATTTCTAGCATTTCTCACAATGGTGGCATTTGGACTGAAATAAATCGGCTTTTATAAGATTCCAAGAATGATTAGAAGAAAATGGAATCAATATCTGAAAATATTAATTATTTGATACAATTCCATACAGTCACATTTATATATGAGACTTGCTATAATCATAAAAAAAGGAATTGTTTATGGCTACTTTTATTTCTGCTACACATAAGCAATGCAGACTATGTTTTACTGAAAGCCATTATGCCTAGGGAAGCAATATCCAGCAGCGGCATGGAAGTAAACTGATAATTCAAATGTTGATGGTTCTATTACCTCTGCTTCGAACATGATATACAACTACCTGTAATCACTTGGTATTCTTCGGACACGTTTTGCTTATTTTAAAAATAAGAACACTGGTATGGAAGACATAGAATAAAGGCATATCTGGTGTGAAGAGGCAACTGCAAGTTCTGCATTTGTCTTTGCCTGTGACCTTGGAAAGTCCTTATATACCTTCATTTTTCTTTTTTGTAAGTATAGTAGTTTCTACGCTACATGTATACTCTGTAACAAATTTTAAATGTGCATGGTGTGCAAACAAGTGTTATATTCAAGTGAGAAATAAAAGATTAAATGTTCTGTGCCCAAAATATACTTAACTATCAAACCTACTATTCACTGAGAAATGATATATCTCTAGGTTTCCAATACCAAGTTTACATATGAGGACAAACATACAAGTGTGTATGTCATAAATACATAAATAAGGTGCTCTTATAAAATAAATTAAATAAGAATTTGAATTATGTGTTTATGTACATATCCAAA
This sequence comes from Sorex araneus, assembly GCF_027595985.1. NCBI lineage: Eukaryota > Metazoa > Chordata > Mammalia > Eulipotyphla > Soricidae > Sorex > Sorex araneus. Next base: position 180,666,806 of record NC_073304.1, read on the forward strand.
GCAATTATTTGTGGTAAAATGAATGATTTAGACAATAACTGGGAACAAAATTATTCACTATTAATTGTAAATCAGGGATATAAGCTTACTGCCATTAAAAACATGATTGATTTGGAAGTAATGGGCTTGCCTTGCATGTGGTCAATTCCAGTTTAATCCTCAGCATCACATAAAGTGTCCAGAGCACTATCAGGTGTGATCGCTGAGCACGGAAACAGGAGTAAGCCCTTAGAATAGTCAGATATAGCACAAAAATCCAACCAAAAAGAAATGTTCCAACTAAATCAAGCCAAATTTTAATTCTGTGAAAAACAAAATTTCAAAATTGCCATAAAGGTATTATTAATATATTTGGGGATATTTTACCTTGTTTAATCAATGATGAGATGTCTGTAAGGGAACATGTCCAGGTTAAATAAATTCAGGCTTTAAAATAAAGGAATATAGTATTTACACCATTTCCAACAGTATTCATGTTGGAAATTTATATACAGACACACAGAGTTTCAATCTTAAGTTTCAGTCTTTGCTCAAATTGCCCAAATCTATACAGATAATCCACAGTCCTGCAGCTGTGTCAAGTAAACCAGCTGAGGGAGGACTGGAACATTACAGTTAGCCCAATATCATAGTTTATCCTACAGCCAGCATTCCTGTTATCTGAATCAGATATAAACCAAATGAGGATTTCAAAGTGTGCCTATAGCAGTGATGGTCTTTTTGTTTTGTTTTGTTTTGTTTTTGGATTTTTTGGGGTCACACCCAGCAATGCACAGGGGTTACTCCTGGCTCTGCACTCAGGAATTAGCCCTGGCAGTGTTCAGGGGACCATACGGGATGCTGGGAATAGAACTTGGGTCGGCCTTGTGCAGGGCAAACAACCTACCTGCTGTGCTATCGCTCCGGTTCCAGTGATGGTCTTTTTCAGTTTCTTTTTTACCCCCAGTGCTGGGGATTGAATCAAGGGTTTAGCACACACAAAGCAAGTGCTTTACCACTGAGCCGAACTCCAGAATATATAGTGCTTTTTATATTTTTTTTTGGTTGGCATTTTTACAATGTTTTCTTTAGAATAATTTTTTTGTCAGTAAAGGAAAAACTTTTAAGATAACCTTTCTCATACAGAAATATAATCCATTTTAATCACCTTTGAAACTATTCTTTTCTTCTAGACAAGTTACTACAAATAACAATAAATGGAGTCTGGTGAGCAACTCGGCCAGAGAAATGCTCCGGACCCGAATCCGGGCCAACAACACCAGGGATCCAGACGGAGGAGGTACAGCTGGCACACCTTCTCCAGATGGGGCCCTGGCGACACTGAGAAGCAACTAACAAGCAACTAACACGGCTCCGGGTTGCAGGACTGGAACACATCCGAGTTTTTCTAAAAACTGAAAACATACAATCTTTTAACGACAGACCAATTATCAAATGCTTCCTTAGTAGGGCTGTCTTCCTTGGGGGGAAATTCCAACAACGATAGTGAGTTTTGTTTTGCAATATGGAATGTAATCAAGGTAGAGAGAAAAATGAAGTGAAAATCATCAGTTATACAGTTGGGGTGGGGGCGGGGGGAATACTGGGGATTTTGGTGGTGGAATATGGGCACTGGTGAAGGGATGGTGTTTGAATATTGTATAACTGAGACATAGACCTGAAAACTTTGTAAAAAAAAAAAAAAAGAATCCGCTCTGGTGCCAGGGTGGGTTGGGAGACCTCGGGATCACGGTCGGTGGGCGCGGAGGCTCTGCTTCTCGTGCCGCGGCTCTCGGTTCATCTCTGGGCGGAAGGCGCGCCGGGAACACCCCATGGCTATAATTTTTAATATCAACCAAGACTATCTGTACAGAAGACCTAACATCATCCAAGTAGCAAAACATGTAAAATGCACAAATATCTTCTCAAATAAAATTTATTTAATAATGTTAAAAAAATAACAATAAATGAATAATTATAACTTCAAATTCTAAAAAGATTTAACTTATTAAAATAAAGGACAAAATTAACACATGGCAATGACTTTTCGATACATTCTATAATTCTGGAATAATTCAGTTTACTTTAGAACAAGAAAACCATTTTAGGATCTCTAAGTTCATTTTATTTTAAATGGATTTTTGAGACTTTTATACTATTTACTTTTGGTGCTAAAGCAATAAAAACAACATGTGCATAAGCTACAGTAAAGTAACACTGAAAGCCCAATATATTTCATTACATAATTTACCCCTAACCAATTTACCATTCTCACCCCTTCCTTAGTGTCTCCTGATAAACATTAGCTTGGAATTTCTTATTGTTTAAATGTTCACTTGGCTTAATTTAGTTCATCTATTTGTTATCTGTATAGCACACATGAATCTATTACACAATGTTTGCCTATTTCAGTCTAACTTATTCTTTACTTTTGCAAATGGTTGTAATTGATCTACCCCTCCATAACTTAATATAATTATATATGTATATGTACAAGACACATACATATATAAATATATATATGTAATATACATACATATTCTACTTTATCCACTTGACTATTAACAAGATCTTAGGGTATTTTCAGCTCTTGAATATAACTTCTCAAATTAATAGATATTTTTTAATTTGGGGGATTAAATACTTAAAGCAAAACAAATAGATCATATACAATTTTTAATTTTTATATTATTAAGGATCTTGATATTGAGTTCCAAAAAAACTGCACCAATGAACATCCCAGAGGGCTCAAGAGAGATAGTACAGTAAGAGACCTGTCCTGTGCACAGCCAACCCAGCTTTAAGAGAGATGGCATATGCATAACCATGCCACCAGACCCATGCCAGGCTGTTTTTTCACTCAGGGAGCCATGGAGGGGGGTGGGTTAGAGCCCTCCCCACCCCAAGGGACCCAGCCCCGTCAGACAAAAACCTCCAGAACTAAACTGCTGCCATGCTCACGGCTGCTCTCCACATGCTCTAGCTGAGCCTCACCCACAAGTGAACCTTTTCTTTGACCACATGGCCACATTTGTGGCCACTCAACACTTCACAGGACACACCCTACCCGTACTCCAAGAGTACCGCACCACATTTGATGGAGTTCAAAGTAGGAGACAACCTACCTTAGAAGGAAATAGTATTCCGGTTCTGCTTTGGAGCAGGGATTGGGGTTTGGGATGGAAACACCCGATATGTGGTGGTGGGAAAGTGTTATGGTGGTGGGATTGGTGCTTGAATATTAAATGTCATCAAATGTTCTGAACTAATTTATAAAACAAAATAATAAAATAAAAGAGAGATGGCGCAGTAAAACGTTTGTCTTGTACACAGCCAATCAAGCTTTAAGCACTCCCAGGGGAACTCCCAAACATGTACAAAGGGAGCATAACTGAACTGATTCACATGGTTGAGTTGGAGCAAGGGGTCTACACAATGTCTTAGAAAAAACAGGATGAAGAAAGAGGAATGGGGAAGCAAAAGGGCTAGGGAGAGGACACAATGGCAGAGGCCTGAAAAGTAGAGGAGAAAAAAGTAAAAGTAAAACTTTCCAAAAATATTCAGAAAATAGGAGGAGAGATGGCATTACCTCTCTTTTGGTTTATTTATGTTGTGCCATGGCAGCAGTGCTCAGGGCTACTGTGAACTGCACCTGATTCGATTCCACTCAGGCTCTCCTGCTAGGAAAGGACTACAATGGGCTGCCTTGTGCACTCTAGTCACAGACAACCACACTATCACAGAATATGTTTCCTCTTTTGAAAGTTATTGTTTGCAGATTGAACATATATTGGAAAAAAAATATTTTTTTCTGGTAGTCTGTAAATTATGTCACATTCAATTTGATTGTTTTATCTCAAAATATACATTCTTATTGCTAAGATATTTTAATCATAATTTAATTTCCTAAGATATCAAAATATAATAACAATGAAAGGAAAGAATCCAAATTTAATCAAGCCTGAAAACTTGCTATCAATTTTTCATAGAGGGAAACACATTTCCAGCTCAGATGATACAAAACACATCAACTTACTGAGAGTTGAGAAATAAAAACAATGATAACAGCTAACTCTCCTTGTCAGTTTGTTAAAGTCAGGTTGTTTCTAAGTGATTCATATGCACAATGTCATGTATTTCACACCGACCTTATGCTACAGATCCTGTTTTTATCCCTATTTTACACAGGAAAATAATAAACACAGAGGCACAAATATGCTAAATAACTTTTCCCAGGTAGCCAAGCGAGGATGCCATGGATTGGCAGGTGAACACATTTCTGACTGCATGGAACAGCAATACACACTGCATCTCTGAGGTGTACATGCTGGGGTGAGCATGTGTACACCTGTGTGCTGTGTGCAGTATGAAGCCTGGGGGAGGAAGATGTGACTCTTTTTTTCAGTTGTTCTGCCTGTGCTGAGGGCTCACTTCCAACTCTGCACTCCAAGGTCACTCCTGGCAGGACTCAGGGGACCAGGTGCAAGTTCAGGGATCACACCCAGATCAGTTATGATCTAGGCAAGCACCTTACCCAATGTCCTATCTCTTGGACCCAAATGTGACTTTTTGATGGAATTAAATAACTTTTTAAAGACTACCTTAAATTAAGCTAATAAAAGGTAGTTTTTTAACAGTATACAATAGAAATTACAAGCCAACTAGTATCCAGGGATTTTGGGTTTGAAACTGAAAAAATGGTGACTTTCAGGATAAAAGTTATAGAATATATAAAGCAAAATTTTGGGCCTTGAGACATTTATTTCACAAAGACTTTACACTGTTTTCTTTAAAGAAGACAGTTTCTACATGCATTGCCTATATTGTAGATAATAGACATTTTTGAAAGAATAATTGTGTTAAGGCTCTGGAGATAGAGTACAAGGGGAGGGCAGTTGTCATATAGCGCATAACTTTTCTGCGCAGTAAGTGTTGGTAGGCACCGTTCCTGTATACTACTTAAGTTCACAGCTGTCCCATGCGAAAGAGCCATTTCGCAGTCCATCTGCTCAAAGGAAAAGAATTGCAACAGTGCAAAGCCCAGACCAGCACTGTGTTATAACTACAGTTGCAATTTTTAAATAGATTTCAAAAATAATGATGTTCAGTTTCTACTTTTAGATACCAGTGAGATAACACCTGTCCAGACAGATGGTCTCTGGACTGTGAAACTAAAGACAGCTGAGGAGCAGGAAAAATCAAGTTGGTGACGACTGTGAAACCATTAGTATATCTTGTAGAAACCTCTTAGTCTCTGAAAAAATACATTCTATTGGGAAATTTAAGCATGAATAAGAGATACACAATACAGGAATCCAAAGAAATAATATGCATGAAAGATTTTAAGAAAGTGACCCTTTGTTGTATTGAGATAGATTTCATGGATCAAACAAGTAATATTTTTATTAAATAACCCAGAGCCATTATATCCAGGATTTCCTTAAACAGTATTCTCTCAAAGAATAGCAGTTCCTAGCAACTAATTAGCTACAATGCGGCCGACCTGGGTTCGATTCCTCCATCCCTCTCAGAGAGCCCTGCAAGCTACTGAGAGTATCTCCCTGTACGGCAAAGCCTGGCAAGCAATCCATGGCATATTCAATATGCCAAAACCAATAATGACAAGTCTCACAATGGAGATGTTACTGGTGCCCGCTCAAGCAAATCAATAAGCAATGGTGACAGTGACAGTAAAGAAAATGCCATAACAGGGAGCTGAGATTTACCCCTTTTCCTCAGACTACTCTGTGTGTGGGAAAACCTAGAATAGATGCTTCAGCTCTATAGGCCTCTAGCGTTCTGTTCTATGGACGCTGGAAATGAGTTATCCTAATCTGTCTGCCTGTCCATGAAGCTCTACCCGAAGGAAGTAAAGCACGCTGCCCTGTTACTACACACTGATTACACTGTCTCACACAGCTGAACTTTGTCAAAGCTGTCACTCTCCATGGCGACTACTGGCTTCTTCACCAATAAAACTAGATTTGTGATGGAAATTCAACTGGTAAAATTCAGCTAACAGTTCTAAACATCCATTAAAATATAGCAAAATTTATCGTGAATTTAAAAATCTTACTCTTTTAAAATTATTGTATTCATGAATGGTTAATGTTTTCTATCTGTTCTTGTAGAAGCTGCCCAGTTATTTACATGGAAAAAACTGGAGTGCCCCAAAACAGATGAATGGTTAAAGAAAGTTTGTAACATCTACACAATGGAATACTATGCAGCTGTTAGAAATAATGAAGTCATGAACTTTGCATATAAGTGGATCAACATGGAAAGTGTCATGCTAAGTGAAATGAGTCAGAAAGAGAGAGACAGACATAGAAAGATTGCACTCATCTGTGGAATATAAAAATAACAGAATAGGAGACTAATATCCAAGAATAGTAGAAATAAGTACCAGTAGTGGCTCTACGGCTTGGAAGCTGGTCTCACATGCTGGGGGAAAAAAGGCAGCTCAAACAGAGAAGGGAACACAAAGTAAAATGTGGTTGGAGATCCCACCCGGGAAGGGAGATGTGTGCTGAAAGTAGACTATAGACTGAACACAATGGCCACTCAATACCCCTATTGCAAACCACAACACCCAATTGGAGAGAGACCAAAAGGGAGTACCCTGCCACAGAGGCAGGGTGGGGTTGGGGGGAGATGGGATTGGGGTGGGGAGGGATACTGGGTTTATTGGGTTTATTGGTGATGGCACTGGTGGAGAGATGTGTTTGTGAACATTGCATGATGGAAAAACAAGTTCTAAAATGTGTGAATCTGTATCTGTACCCTCATAGTGATTCACTAATTAAATAATAAAATAAATTAAAATAAATAAATAAATAAATAAATAAATAAAGGACAGGACAAATTTCCCAAAAATGACACTGGATATGACACTCAATCACAGTGAACATGACTATCGACAACTGTATTAAAAGAGAATGCTTACTCTTAGGTTGCTAAGCAATTTTATACATATTCAATTAAGAATTAATGTCAGATTTACATTAATTGTTCCATGTCTGATAAATTATTTTTACATCCATAATTTTACTGCAATGTTTACTTATTAATTATAATATTTAAGCAGTATCTATAATGTTCTATAAGCTCAAAGTCTCCACCCTTCTCGGAGAGCCTGGCAAGCTACCAAGGATATCCGGCCCAAATGACAGAGCCTGGCAAAATACCCATGACATATTTGATATGCCAAAAACAGTAACAACAACATGCTCTTCATGTTCCTGGAGCAAGCAGACACCATTGGGCTACACTATCACTCGACAAGGACGAACAGACACATTACTGGTGTCCGTTCAACCAATCGATGAGCAACAGGATAACAGTGATACAGTGAAAACGAGTATTTGTTTTCTTAGTAGAAAACACTGTGCTTTTATAAGCCTATTCAAATTTTCCATTTAAATTTTATTAATTCTCTTCACTCAATAAATTTGGCATTTGTATGTTTTCCCTAGTCATTGAAACTCTAAAATATATTAGCAAGGAATTTTTTTGCCCCACCCACCTTCAGTTCCTAGCAAGGAAATTTGGGTTTTTTTTGTTTGTTTGTTTTTTCTTTCTTTTTTTTTGATCACACCCAGCTATGCACAGGGGCTATTCCTGGTTCATGCATTATTCCTGGCGGTGCTCAGAGGACCATGTGGGATTCTGGGAATCGAACACGGGTTGACCACGTGCAAGGCGAACGCCCTATCCACTGTGATATCACTCCAGCCCCAAGCAAGGAAATGTTTTAAGCTTTACTTATGACAGGGATGACATGATAAGATCTAAGTACAAAATAAAATTTAATAAAATACCTTTTAGATGTCAGAATTGAAAACTATGTATTGTAAATGAGAATAGGCAGAAAGCTATATTATATTTATTGTATCACTTGTCATCCCATTGATCTTTGATTTGCGAGAGCGGGCCCCAGTAATTTCTCCATTTGTCCCTGTCACGTGCTAGTGTAGCCCAATGGTATCTGCTCACTCCAGGAACACGAAGAGCATCAAATCATTCATTCAGGATCCTGATGAAGAATGGTGGGTGTTTCCTACCACCATCTCGTAGGTGGTGGCCACTTGATCCTTTGATGTCCTGTGGAATCCACATGGTAACAGCTCTAGTCCAGTGGTCATCTCTAAATCACATGATGTGTCCGGCCCATATGATTTTTGATGCCTTGGCAAATGAAATAGCATCCCTGATTCTTGATCGTTGACAGAAGTCTGGATTCCATTCCTTTTCTCACTTGAGTGAAATGTGATACTTCAAGTATAGCTCTTTCGATTCCCCTTTGGGTTACCTAAATAGCATTCTCATCCTGTTTGTGTAGGGCCCAGGTCTCTGAGGCATATGTTAGTGCAGGAAGAAGGGTGCAGTCAAAAAGATGTGCCCGGAATCAGGGGTTCTTCGTCCTCTTAACCACTTCTTCGACGCTCTTGAACGCGGTCCACTCTGCTCTCTTCCTCCTGTACAGTTCTGGCGTCAAGTGGTTCTTCATGTTGAGTTCTCGACCCAGGTACACATAGCTGCTGCATTCGGAGATGTCCGTTCCATTGAGAGCAAATGGAACGTCAGGGACTAGTTCATTTTTCATGAATATTATCTTGCTGAGATTCAGCTGCAGTCCAACCTGTCCACACTCGTGGTTGAAGTTGGCCAGCATTTGTGCCACTTGGCTAATGTTTAGTGTTATAAAAATGATGTCATCAGCGAAGCAGAGATGGTGTAGTTGCTGACTGTCTGTCTTCACTCCCATTCCTTCCCATTCCAGTCATCGCATGACGTACTCGAGGGTGGCACTGAAAAGTTTCGGTGAAATGGCATCACCCTGCCGAACCCCTATCTTTACGTCAATGATTACTTCCTTATAGAATGGTGAGATCCTGGTGGTGAATCCATAATACAGCTTGCGGAAGATCTTGATGTACTGAGTTTGAACGCCCTGTTTGGCTAGGGCTTCAATGACCATTCAGTCTCAACAGAATCAAAGGCCTTCTTTAAGTTGATGAACAGTAGACAGAGCGCATCTTGAACTCTCGCAAAACTTCAATGAGCTTGGTCACTGCGTGGATATGATCAATCGTGCTGAATCCTCTTCAGAACCCAGCTTGCTTGCATGGTTGTCCTTCGTCTAGTGTTCTGTCTATTCTATTCAGGATGACAGGAGTGAACAACTTGTAGACAATAGACAACAGGCAGATTGGGCAATAGCTGCTGATGTCATGGATGTCTCCCTTCTTGTACAAGAGAATGGTCCTGCTGGTTTTCCATTGGGATGGAACCTTGCATACATACAGGTAGCATGTGAAGAGCCGAGCCAGTCTATTGATGAGTACTGGCAGCAGATTCTTCAGGTGTTCGGGTCTGACCTTGTCTGGACTGGGTGCTATACGCACCTTTACTGACAAAATAACATGTAGGATTTCAGAAGGGAGGATGCTGGGAATGACATATCCATCCTGCAGAATTTGGTATGTGGGCAGGTGGATGTGACTGTCGAGGAGATCCGAGTAGAAGTCGTGAATAATCCTCTCCATTGCCCTTCTGGAAGATGTGATAGATCCATCAGGATGTCATAGGGCAGTCATCTTGGTCTTTAGTTGGAGAAGGACAGGCGAGTGTTGCAAATAGTTTTCTCGACACTGCCACTCCTCTCTCTTTGAGGTCTTCCTTTATGACTTCTCTACACAGCTTTCGAGCTTGGACATTAGCTTGTGATTGCCTGAGGCTTGTGCCAAAGCACGTTGGTGAATGAGCTTGAGAGTTTCTAAAGACAGGTGTCTGTTTGTGGCTTTCCCACTCCCAGCACTCTTCACACAGTCATGGAGGTACTGAACTAGTAGATCATATTCCTTGTCGATGTTGTCAACACGACATCTACCCATATTGTCACAATAGTGCCAAAGAGCTCCCAGTTGGTAGTCATTCTGGGAGTTCTCTTCTTTAACTTAAACTTTGCAGACCATTCTCCTTGCTCTATGAAGTAGAATTTTGCATGAAGGAGACTGTGGTCTGATCCTGTTTGGAATTTTGGGACAACAGCAACATCAGTCAGGCAAAATCTTCGATTGAATATGATGTGGTCAATTTCAGTGTGGAGCTGTCCCTGGAGACTCCCATATCCAATGTTTAGACTCGACCTTCTGGAACTATGAGTTACCATGGATGTTCTTGGTAGACATGATGAACTCAGACAGTCTCTCACCCAGTTCATTCCATTCTAGGCCATGGGTCCCAGTGTAGAGTTCTTTGGGTGACCTTCTCAGTCCTATCTTGGCATTATAATCACGGACAATGATCTTGCAGTGGTGTGGTCTTCTTTATAGAGCTTCTCCAGCTCCATGTAGAACTTCTCAAGTTCTTCTTCATTGTAGTTGGATGTTGGTGCGTAGACGACAAAGATAGAAACTGCCGGCAATGAGCACATATGGTGTGTTTCTGGACACACCATATTATATTAAATAGTTTTAATATATCATATGTCAAAATTATATACAATCGCCACAAATTGAGTTTTATTGATTTACTTTCTGATAATTCCATTTGTCATTCCTTTAAGTTTGAAATGAACATGCTATACATCTGCCATGGGAGCAGACCTGGGGTTGGGAGGGAATTCAGGGACATTGGTGGAGGGAAGGGAACATTATTGGTGGGATTGGTGTTGAAACACTGTATGCCTGAAACAACTCTATTAAAAACAGCTAAGTAAATATCAATATCATAATAAAAATAAAATATTTGGTTGAAAATACAGAGGCATTTGCATGGAAGGGGGTGATGTGAGTGTGTTGTTCGTGGGTTCTAGGGGTGGTGCTCGCTCTCTGTCTCTCTGTGTCTCTGTTTCTCTCTCTCTTTCTCACGTGCACGCATGCTCTTGAACCTCTGTGTATGGACCAGATTAGGAGAGCTCCTCCTTGTGCTCTGCTTCTCTGTGTGCCACTGTGCTATCTTCTGTCTGTCTCTGTATCTCTGTTTCTGTCTCTGTAGTCTCTCCTCTGGTCTCTTCCGATCTCTCTTCTTCAGATCTCTCTCTTCTGCTTCAGTCTCTGGATCCCCACTCACTCTCACTTCTCACTCACTTTGTACTCTTTCTTTCCCCTGCTTCTAGCTCCAATAATTCTCTTCCACTCTGTGCTCCACTTCTGTGTCTTCTCTGCTTCTGTATCTTCTCTCCCCACTTCTGTGTCTTCTCCCGGCTTCTGTGTTCTTCTCTGTTGCTTCTCTTACAGTCTTAGTTTATGTAGCAATCACATAGGTTGGTGACACAAAGGTGGATTGAACATTAACATATCAACCAAGAGGGGTGAGAACACTCCTCCAGGAGATTAACAAAATCTCATCTAAGGAGATTACTCTAGATTACTAGGAGATCCGCTCAAGGGTGGGATCCAAAAAAGGGTGTATAGCTTTCTTCCTTCCTCAGCTAGCAATCCACTTAATTAGTTGTAGTTAATCTGCTTCTAATATTTCTAGCAATATCATTCTGCATGAACACAATAAGAGATATATCAAACTTACAGTTTGGTTCTTCCTGAGGACATTCACTATATATTCCAGACCACAGTCCTCAGGCCAGGTTAGTCTTCCTAACCCCATCAGGGTCCTAGTCTCATTTGGATCTTTTGGATCTTGACAGTATTTGTCTATGATCATGCCCTCAACTTATAGTTGAGTATTGTGGTGCTGTGGCCTGGCCCATTTCAATGCCGGGGTAGCTCATAGCTTGCTCTGGGTCTATTCCATCCCTCATCAGGACCTTGATTTTGGGGTGCTAGGAACTAAGGACAACTGAGTCGAGAAAGCAAATGCCCAGGAGTAAGTATTATTGGAGTCAATCAGCTCCCAAGTTACAAAGCATAATATTAACTGTCTTCCTGTGTCCATACAGAAAGGACATTGCTTTAAGGTAAACTAAGTTCCCTGCGTCAAGGCTAAAAGGACAAACCCAATGTTATCCTACACTTGTCTTAAACACGATATTATTGTTCTTTACTTTTTAATGCTACCTTTATTTTTAAGCATCGTATCTTATTCAATATGCCATAAACAGTAACAATAACAGTCTAATTCCCCTGATCCTAAAAGAGCCTCCAGTCATTGGACGAGTAAGGAGAGGCTGCTAAAATCTCAGGACTGGGACAAATGGAGACGTTACTGGTGCCCACTCAAGTAAATCAATGAACAATGGGATGACAGTGATACAGTGACAGATATCTTATTCCTTTACTGTCTGACTTTTTTGATATGAAAACTGACATTTTACCTTCCGCTTACAAAGGTTTCAAGCCGAAGAGGAAGATATAAAATTATGAACTGATTTTCTTACATAGGAAATGAGTTAGTTTAAATGCAAGAAAATAATTATTACTAGACATAAACACTGTTATTAAAAATAATATCACTTTAGTCATTTTCATATTTATTGTGCTGATACTATTTTAAATTTCTAAAATAGATGTAAGAAGGATTTTAGTTAGGTTTCTATTATAAGTTCACAAAGAGCAAAGGAATTTTTAGCAACTAAAATACTAAAAAATTCAATGTATCTAGACACAAGATATAAGATGATACTATTTATGTTAATCTATTATTAATTTGATTTCAAAACTACACAAATAACTGAAGGAAATAATATGACCACCATTAAAACTATGTACAGGTTTACAATAAAGTATATTCTTAGAGATTATTTTCGTGTGTTAGTCATTTTGATTTCCTTTTTTTCCCCTTTTCTCATAAGACACATATCACCTCTAATTCAGTCTTACTTCATTTCATAGTGTCTCATAGTATCTCATTATGACTCATTATTATTCCTCTTTCAGACTAAAAAAATATGCTAAAATGCATATAGCAAGAAAGGCAATACTAAATTTCACTTTTTTCTGGTACATCAAAACTAAAGTTAATGTTTGTTGTTTGAAGGGCATAGGTTTAAATACACTCTATATGAAACAAAGCAAAAAGATACAGTGCTTTCTAATAAAGGGTAGCATTGTATATACATAAGTATAACTGTTGTTTTAAAAGTCTTATAATAATAGAAGAAGCGGCATGGCATCCACCAAATTATGCGACTTTTAAGCAGGTATGAACTTGGTGGCATGGGAAGGAGAAAAAAAAAAGTGTTTTGAACTTGAAACAGTGGGTCGCTTGGGCAGTCTCAGGCAGGGGCCGATACCGGCTTGCGCTCCGCCGAGATTCGACCCGGGTGGCTATGCTTTTGCAAGGCCGCTTTGCTGCTGAATGACCAAGATCCAGAGCCAGCTACACTACTTCTGGTCCCAGTAAGTGCTTGCAGCCATGTCTCCAGACTGTGAACTAAGCTTCTGCTCCATGCTGCCCCAGGAAGGGAAATGATGCAATTTCCAACATAAATCTCCCTGAACTTAATTACTAAAATACAGAAATCCTAAACCTCTTTAGGATATCTCTTCATATCTCTTCATTCTCATCAATGGAAAACTAATTATCAAATGCTTCCTTGTCAGCAGGGCTGTATTTTTGGGGGGTAAACGCCAGCAACAATAGTGAGTCATGTGTTGAAACTCCAACAACAATAGTGAGTTTTGTGTTGAAATATGGAATGTAATCAAGGTAAAGAGAAAATGAAGTTAAATTTTTTCAGTCATGCAGGCAGGGGTGGGGGGTAGGGGGGTGGGAGGTATACTGGGGTTTTTTAGTGGTGGAATATGTGGTGAAAGGATGGGTGTTTGAGCATGGTATAACTGAGACATAAGCCTGAGAACTTTGTAACATTCCACAAGGTGATTCAATAAAATAAAAAAAAAAGTCTTATAATATTCACGGGACATTTCTACTACTTAAAATTCTAAATTGAGAACAGAAATGCTTTTGAAATCATCTTAAGATTATTACCTGCTAAGTATGTCAGCAAATAAAGTGTACCATACAATAATTTAGGTTTAAATACATAGCCAATTCAAGCATTATGATAGGGAGAAATAGTGAGCAAACACTTATACTTCCTCAGTTGGCTCATTGAATGACTCATCTAAAAATATTGAAACTATTTGAGGCCAAAAAAATCTAATAATATTCTATTCCCATCAAAGAAGACATGAAAACAAATACAAATACATCTTAATTCCAGACCATAAACCTAGTACAGCAGTACATTTCCCATCTACTTCCAGTCTTAAGGAACTAATCTGGGAATAAATGAAGTAAAACCTATGAAAACACTTAGAAAATTATAAAATGCCAAACAAATTGACAGTATTGCTTTACTCTGCATGATTCTTATTAAAATGAAACACTTCTTTGAATATTTTCTCATCTTGAACACTAATTTTATGCTACAGATCCATTAAAGTCATGAATCTTTACTATTTCCATTCTCCTCAAATAATTACTTATCATCACAAAAAATTGTTTTAACACAATATCATTGTTCTATCACATCCTACTATAACCAAAGTAATTGCATAGAAATGAACAAATTATAACCTAAATTAGGCCTTTTTACTAATTCTAATAGTTTTTCTAAAAACCAATTATTTTTAAAACCAATAAATTTTAATATACATTTAGATATTTTTATCCCATTATTTTCACAGTTAGATACATTTATTTAACCAGTAGGTATTTTTCAAAGAATCTAAACATTCCCACTGAAGTCACTGCAAATTGTTAACTAAAACATCCTGTTTAACCATTCATGTGAAGACAATTTAAATATGAAAGCTATTAAATAAAATTGAATGAGTACTAGAACATCATCCTTGTACTTAAAAGAGATGAAAGAGAAATAAGATTATTTTATGGATTTTTAAATTAATTTTATTTTGATTTATTTATTGCTTATTTGGGGGTAACATTCACAGTCTTCAGGGTGTACTCCTGGTTTTGTGCTCCTGGTTACATGTGACCAGACTCAAGGGACCTGTATGTAATCAAACTTGAATCAATTGTAAACAAACTTGAATCAGCTGCATGTAAGGTAACCCCTACCTGCTCTACTATCACTCTGGCCCCATGACCATATGTTAAGACTATGAACACTAATATTTTTATAAAAACTTTACCACATTTTTCAGTAAAAGTTTCCTTTATTATTTTTAGGGTGCACATCTCCTGAATGTTTATAAAGAACAATATCCTTAGATTCTCATCCAAATCTTTTCCCGACTTGCAGTTCCAACTTCATTTGCCAACTGATAGCTCCTTAACTCTGACAGGACCTGAAGAGATTTCTCAGAGTCCATCACAATACAAAAACACTCCTGAGTTTCTGCACTTGAAATACTTTAATGCTAATGACTCCTGCCTCAAGTCCCACATTATCTTCATAGCAGTTTTCTGCTTTCACTTTTTCTTGATGACACTATATTTGATATTCAAGGTACACAAGAAATATTAGTATTACCTAAATATACCAAATAAAATTAATATCATCTATATAAGCATCTAACTAAAATAATGTTTCATTTTATTACAACATTCATAGTGAAATACATCTTACCAAAAACAGAGAGAGCTTATTTTCTAGAGATGCAAGAATGAAAGATTGAAAGAGATGGCTTGGGGATCAAAATATGTAAACGTGGGAGATACGAAAAAGTCATTACCTATCAAGCAAAACCATTTCCTAGAATACATTAGGTTAATATTTTGCCTGAGTGTAGTAACTATATAAGATACAGAATGAAAAACAAAATTATTTCACTTATCATAAATCTCGTTTTGTCCCTGAAGATTGCTGTGATACACCATTAAAAGGTATTAGATTAAAGTTTTCTTAAGTATTGCTTGAAAGGAAGGTAGATTAAAAACAAATTTTCTATTTACTCTTTGCTACAAAGAGTATGTCTACTCTGCACAAGGAGCAATTCATTCTTCAGCCATTAATAACATTATCACATTAGATTTTTTTAAAATCAGTGCATACTCAATGATGCCCAGGGGCCCCATAGCTAGGCCTACACTGAGGTTCTGAAAGTACTCTTTTTGGTACTGCTAAGAGGCCCTGTCGCCTACACCCAGCAGTGCATGAATCTGATTCTGGGTCCACTTCATATAAGGATAAACTACATCTTCTGAGAAATTTCCCAGGCCCCTAGAGTTCTTTGTGTCATTTTTTTCTTCATCATAATTGTTTTCTTGTAATATTTGCTATGGGTTTGAGCAGCTTTATCTTTTGTAGATATTACAGGTGTATCTTCCACAACATTGCAATATTTTTTATCAAGGGCATTGTTCTAAAGTAAAAATGATTATCTATTTAGCCAGAAATGTCTTCTCTGATGCCAAGAGTGGCTTCATTTTGTTTGTTTGCTTTGCTTACTAAAATTCTTTCTCATACTGTAAAAAGTCTAAGCTTTGAATATTAAGATAACTGCTTACAATTAGAATTTGAAATTATCTCAGACTGGATCAAATATTTAGATACATGTTAAATCTAAACTCTACATGTTTAGTACTACTAGCAATGGCACATCATAAGATTAATTAATAATACATTATCTATTGACAGCATTACTATTGATTATTATTGCTACTCTTTGAATGTTTTATATACTAATGAATAGAAATTATGTATCATATAGGCTTTTATAGAGAGTATGATGAAAGAGGCAGACTCTTACTGGGTGGATTCAAAGCTGCTTTCATTAAAGATAAATATCTGCACTTAGGGTAATTAACTGAACACATTAATATATCTATCCACAAAATTTTATCAATTATACTGTATTCTCTATATCAATATAACATTTATAAGTGACCTACAGTGTAACAAATACAAATATGGCTCTTTGGCATTAAAACCATGTGACACAGTAGGAATGCCACCAATTTGAAAATCAAATTCAGATGTTATTATATTATCTAAATCTCAAATTGTCATAAAAAAGTATTCTTGGCCAGGACCTCTTCAATTTCTTCACTTAATGTTATAAAATAAAAATATGAAAAATTATACTGAACAGAAAGTACTACAAAACCAAGGGATATTATTATAAGCTGTCCCTACTTTAGTCATTATTCATTCCCAAGCATTCATTTGACATTTCTATTCTCACACATGTCAACTTCATTGTTTCAGGTTACTTTCCTGACCCCCTGCACTGTAAATTTAATTGGCATTTAAATAGGCCGAAACAGCTTGTTATATATTAACTATATAGTCACATAATGAAGACTCAAGAAATGGAAATGAGAAAAACCAACAGTTGTACATTTCCAGCATATATTATCTGTTTTTGCTTTGGGGAACTACATGTTACAGTGATGAGGAACAGTATTGAGGAGAAAAGGAAAGCATGCATCAAAGTAAGAACACTGGGAGTATCCAAATCTATCAAACAAGAGAAAGAAGACTCAGAATAATAACATAAACTATTCACTTAGGAGAAAGAAAAATCTGGCGAGAAGGTTCAACTGAAACTGCACAAATAAGAGCTGGAGTGATATTACAGTGGCAGGAAGCTTGCCTAGCACATGGTCGACCTGGGTTCGATCCCAGCATCCCATATGATCCTGCAAGCACTGCCAGGAGTAATTCTCCCGAGTGCAGGGAGAGGAGTAACCTCTGAGCATCACTGTGTGTGGCCTCAAAATCAAAAAACAAGAATAAAAGAGAAAGAAAGGGAAAGAACAAAGGAAGAAAGAAAATGTAAAAGTAACTAAATCCCAGGCCAATTTTCTTCAGCTATGGTTAATTTTATATTGTTAACTCATTGTTGTATTTCCAAATTTATCAAGAAATAGAAGAAAACTGTAGAATTATAATTTTTTGATTATGTCACACTAAAATCTTGAATAAATCAGTTAAGCAAACATATTAACTCCCTTTATTTATATGAAGTTACATAAAATGTACCTTCTATGAAACTATAGAGAATTAAAACAATATACTTTGTTTGAAATTCATTTTATCATTAAAAATTTTCTTTACGGACTGTATTTCAACTATTTTGCGTCACTGATTTTGTTAATACAGGAGGGTAAAACTAAACAATCATGAAAATGTGATTTATTAAAATGTAGTATTTTAGAAGCAAGTGGGAAAAGACAAAGAACATTAGTGCAGTGCCTAATAGTGGTTCATTTCAATCTTTTGGTGTTAGAAGGATCAATAAATAGATATGATATCATCTTGAGATCATGAGCTAGGTATGATGACTAAAACTTCTGAGAAATGCATCTGTGATTAATTTTTTTCTCTTAAGTTCCAGATTGAGGGAAACAAAGAAAATTAACCAAAGAAAGTCTCCTGAGCAAATGCAGATGGCATTATTTACAACTTGTATTGGGGGTGATAACTGAGAAGTCCCTCCACACACCCGCCTGTGTTTTAAGTGATGCTATTTCTTTGTTACATTAATAAAGCTCTTCACAGTTAATTCTGAGAAGTTTCACTCAATTCAAAAAGCTCTCTATATATTGGAGACTGCAGCAATTTGTTCCTTTAACAAATCTGCCTTTCTATTTTACTGAAAAATAAAGAACGTATCATAGAATAATCATTAAAAAGAAAATGAAATATGATGTCTTATTTGTAAATATTTAAAAATTGTTGTATTAATCAATATTATATTTCAGCAGCTTGTACTTAAAAAGTAAATTTTCTATTTTTACCATAAACTCCAGACCCTCCTTATCATGACAACAGCATATAAGTACTTCAGAAAATAATTTTTCAACAGATGAGAAAAATGTATAGCAAGTCTGAGGTCAGACATATATTGCCTTGCATGTAGTTGATGCCAGTTTTATCCACAGCACTGCATATGGTCACCTGAGCATAGCCAGAAGAGATCCCTGAGCCAGAAGAAAGTCCTTAGCACAATAGGATGTGGCCTAAACTTCATCATATATATATATAAAATATACGAATGTGCATATATAAATTTATATTTCCCAGGTTTTAAAAAGAAACTAATGCAGTTGCCACCTCTTAAAATATATCTCAATAAAACTTCTCAATAGAAGTGTACATCATCTACATTTTTCAAATGTTCAAATGAATTCTCATTTCCTACTGGCTGAAGCCTGCATTCCTTCCTAAATTGTTCTCAAAACATTTAGATATTTTCTATTTTCCTCAAAATATAATGATGTGGAAACTGCTGGCAGCCTACTCAATAAACATTTTTCTTTTTTCCTTCCAACAGTTTTCTCCCCCATCCCAGTGTGACATGGGAACAAATCATACATATCAGTAGGTTATGTAAATTAACTTCCAAATTCTAATAAAGGGTATAACTTAGTTTTGACAATTAAGGGAATACCAGTGAGAGGAAAATTTGACAAAATGAGGTCTCACAATTAAAATAAAACAAATGGGAAAGTCGATCTTCTTCTGCTGCACAGAAGTCATATCTGTATACGAAGTTTTTGTTGATATAGGAATTGTGCCATATTCATAAGCATCAAACAGAGGACCAGACTCACATCTTATGGATTAAAAGTGGAAAAGACAAATATGAGAGCAGGATAGAGAAAAAAAAGACAGAAATGTCTTGGAACTGATGCCAAAGATAAACTACTTTCAAAGTCTGTCTCTACTTATTCCCATCTCATGGCTAGAAAATGAGGTAGTATGTTCCTTTCATATTTATGCTACTCAGATTTGGGATTTCTGATATTTTCTGCCAAGAACATCATAACAGATACAGTGTACAATATAGAAATCATAGCCCTGTCACTACCACTTCGTTCCATTTACCTTTGACTGTTCTAGGTTCTTCTTTAGGTCTATTCACATTTTAAATATAATAAAAAAGATGAAACATACATCCCTCTATAACCATATGATGAAAGATATTTCCTTCACTTTTCTCCTTTGGGCATTTGTCTTGCATATGGCTGACCCAGGTTCGATTCCTCTGTCCCTCTCAGAGAGCCCACCAAGCTATTAAGAGTATCCTGCCTGCACGACAGAGCCTGGCAAGCACCCATTGCGTATTCAATATGCCAAAAGAGTAACAACAAGTCTCACAATGGAGACGATACTGGTGCCCACTCAAGCAAATCTATGAACAATGGGACAATGCTACAGTGCTTATTGCTAGTAGTAAGAATTTGGCATAACATAAATGTTTTATAATAAAATCATGCACTCTATATGTGTTGAACATATATATCAGACTCAGTGATAGAGGAAATATAATATATATGCATATATATATATATATATATACACACACACACACTGTTCCTATCTAGAAATGGTTCAAGACCAGAATATAAACATATGTAAATAAAAGCAAACTTCTTATTCCCACCAAGGCTGAAGTGTAACTATATGCAGGGGAAACAGAGACAGCGACAATAATCTGATCTATTATATGGGGACAGTCAGATCTGTGCTCTTTATGTCTTAAAGGATGAGCTGGAGTTCCCCAGGTTGACAAGGGTGCTTAAGGATTTACACTCAGAAAAAGGTAGAATGTGCAAAGACAAGTATGTAAAAAGAAGACACCTTCAAGGACCTAAAGACAATTTTCCTTGTTTCGAGATGAAACTACAGGAAGTAAAACCTCATATATTTAGCTAGAAAGGTAGACAACAAATATCACAAAATGTTTGTATTACATACTTACTTTCCAATTAAATGTTAAAGTCATTTATGTTTTTTGTGATCATACTCTAGAATTTGCAAGATCATACTGATCTCAAACTTCCTCAACAATTGGTCCATAGCTTTCTGTGAACTAGTCCGACAGTACATAATGATCTTTACAATACATAGTCAATTCATTTTTTTAAATCAGCAACCAGAGTCAGGGCAATAGTTCAGTGGGTAGGGTGCTTACCTTCAATAGGGCCAATCTGGGTTTTATCTTCGGCATCCCATATGGTCCCCCAACCTCCACCAGCAGTGATGCCTGAGCACAGAGCCTGGAGTAAATCATAAACATAGCTGTGGCCTCAAAACCAATAAATATATATTTTTTGCTTTATGGATCACACCTGGCAATGCACAGGGGTTACTCCTGGCTCTGCAATTAGGAATCACCCCTGGAGGTGCTCAGAGGACCATATGGGATGCTGGGAATCGAACCCGGGTCGGCCGCGTGCAAGTCAAATGCCCTACCCACTGTACTATTGCTCCAGCCTCAAAAACCAATAAATAATATTTTAAAAATCAGCACCCAAAAGTGTAGAGTAGATACTGAAATCAGAAAACTTTTCATGGAAATCTTAATATAGAGTTTCCATCTTTATTAATGATTCCATTTTCCACTGACACAATGGATCTTAGAATTTTATCTTTTGAATCTGCTGCATAAAAATTCTATTTAGTGCTAGTTGAGTATGTATCGTAAAATTCCCCAGATATCCTGCAAAAGGTCTCCTTAGGGCTCTTAAGTTTTGAAGAAAAAGCTTATTATAAATCCCAACAAATACATATTTATCATTTAACTCCAAAGTGATACATTCAGTGCCAAACAAAACTTAATTATAAATTTACTTAAAAATGTTACCTTCACACTCAAGAAAAAAGTGTATGGGACCAAAGAAATAGTCACTTTAACTAGATAGATTAATGAAGAGAGCAGAGGAAATAAAATATCAATCTTCATCTTATGTTAATTTGAAAATAATAATAATTTTAAATAATCAGAAATTGTTAACTGAATTGAAAATTATACTGATATTTGCAAAGACAGGAGAAAGTGTTAGAAAACACTTTTCATTTGAAGTTATTAAAGGGGAATGAAAAGTTTAACTCAATTCTGATAATGCTTTAGTACCATCATACTATTATGATTTATATATAGAAAATCTTAATAATTGAGCAATTTTCTGATTTCAAAATACATCCATAAACATTATAAACATATCACAAAAAAACAACTGAGAGAAATAATGTGAAATTTTCTTTGATTGATACTATTAAATGTATTGAAATTGTTAGCAAAAAGCTAATCATCCATATGATTATATAAATATCAGCATAGTTATGTTTGCATTCTTTTATTTCCCTGTAACAATATACATCACATAATGCTTAATTTTTGTTACGTTAAACCTTATATTTTATAACAGTGTTAAGAGTACCAACATATCCAAATGCCTTCTTCTAAATATCTCACTCTGATGCAAAGGTATGCCACAGAAGACCAAGCAAACTCAATAGCAAGATTTAGTTTTATGAAATGCAATACTTTAACCCTCTTTATTCTGTCTCCTGGGCAATAAAGGAAAGAAATTGCATCTTGGGACACTAAGGACTATAGTGCTACTCAATTCTTATATATGACATGTAAAAACTGTTTGATACCATGGGAAGCAGAATAATAGTAACACAAGCAACCCTTTGAAAGAACTATTCAAAGAAATAAAAAAAAACACAACAAATTACAATTGGCATTCACTGGAAAATACAGAGACTTTCCCCTGACACTTTTTTTTCTCTGTACTTCCCCTTCGGTTAACTTACTAATCTATAAAAGAACTCATTTAAATAAGCTTTATTTTCCAAATATGAAATAAAACTAGATTCTGCACTTTCCCAGGGAAGTATTGGATAATCTCTTGCATGATCATGAATATGAAGACATAAAAGTTCATTTTGTTTGTACCACATATCTCTAGGATGACAACTTGGAAGTACCTTTGCTCCTATTTAAAAATGCTTCATATCAGGTAATATTGTCTAGAAAGTTAGGCATTGTCACACATTTAATGTTGCTTAGCAAAAGGTGTGTATGTGTATGCATGTATCTGTGTGCTTTTCTCAAGTTTCTGTCTATGCGTTGGGACTGACAATGATAAGAATTTTGTATTTTCCCTTATTTTATTTTTGTTTTGGGGGACATGCCTGGAGATGACCAGCTGAGGAACTGTGTGCAGTGCCTGGGATTAAATCCAGGTCACTCTCGTAAATCAAGTGCCTAATCCACTCTACAATCTCTCTGAACCCCAATGTTTATTGTTTTGGGGGGCTTATTTTAGCCAGTAATTACTATCCACTAAAGAGTAAAGTATTTCTTATTAGGAATAAATAATTTTCTCAAAGTAAAAAGGTTAACTCAAGTGTACTATCGTAGTATTTTACAAAATGATATTTTACATCATTTTAAATGATGTCATACATCCACAGAAAGTGTTTATATTTTATTGAGAGAAATTTCATCTTGATGACTATTTTACTAGAGGAATACAATACATACATTTAAAAATAAACAATTTCATGTATAAAACAATAGTATTAACATTGCAGAAAAATAACAGTAATACAATTATAATCCACTTTTATTCCTAAATCAAAGTTTTTCAAATATATAGTACTTCATGTCAATTCCCCTGACCACTGTGAGTATACATTAAGTAAAAATAACATAATATAACTATTAAATAAATACATTTATAGGAGAGATAAAACAAGAAACATTAATTTTCATAATAGAGGTAGGAAACTTTTGGCCATTTTTCCTTATATTTTCCAAAGATTTTAGATAGCCTCAGGTTGAAATGTTGCTTCCAATATTCCTTTTCCTTCATTTCTTATTAAGATTCATTTCAAATTTTAAAGGGGTCAACCAAACATAAATCCACTTTTGCTTTAACAAAAAGATCTAAAAGAAAAGGAATTTTAGTGTAATTTGTTTCATTTTCGTTTGGGACCACACTCAGCAATTCTCAGAGCTACCTACTGGCTCTGAGAACAAAGGTCGCCTGTGACAAATTTGTGGGAACACCTGACATGCCTGAAACTGAACCTGGGTGGGTCAGCTGCACATAAGATAAGTGTCCTTCAGTAGATACAAGGGCCAGGGGGATTGCCCCATAGCTGGAAGACTGCTTCATGAGTGGAGGGGAGAAGGCAGATGGAATAGAGAAGGGATCACTAAGAAAATCATGGCTGGAGGAACCAGTTGGGATGGGAGATGCATGCGGAAAGTAGATAATGGACCAAACATGATGACCTCTCAGTGTCTGTGTTGCAAGCTATAATTCCCAAAAGTAGAGAGAGAGTATGGGGAATACTGTCTGCCTTAGAGGCAGGAGGAGGGTGGGAAAGAGGGGGTATACCCAGGATACTGGTGGTGGGGAATGTGCATTGGTGGAGGGATGGGTGTTTGATAATTGTGATGATTGTAACCCAAACATGAAAGCTTGTAGCTATCTCACAGTGACTCAATAAAATTTAAAAACTTTTTTTTTTTTAAAAAGATAAGTGTCCTTCTCACTATACTATTTCTCCAGGCCCTGTCTGTATAATTTGTAGAGTAATAAATTGTAGAAAATTTATTTTGAGTCAATCACTTTTCCTGGTATTTCTATATATACTTTTGCAAGAAAGGGCTGAAGTGATAACACAGCAGGTAGGGCATTTGCCTTGCATGCAGCTGACCCGGGTTCAATTCCTCTGCATCTCTCAGAGAGCCCAGAAAGCTACTGAGAGCATCCCGCCAGCACAGCAGAGCCTGGCAAGCTACTCGTGGCATAGTCAATATGCCAAAAACAGTAACAACGAGTCTCACAGTGGAGACAATACTAGTGCCTGCTCAGTTTGCCTGGTTGCAAATTGATGAACAACTGGGATGACAGTGACAGTGACAGTAACTTTTGCAAAAGAGATACGACAAGAGGTATTTACAACAAAAAGTTGGTGCTCTTGCATATGACTCTTGGTTTGTATTCATATTATTCTAAGTTTTCAGACCTTTTTTGTCATTCTCTAGGCTAATTATATTGAGAGTTGACAGCAAAAACTGTACATAATATCTAAATGTAGTTCACTAAGGTGATCTGAAAAGGGATTATTTGTTATAACACTGAAATTTAAAAATGGCTATAGAGATTTTAAATACCTCATTCTTGCAAAAGTATCTTTGCTTATCCCTCAATTCATCTTTACTCTCTCTACATTTATATATATATAAATAATTGGAGATAGGTTTGTCAAAAGCCGAAAACGGATTATCTAAAAAGAGGATCTTGGGTTGTATTTTATTAGTTTATTCCTTTCTTCACTTTTCAGTGTCTTATATCTTTTGTAATAAAGCATCTCAAATACTTTCAGGAAAAAAATTACTATTTGTGAACACAAATACACTTTTTTAAAGATGCCAAAAATCTAAACTTTCTTTTCCTGCAAATTTCCTCTGAGGAAGAACAAAAATAAAACCTGAACAAAAAAGAGGAGGAGGGTTCTGCTCTTAGACTGCTCAGTGACAGGAGTCTACAACCTGTTATAAGTTACTAGGGGGAAGAGTGCCCAGAGCACAGCCATGGCAGCTCCTGGTAGAGCCATTTTCAGGCCAGTGGGGACCAAGGAGTCCTCAAAACGCGGCTCACCAGTCTTGTGAGAGAGATCCTGCCAGAAGAGAGAACCCAGGGTGGAGGCTGGCAGCTCAGACCTCATTAGCAGAAGAGGGAGATCTGTCCCCTACACCTGAGGAAGTTAAGTGGCTAATTAAATCCTACCCTGCTGATGGCAAGAAGCAAGCCTAAGGGCCTGGCTTCCCCATTCCTCCCCTCCACTGCACCTTTCACTGAGAACAGTAACACATTTAGGAAGAGGAATCTTAAAATCTCTGCCTGAGGCAAAGGACACTGATGAGGTTTACATGTTTCACAAAGTAATTCCTGAAACACAAGGAACTGGTGCTTATAAACAGACTGTTCAAGACACCTAAACTAGATTTTAAAATAATAACTAAGTTTCATATTCTTAAAACAAATATTCACTAATTATCTGAGATATGACAAAGACTGATATAGACACTAGGATGAATAACAAAAAAATACCCAATACCTCTTCTCAAGCTTCAATAAAAGACTTATTTCAAAACAAACAATCATAGCATAAAGGAGTCACTATCATATAGATAGTCACTATAGAGCTGTGGAGTAATATATGCAAGCAAATGTTATCAAGGCATTCATCAATCTAATCATTCTCTTGCAAATTTTGAGGACAAAAATGAAAGGGAGCATGTTTGAGTTCGATTCATCATGTTTAATGTTTCCTTTACCCTCCAATTTTTCCTAACCCTAACTCAAGGTCACCTGGCCTATATCTTACTATTATCCTAAACCTGTTTTCTTTTTACCTAATTGATAAAAAAAATTCTAGGGAAATTTCACATAAAATGAATTTAAAAACTCAGTTTTCTATAACATGATTCTTCGTTGATTGTTTCCCACCAACTCTAGTAGTAACTGGCTTAAGTATGCCAGCTCCTATTCCTGCTTTCAAATTAGAGCAGGAATGAATCCCTGCCAATTCCCTGATTGCTGCTAGCAAAAGAGAACTGTCTGCTGAAACTGAGTCTACTCCAAAGTGAAAACGGAAAAAGAATTAAAAGAGATTTCCTCTTTCATTCATTAAAGTTCACTCTTTCTTATGGAGAATCCTTTTAACCAAAAATATTCAACACCTGGAACCCAAAAGCCTATGCCTTTCTTTGTTATTAATTTTCTATTTATCTAAAATATACTTAACAAATTTTATACTATCATATTTACATTTATATTCAATAGCATATTCATTTACTTCCTTCAAACTTATTTCCTACCTTCAAAGTGAAATTTTAAAAGTCAAAACTATGTAACTTAAAAAAAAATTATTCTATAGTTTATCATTGTTTCCAGGATGAAATCTTGGTTACACAAATGCTTTGAGAATTGGGCTATCTGTCACTTTCTCTTCACCAACTCTGTTCCCTCACCTGCCCCATATACACCTGCCCCGTTTATGCATTTTCTAACACCCGAGATTTTCTCTAATGGCTCTAGGTTCTGCCACTTGATGCTCAAGTATCTTCAACAAGCACTTGTCTAGATGCAGTTACTGCTCCAAACCACCTAAAAGCTAAATTCACATACGTCTTAGCTGTGCCCGTGTGTTTTTATCCGAGATGTCCTTACTGATTCTTCTCATCTGAATGAATAAAATTTCTCTATTGTATATCCTATGTTTCAGACACATCTTTCAATATATTCATCATACAATATTGTAGTTGTTTGTTACTTGTTTTTCTTGTAAGAAAGCTATAACATAGTGCCTACAGCAAGCAGGTATACAAAGAATACAACGCATTTTTAGCATATAATTAAATTCATATACTGTTGTCACTGTCACTGTCATCCCATTGCTCATCGAATTGCTCGAGTCCACACCAGTAATGTATCCAATGTGAGACTTGTTGTTACTGTTTTTGGCATATCAAATATGCCATGGGTAGCTTTCCAGACTCTGCCGTGCGGGGGAGATACTCTCAGTAGCTTACCAGGCTCTCCGAGAGGGGGGAGGAATCAAACCAGAGTTGGCGGTATGCAAGGCAAATACCCTACCCGCTGTACTATCGATCCAGCCCAATATACTATTAGGAATACAAAATCTCTAAGAATACTAAAGATCAACTAATAGTCTCGTATTTCACAAAGGCAGAAAATAAAGTTTTAAGTAGTTTTCCAAAATGGATCCATTTTTTTCCTGAATTACAACACTTTTAATTTTTAGTTTACTTTCTTACACTCTTTTCAATACAATATCTCATTCCTTGGCCACTCCTTCTTCCTATATATGACACTAACTTGCCTCTCTATTCTTCACATATGCACTTTTTACTAATGAAGATGGCACTTTAGCCTGTCTTCCTGCTTCCTATTCTCAGTCTTCTAAGATTTCCACTCCTATTTAGTCAACACAGATTGCTTGCTTCCCTTTCACATCTCTCCATTGACATAACTATCAATATTTGTTTTAGGAGAACAATAGCTTTTTGAAGAGAAGAAAAATAAAAATATGGTGTTGTCTAGAGCTGCATTAAAATCTGGTCACCTTGATGATGCTGACAAATTTTCCGAACATGCATGCCTCTAACTTTTCAAGACTAAAAGGAAACATTAGTGTTTTAGTGTCAAAATAAAAATCTAAATATCCTTAAAGAGTTTCTTTCTGGAAAATTCCAAAGACACTGGAAGGATTGTTTTAATGTGTGTGTTTTGGCCTTTGGTAATGCAAATGCTAAGATCGAATCACGTGTACCAGTGACTTATTTACTGGGAAAATATCTATGATGGAAACAAATAAAAAAAATGGTTGGAATAATACAAAAATAAGGATTTGGTCTTTGCAAAAGGAGAGGAAAAAGAAGTGATACCAATGCAAGATCTGAGACTAAGGTTCAATTGGAAATTTGGCAAGGCCAACAGAAAGTGCTGAATCAGTCGCCACAGGAAGAATCTAAGTATTCCTTCTGCGCATCGATTGCTGTGGAACAGCCAAGAGAAAGTGAAACATGAGCTTAAACGCAGCAATGGATTTCAGAAAGAAAAGCTGTACAACATAAGGTCACCCAAGCTTCCACAGTCAGACCTGAGAGCGAGGTTCTGGCCGTGACCATATGGTTTACATTGCCTGGCTTAGTGTATGAGAAACATTTTTATAAAACATCAGTTAGCATCTACTATCCATGTTTTGACTTACTCTAATCAAGTGAATATAGTTTTTTAAAAACAATTGCAGCTGTAAAGAAGACACCATCCTCACTTGTAGACATAGTCACTACTACTAAACACACTTAATATCAGCAAGAATTGTCCCTGAAACACCAACTAAAGTGTGGTTGGAGGACCCGCTTGGAATGGAAGAGGCGTGCTGAAAGTAGACTATAGATTAAACATGATGGCCACCCAATACCTCTACTGCAAACCACAACACCCAAAAGGAGAGAGAGAACAAAAGGGAATGCCCTGCCACAGAGGTGGGGCTAGGGGGGATGGGATGGAGGGGAGAGATACTGGGGTCATTGATGGAGGAGAATGGGCACTGTTGGAGGGATAGGTACTCTTGAGCACTGTATGACTGAAACAAGCATGAAAATATGTAAATCGGTAACTGTACCCTCACAGTGATTCATTAATAAAAAATAAATGAATAAAATTCTTTTCCTAACAAAAAAATTGTCCCTGAATAGTAAGCAAGATATTTCTACATATTATATGTATGCACAATCATATTTTATAACAATATTTATCTTACTTTATTATTTACTATGTGCTAATTGGGAAAACTGAAACAATCAAAAGATGAGAATAAAACTACAATGAAGTGCTTGATTAGTTATCAAAACAATCCATTTAAAAACTTTTGAGTTCAAAACTGTGAATTCAAAATTATATGGCAAACACATGGTTTAAAATGTGATTCATATTACTTATATTTATATTTCAAATCAATCTCAATATTAACAATAATCAAACATTTTGTCTACACTCATATTTTGTCAAATAGAATATATACATATATATATATTAATCCTAACAATGTTGTATGTATGGTATGGTTTCACAAGTATATATAACTTATGGACTTTTCTGTTAAGATTGTGACTTCATAATAACCACTAGGTTTCAAAAATTATTTAGATGTAATTATTATTATTGATTCAACACAGCAGAAATAAGGGTATACCATGAAATGATTCATTTCTTTGATCTGCAAATAAAACTAAAGGTGGCTGGCAAAAGGCTGAAGAGAGAGAACAAGATTTGAGTTATTTGCTTAATTGGTGATTGACTCCACATACACACCCATGCCCCAAACATTACAGGTACAGCACTGGTACAGATTTTGCAGGTACAGATACAACACCCATCACCTCTGAAAGGGCCTAGGTAATTGTCTGCACCTCAGGACCCTTGAAGTACCTCATCGGGTCCTAGGCTCTGTTTCAGAACACGGATTGCCCCTGTAAAGGTGACACAAATAATGTGTTTGTGCTCTACAATTTATCTATGGTTTCAAAAATCACTGGTGTTTGCAGATTATCTGTACCCAGCCTTCAATTCTATGCTTTTATGGATCTTTGTAAATTTGAGAATATTGTCTTCTCTGACAGTTTAAAGATAAATCCCAAAGTGATTTACAATTGAAAATCTACTTCTTGCCTTTTTCTCTGCACATCCCTAAAGATAATTGTAATGCCTCTAATATGGGCATATTCGCAAATGATCACTGTGAATCTGAAGATTTCCCATTAACTTGTATGTTTCTTGCTCTTTTATGTGCATGCTTACTTTGCAATGATATTTTCATTTTTAATGAGAAACAGACTTCAACAGACATATAATTGAAAAACTGAAATGCTTTTTACATTGGTATCTGTTTTTTTATTTTATTATGAAAATTAGTGTTAATGTTTTCGTTATGGGAATCAATTTAAAAAGAAAATATTCTCTTTACCAGAAAATTACCATTAAGTTCAAAGTCTCAGGTCAAACAATTTTATTTTACAAATAAGAATATTTTATTCTGCATGAAAAATACATTTTAATATTATCATTACTTTAGAAATTTAAGAAAATGAATATGCTCAAGACAAATTGTAAAAAAAAAAAAGTGACACTCTGTAGCTGTCTATTTTAAGCTGGAAAACTCTGAGAAAGTAGTATGAACCAGGCTTCGAAGTCTGCCTGCTCTTTGTGTTACTGGAGAAAACAAGCAAAGAGCATTGTTGTCTCCTAAGACAAAGGGACGCGAGCGAACATGAGACTTCACTGAATGTCCAGCCCCTGCCTTTCTTACTACACCAATTTCATTCTTTCATCTATCATATTCCTGCACACTGTTCATTCCTCAGCAAACCCAACACAAAATTACACAAATCTCTTTTTTGGGGGGGTCTTCCAATTTCCTTATCGATATTTTTATTTTCTATATAATTTACATTGATCTATATGGCAATTTCTCCTGCCAATGTGTTTGTTAGTTAAGTTATCCACCCTGTACAGGGACCCTACTGGGGAAAGGAAAACTTAATAAACTCTTACAAAAACCTCTCAAAAATTTTAAGGTGCATTTTAATGAAAATAGTTTGCCTTCTTTAGAGTATTGTTACTCCTGCAGGGTCTAATCATTTCAAAGTGGCCTTCCTCTGCATAAGTGATCTGATTTTTTTCTTTCAAATGTTGATAACTTCAAAAACCCAACCAATTCACTGTCAGATTCTCAGTAAAACCAAGGTAGCATGAAATTTCACCCCTTATGTAGGCAAAGGCTACAGTCTTTTTGTCAGCACTAAGAATTTATAGAAGACTTACCTTCAACCATTTTCCCCTTAAGGATTTAAAGCTGCCTTATCTTTAGGGGAAGAATAGGAAGCAGGCAGGTAGATAAGGAAGGGCCCCCATAAGGCAATGAATTCTTGTGAAGTAATAAAACCAATACCCCAAGGCTGCAAAAACCTACCTAGTGAGCATAGAAACTGAGGCCTGATAAGCTTTTTACCTAGCCTTAGCACTGACCAAGAAGAGAAGGCTGGACCCTGCTGAGACAAATTCCAGAAGGAACAAAGACCAAGGAAAGAATATCAAAGATCATCAACTCCACCCAACTCTACCTCTTGGCAACCACCTTAGCAACAGATTCTACCTAGGTAGAACACCCCACGTGGGGCAACTTGGGAGAAACCCTATAGAAACCAATTTGAGTGAAGGAAGCTCACTTATACAATGCCAGAGCCCATGAGATACCTGAGCCCACCTGTTGGCTAAACATATGTGTCATCTGCATCTCCCATCTTGAAATGTACATGCTCATACTTTCCTGTCTAATGTTCGCTCTCCATCTCTCTCCCTCTCTCTCTCCCCCTCTCTCCTCCTCTCTCCTCCTCTCTCTCTGTTCTCTCTCTCCCTCTTTTCCCCTCTCTCTCCCTGCCTCTCTCCCACCTTCTCCGCCTCCCTTCCCCCCTCTCTCCAGAACATCACTTCTTCAGAACTCCAAATGATCTCCATGTTTGCTGATTTATGCTATTTTTATCTCTGCAATATTTACATTATCACAGATATCAATTTTTATTTTCTGAGAATTAATTACCCCAAAGAATAAAAGACACACATCAAATCAAGTCTTGGAATGGGTTATGACAATGGTGAGAAGAAAAGCCCACGGGTTTTGGAGTTGGAGATTAGAACAGAAGCCATATTGTATTGGGACTTGGAAATCAGAAGCAGAGAATATGTATGTATCCCTATACTACCTTTTACTGAAGACTGTTTTGAAAAGTTCTTGAATCCTTTTGTCTCTTTGGAATGCAACACCACATGAAGTTCCATCATCACATAGTGTTATGGGGACAAACAAAGAATCCAGGGTGGAGGGATATAGAGACAAAGAATTCCAAGGTAGAGCAGGACTTAGGGATACTGACTTGGGTGCCTAAAACAGCTTTGCAAGTATAGGCAAAGAGTTGATACCTGGTACCATCTCCTCCATATACTAACTACGTGACCTCCTTGAAGCTCTGCTCTCTGGAACCCAGTGTCACAACAGAGTTTGTGACCCTCAGTGCACAGCAGTTTTAGCAAACACTGCATCACCCATCAACAACACATCTAAAGACACAGAGCCCCATGGGAAAGAAGGCTACCAAGAGCACCGTGGGGGTGGCACCTGTGAGCCAATTGTAGAACGGACATGAGCACCACAAATGAATGGGTCTGTCTCCAAACGAACACTGCAGAAAAGCGAGCAACCTCACAATCAATCAAGCATGTACGATCATCAGTAATCATTACAGTAACAGCAGCAACAAAAGGCTGGGAAGTGGGGAACAGAGCAGCTTTATTCATATATATATATATATATATATATATATATAGTAGCCACAACACAGTAGCACAATATATCCATTGTAAAATGATGTATTATCTGTGTTTCTCTTCCCCACAGATTCATGAGCAAATTTGCTGCATTTATTCTCTATAATAAAAAAAACTCAAATACTAAGCTCATCTTTCCCTTCCTGTCTGCAATTAATTGAATCTTATATTACCACATCATCTTAATATCAATAATCAAGCTGGCTATAAGCTATTTAATTATTAAGCAGAACATAGTCATTCCAACGATGATAGCTTCAGGGTGACTGTTTTTCAGTTTTGTGATAAGTACTCTGTATATTTTATTTATAAATCTAGATTTTAATATAAAGAACTTTCTCAATAATATACCATTGTGAGTATATATACAAATACTTCAGATTGAATATATGTTTGATTTCCATTCATTTTATATTTTCCTTAAAAGTTCTTGTATCGGAGCTGGAGCGGTAGTACAGCAGGTAGGGTGTTTGCCTTGCACACGGCCTACCCGGGTTCGATTCGCAGCATCCCATATGGTCCCCGGAGCACCGCCAGGGGTAATTCCTAAGTGCAGAGCCAGGAATAACCCCTGTTCATCAACAGATGTGACCAAAAAAGAAAAAAAAAGTTCTTGTATCATACTTTTTAGATGTTATAGTTCTAGCCTTGTTTATATTGGTTTTTCTGTTCTATCTAATAAAATAAAATCTGGATTTCCAACCAAGACATACTACAAAGACACAGTTATCCATATTTACTGCTCAAAGTTTAAGTTAATCTTTCTCACATTCCTTAATTTGACTAACTTTTACCATCCTGGTAGGTTTGACATTAGTGATTAATCACAAAATCACGAATCACAAAATCCGGTTGATCATCGAGTATTGCTCAAGCGGTCTCAGTAACCTCTACATTCGTCCTATCCCTGAGATCTTAGAAGCCTCTCTCTTCTCGGCCTTCCCAATGATGCTGTATTGGAGGCTCTTTCAGAGTCAGGGGAATGATATTCGGCTGGTTACTGGCTTTGGCATATGGATACACCATGGGAAGTTTTCGAGGCTGTCCCATATGAACAGGAAGCTCTCAGTGGCTTGCTAGTTTCTACCAGATGGAAAGGTAGGTTATAAGATATTACGCGGCTACTTTGCAGCCACCGGAACCTAGCTACAGCCATGCTCAAGGCCCCTCTCCACAGGTTCGACAAGCCTCACGCATGAAAGTATTGGCAAAGGAACCCAGGTGTGTGTAATCCCATCAATGGCCAATATCCAGAGACTTAAAAGCAAGCTCCCAGTGATTAATAATAATTGAAAATAATTAATAATTCTACCCTCTCTATTACTTAAATTTTAATGGAAAATCAAATCTGTAAAGGCAATATATAAACTATAAAACATGTAAAATGATAAAACATCTACCTAGATGTAAAATTGCATTTCAATAATATATATGTGAGTTTAGCATCTTATTTTATAAAGCACTAACTTCTAAGGATTAATTTATGAGAATTTATTATAATCACAAATTGTATTTATAAAACCAGTAATGATATTACTGAAGTTATATGAAAACTTGTATGTGCAAAAGAAAACTTAGGGGTATACTTCTTTTTTTTTTTAATTTATTTTATTGAATCACCAAGTGGAAAGTTACAAAGTTCTCAGGCTTATATTTCAGTTACACAATGTTCAAACACCCATCCCTTCACCAGTGCCCATATTCCACCACCGATAAAAACAAAAACAAAACAAACAAACAAACAAAAAGAAAACAGTATACATCCCACTTCTCACCCCCCAACCCACCCCGTACGTGAGTGATAATTTCACTTCCTTTTCTCTTTACCTTGATTACATTCCAGATTTCAACACATAACTCACTATTGTTGTTAGAGTTTCAAAACAGACTCACTATTTTTGTTGGAATTTATCCCCTAAGAATACAACTCTATTAACAGGGAAATATTTGATAATAAGTTTTCCACTGATGAGAATGAAGAGATAAAATGTCGCGCGGCCGCTACTGCGGTTTACACTTTCTGTATTATAGTAATTAAGTCCGCGAAGATTTAAGTTTGAAAATGAACTATTTCCCTTCCTGGAACAGCATGTAGCCAAAGTTAGTTCACAGTCTCCATACATGGGTGCAAGCACTTGCTGGAAACCCAATTCCCAAAGCTGTCTCTGGTTCCCGCTCGTTCCACATCCACCGGCTCTGCAGAGGCATGGGCACCAGGGCCGAAAACCCGGCCGGCCTGAGCCGAGCACCGGCCCCGGCTCAGGGGTATACTTCTTAATGATACTCTTTTAATTTAAAAAATAAGCATGTTGGAACTAGCACATATGACATACTTAAAGTAATTAAAACAGTACAGAGATATTTAAAGGAAATATTAATACAGTCTGAAAATCCAAAATGCATATTACAAATAGGATGTTATAGAAAATTCAATAATACTTGGCTGTAAGAGCTCATGTAATGTTCTTAAATGAGAATGTAAAAACTATGTTAATTCTGCAGAATAGTTCTGCATGGGTTGAAAAAATGGTGAATAGTTTTTCATATAGTAAAAAACATACTTGTAATTTGTACATACAAATGACTAAAGATGATTATTAATCACTTACTGTGATAATTTAGCTCAAAGAAACAGCCTGAAATAAATTGCATCAATTTTATATTTGCTTCCATGCTTATAATGGATGGTAAGGAAGCAATGTCCACTCAAACATTATAGACAATCGAAGATAAGTTAGAAGCAAATTTCCCATTCTACTCAATAAAGATTCAGACATTTTGTAAAATCATACTCTATAGAAAGCTTCTATGAGGCAGAAAAGACAAGAAAGTTTTCAAAGATTTAATAAGGAATACTTATTTGTTTAACAAAGTCCTACTAGTTCTCTTAGTAATGTGTCCTCAAATTTGATATTCTGACCCAGGTATATCAAAAAGGACTTGTATAAAATGGTATATCTCAAAAAAATTAAAACACAAAAGAAAGGAAGAAAGGAAGAAAGAAAGAAAGAAAGAAAGAAAGAAAGAAAGAAAGAAAGAAAGAAAGAAAGAAAGAAAGAAAGAAAGAAAGAAAGAAAGAAAGAAAGAAAGAAAGAAAGAAAGAAAGAGAGAGAGAGAAGGAGGGAGGGAGGGAGGGAGGGAGGAAGGAAGGAAGGAAGGAAGGAAGGAAGGAAGGAAGGAAGGAAGGAAGGAAGGAAGGAAGGAAGGAAGGAAGGAAGGAAGGAAGGAAGGAAGGTAGAAGAAAGGAGAGGGGTGAGGGGGAAGGAAGGAGAGAGGAAGGGAAGAACAGAGAATTGGTAACAACAGAAAAAGAGAGATTTCACATGAAGAATGTTTAAGCAAAAAGCCCTTCATTTAAACCAGGGATGGGGAATATGCAGCCAGTGGGCTGAAAAGCACTTGTGAAATTATATGGTCAGGCCTTCGTACATGGATGATACAGACATATAGTTTAGACTTTTTTTTCATCTGCTGTCTGCCCATGGTCTCTCTGTCAGTATTGTAAAGCCCAAGAATGGTGTTAGAAATATCCAAATAACTGACAAAAAATGATTTCCCACTCCTGACTTACCTTGTATAAAAAACTCACAATCTGTATTTGTTCCATGAATGTGGTTTTATAAATAGTAGATAACAGCATGTGGCCCCAACATATTTGATACATACATGTACTGATTGAGAAACACATCTTATTAGCTTCTGATAAAATAGAGGAGATGGGGATAAAAAATACTTGATCTAGGAAAAGTTATGCAAGGGGCTGGAAAGATAACACAAGAATTAGGGCACAGGCCACACGTGGCCACAGAGTGGTCCCATGATAGCTCCTCGGTGCAGTCCTCGAGGCCCCCTTCTGGGCTTGGAGGCCAGCAGGCACCAGGGGACAGTCAGAGTAATGCTGGCCTTGAAGTTCCTGGGCAACACGGTATCCTGCGGTGAGCACAGAGCACTGAACGCCTCCTCTGAGAACTGCCTGAAGCATCCCCAGGGCCTCCGGAGATTACTGTGGAACCTCTCGCACTGGACACTCCAAAGAAGGTGTGAAAGATCACAACATCAACTAATAGAGATTTACTGTAGACTACATTGGGCAAGCTACCAAGAGTATAGTTTTTCATATAGTAAAAAACATACCTGTAATTTTTACATACAAATGACTAAACATGATTATTAATCACGGAACGGCCGAGCCTGCAAGCTCCCTGTGGCATATTTGATATGCCAAAAACAGTAACAACAAGTCTCAAAATGGAGATGTTACTGGTGCCCGCTCAAACAAATTGATGAGCAACAAGATGACAGTGATACAGTGATACATTGGGCCCAAGGGTATATTTCCATCTTTATCTTAAATAAAATAATAGTGAGTCATAAAAAAGAGATAGAAAAATTTAGGCAGACTAGCCTGTTCAAGTTCACCACTGACCCCACCTCTCTGGGCTGTAGAATCATAAATTTGAGCTTTAACATTTAAGTTAAGGAAATTCATGTTGTGACCCTGACAGATTAAGAATCTGATAGGATGGAAGAAAGCCTGGAAAGCAGTCCAGAGGCTTGGAGCTAGACGATGGGAACAGGAAGGGCAGAGGTGAAAGGAAACTACGAGATAATCTTTGGTGTAATCAGAAGTCCTTAAACAATTTATGAAAACATTGTATGATTTGAGAAATTCAGGTTGAGCCCCATTATTTCAATGTATTAACTTTATTTTTCTATGTATCATCTTCTTCATCTGAACTTTTCCATAGCTATCACATGAATACAAAATGGACTACTCTGAAAAACTAAAGCATTTAACAATAATTACACTAAGAAAGTGAATTAAGAGGATACCAACCAAAAATAAACAAAAATGTTGAACTTCACAATGATATATGAATAGTACTTACACTGGTATTTTATTACTTTACTTTGGAATTTGAGGGGCAGTTTGCTAAGATTTATTAATTCAACTTGACTGGAAAGAACAAAATACAATTGTATGCATTCCTAAACCAGAATTTACCGTGTACATACATGTGAATAAATATACGCAACTAAACACATAGAAGCATATATCAATTCCTGACAGACTGACTGATATCCATCAACATGTACATATCATATCTTAATAGACTAACATCCCTACCCAACTTGAATTGTCTTCAATATTTACCACTTAGAACTTTCTAAAGTGTTCTGAGCTCATTACCTGTCTGAGCTCTGCTGTATCTAGCTCATTTCTTGGATTTGTCTTCTGATCCACTCAGATAACTGGAAGAATGCCAATCTTTGATTAATGACAATGAAGAAAGCATTTGAACAGATCAATGAACCTAGCTAAGGAGGCTAAACAAGCAGAGAGGAATGCTCAACCTACCAGTGATGAGTCATAGGAGGAGCAAACTAGATTAAGGAAAATACTAAGGCTAAGCCCTCTAATGGAAGGAGTTGTGCCCTTAGAAGCAAATATTTTAATTTTAGCAGTATTAACTTTTAGCAGTGTTTTAAAAGTTGAAGATACTTTGCTGCGTAATAGATAATAGCTTTGATTGTTGTCTGTGGTACTCAAATCTGAATATATGATTTATAAACTCTTCTCTAAATTAAAGATTTGTATACATTTACCAGACATCTTTTATTTTTATTTTTATTTTTTGCTTTTGGGGTCACACCCAGCGATGCTCAGGAGTTACTCCTGGTTCTGCACTCAGGAATTACTCCTGACAGTGCTTGGAGGACCATATGAGACGCTGGGAATTAAACCTGGGTCAGCCACGTGCAAGGCAAACGCCCTACCCGCTGTGCTATTGCTCCAGCCCCCAGATATCTTTTCATTGCTTAATATCCAATGGAAATAATCTATGAAAATCTAAGCTCCCTTCTCTTCTTATACATTGTCTCAACTAATGTAAACATCATCATTCCAGGTGCTGAGGTAAAAAATCTTGGAGTCATACCATTCCATTCTCTCACATCCAACATAAAAAAATATATGTAGTCTGTAGACATTTCTGAATCTGACAGAATCCCACAGCCAGCACTACCACCACCTAATCAGGGTCCTTATTATCTATCAATTTGATATTGCAGTAGTAGTTTTAATATTATGACTCTCCTTACCTTTTCACTGTAATTTTAATTTTGGGTATCCAGGTTTTAATTTTAATTTTGATTTTGTTTCCCAGAAGTACTCAGGGATCACTCTGGTGGCACTTGGGGGACATATGTGGTAACTGGAATCAAATCCATGTCAGCCCCAGGGCAAGGCAAGGAAGCACCTTACTTGCGGTATTATCTCTTTGACCCACTTCCCTGTGATTTATGTTCACCTAGCAGTTGTGCTATTGTCAGAATAAAATCTCTATATTCAAGTCTCCAAAGCTTGCCATTTTACTCTCAACAAAATCATAAATGATCTCCAATATGTTTTCTTCCTGATTTACTTCTTCAACAAATTCCTGATACACTTCTTCAAATTACTCTGCCCCCCTTATGTTCCAAGGAAAAAATTACAAATACTCCTCCTCAAAATAATCTGTATCCTCTATTTGGAACATTCTTATTTTCATATGGCTTCCTCCTTCCTTCATCATTCACATTGAAATAGCACCTTTCTTGAACCATCTAAATAAAATTATTAATCATGTCTACTTTACCTTACCCAAAAGTGCCAAATTCCTTTCCTCCTCAGAATTTGTCACTATATAAATATCTACCTATCTCTCTATCTACACTATGTTTCATTTATATGGTGCATACATTTGATAGCCTTGCTTAGAATATAAGTAGTAAAAACATACATTTTTTTTCTTTACCATTTAATTTTTTGTTTTGTGGCCACAGAAGACCATACTTTGCAACTACTCCCAGCTCAGCGGTGCTCAGGGAACCTCCAGCACAACTCAGAGAACTATGCAGTGTCAGGTAATTTCAAACCCAGGGCTCCAACATGCAAAGTATGCACTGAAACCATTAAAAACTGTCTTCCTGGTCCCTTATATTATTCAATATTTTATTTGTGTCATGAAAACTGTACATGGAGAAATTAATACATATTTGTTTCTTAAATTATGATAAATTCAATATCATGTTTTTACTTTACTATGTTCAATAAAATATGTAACTGAGAGCTGGGAAAATGGTACAATGGCTTAGGGTGAGTATCTTGCATATATGTAAATATGGTTAAATCCAAAGTACTATACAGAGCCCTCAAAATTGGCCAATGCAACCCCAGAGTCTCCAAGAAACACCAGGTGTGGCCTGGATAGCGCCAACCTTTGCACAGAGTGGCCTTGCTGGTTCTGAGACCTCAGAGCCAAAGCAACACTGTTCCTGGGCTTTAACTTTCAATCACCTTCTGCCATTGAGCAAGACTGGCCAGTAGTAGTCTTAGACCCCTGAACTTCACTTGGGAGCACACCCCGCCAATAAAGAGATCTACTTTTCTTTTTCTTTTGAAATAAAATAATTTTTTACTTGACTATGCAACACCCAGTGATGCTCAGGAGTAGCTCCGGGCTCTACACTCAGGAATGACTCATGTTGGTACTCATCTGAATGGTTTCATATGAGTTGCTGAGAATTGAAATTGGTCAGACAGGTGTATGATGTATAACTGAATCAAATAATTAGTCTTCTTACTAGATTTTGGTCACCTGAAAAATCTAGTAAGTGGAGGTTAAAGTGAGTCTTCTTTACATCTAAAAACATTATTATCGTTCTTTAAAGGCACACTTGGAAAGGATCAAAAGAACAGAACCTCTCCCAGGCACAGAGAAACAATTTTATTTATTACAAGGCCAAACTTTTAACATATTCTTCTTCTTCTTCATCATCATCATTATCATCATCATCATCATCATCATCATCATCATCATCATCCCATTGATTGTCTATTTTTCGAGTGGTCTCAGTAATGTCTCTGTTCGTCCAAGCCCTGAGATTTTAGAAGCCTCTCTTTACTCTTCCTTCCCAACGGTGCCATATTGGAGGCTCTTTCAGTGTCAGGGGAATGAGACCCATCATTGTTACTGGTTTGGGCATATGAATAAGCCATGGGAAGCTTGCCAGGCTCTCCCATTCGGGCAGGAAAACTCTCAGTAGCCTGCCAGGTTCTCCGAGAGGGAGAACTAGCATACTTGTGGGAA
This sequence comes from Sorex araneus, assembly GCF_027595985.1. Taxonomy (NCBI): domain Eukaryota; kingdom Metazoa; phylum Chordata; class Mammalia; order Eulipotyphla; family Soricidae; genus Sorex; species Sorex araneus. Next base: position 180,707,521 of record NC_073304.1, read on the forward strand.
AAAATTAACCTGTGTTGAACTGGTTATACATGGACTTTGGGATAGACATAGTTCAGAACAATATGAGAGCCAGGAAACTGGAGGAAGAGATAAACGACTGTTACAGAAAATCTCCAGGATAAACTGATCAGGCTCACTGAAGGCAACATAAGAACATACGGTAGTATACAAAATTCTCCAAGCATTTCAAAAGTGACAAAATCATCAATCCCAAGAGACAGCATAATTTAAGTTTTCTCTGACCAGATTAAATTGTGCTGCTTGAGGCTGCACACACTTGTCAGTTTAGTGATAAGCTGAAATTTGGCTTACAGGTGGTGTCCATAATTTACCTTATATTCCAAAAGAGTTGAGAAAAATGATGCTGAGAAGGTAAGGAGAGAAAATAAAGATATTTCACTGAATCAAAAGTCAAATTCAATAACAAAAACCCACTGAAGCTCATGTGTTATTTATATGTATATGACACCATACTTGTAAATATTCCTCATGATTTTTGAGCCGTGTCCTTTCGACACAATAGCTGAATCACTTTAGAAATTGAAAGGGGGATATGCTGCCATCAATCACTGAATGTAGCTGTGCTACTTCTCCCACATTGTAAGCTAATGGAAGGAACATAATTATTTCAGCAAATCCCATCTTCCCAGCTAGAACCCTGAACATGAAGCTAGTGATCCAAAGGTGAAGAGCTTTCTTTTGAGTTTTTCCTGATATTGGGGCTATTACCCTGGGGTCTCATATCAACCTGGTATGTAATCTACGTGCTGAGCCACATCCCCAGCAAAACAGCCACCGCTGAACAAGTTCTGATATTATATCTGTGCCCAGCATTTGTTCTACCTGTTCCCTCAGTGAGGCACTCTACCCTCACAAAATTGGCTGTTTCTCTCAGTCCATCTTTCCTGCCCCTTCCTAACTTTCCCTAAATTGTATTATTTATTTATATTGAAGAGTATTATTCTCAACTTTATGTTATTTCGGTGCTGTCTGAATATCTTTCAAAACTCCTGTTTGTACTCGAATTAAGAATGACTGTGGGGGATGAGGGCGAGGGGCGCTGGACAGGCAGTACAGTGGTAGGACACTTGCCTGGTAAAATGTCAATTCAGGTTCAATCCCTGGCATCCTATGGTTCCTTGGAGCATGACCAGGAGTGATTCCTGAGTGATATACATAATAAGGAGTGATATAATTAATAATTATTGTGTATGCTACACCATAGAACCTCTATAATGAAGCTTTAATTGCAAATATTTAGATTGGTTACGCTATTGTAGGTGAGAAAAGAATCTCCTCTAAAAAATGTGCATTTGGTGAAAATATTGATAGCTACATTGCTTATCATTAAATAATGTAAAAATTAATACCAAGAAGGAATTTTGAAAATCTTAAAAGGTAACATCAGATCAATAAAATAGCAGTCCACATCCATGTTACTGAACAGAAAAACTAGTGCAAAGAGAAAGTGCTTAGAGCCAGTAGGCCTTTAAAACCTAATACACAGACTTAAAGGGGAAACCATGAAAGTAAAAATCAGGCAAGCCCTGAAATTGAAACGGAATCAACCCAAAGGCAACAATCACTGGTGCCTGAATGATCAGTCGGGAGGACTCAGCTGCCCAGGGCAGCAATGTGTTCAGACTCAGCAGTGAGTTGGAAAGGGTCCTTTCAGCAAGATTCATTCTGGCCCTAACAATAAGGGTGAATGGGCCACGTGTACAGGGAAGCTTGCTTACTGTCCTGAAGTAGAAAAAGCACATAGCTGCACATAACTATAGGCAGACTACACTAAAAATAATAATAAGTCTGACTGGTAAGAGTTAGCATATGGAATGCACTTAAGTGTGCTTATAGGCTTTATTGGAAAATTAGAACAAAGAAGAAAACATAAGATTGGCATGAAGCAGCATATAGAGTGTAACACTGTGAGTCTAAGTCAGGTTGGCCATCCCCTTAATCAATATATATTAACACTATTAGATATAGTTCCATAACATAGAAAGATCACTGGCAAACCAGATTAAATTGGACTTTGACAGTTGATATAAATTAGTAACAGGCATCGCACTGCACTGCACTGTTATCCAGTTGTTCATTGATTTGCTCGAGCAGGCACCAGTAATGTCTCCATTGTGAGACTTGTTGTTGTGAGACATATCAAATACGCCATGGGTAGTTTGCCGGGCTCTGCTGTGCGGGCAGTATACTCTTGGTACCTTGCCGGGCTCTCTGAGAGAGGCGGAGGAATCAAACCTGGGTTGGCCAAGTGCAAGGCAAATGCCTTACCCTCTGTGCTATTGCTCCAATCCAGTAACAAACATTAGAAAAATTTTCCTATTTAGAAGATTAATATAAAATTGACACATCTTAAAATTACTTATGAATAATATTAAGATTTTTATATCTATGTCTTAATAAGTACCTTAAATATTACAAATGAATAACTGTGAGCAGTATTAAAGTAATTTTATTGGTATTCATAGCTCCATTTAGTTTGCCTGAAACCATCAATAGTCACACAGTTTAATAAAATTAATGACATAACACACATTATGAGGTGATATAACACTCATTTGAGGAATGTCTACATCAGTGGTTTTGAATGTATCCTCACAGTGTATTTCCTGAGAAGTCATTAAAAATATAGATTCTCAGGCCCTAGCTGAGGTGGTTGGGGGAAGGTTGAATTCTGGGAATGGGACCCAGCAATTGTTGCCTTATCAAACCTTCACAATCATTAAGAGAAAATTTCCTAAGTACTGGCCTGAGTATTATACCAGAAAATTTTAGCCGACCTAAGTTTGCGAAAATCTGAATCTTCCTGACAGATCTGAGCAATGATCTTACACCTGTGAGAATAAAATATACCCAAAAGACCATAAACAGTCCTGGCAAGACTGGAGAAAAAGGAACCTTGTGAGATAGTGCAGAAGTTAGCATTCAACTATAGTTTGAGCCTCTACACTACATGGCATCCCGAGCTTCACCGGATGTAGCACTAGAGGCCCCTGAGCACTTTCAGGGTGGCCCTGGTGGTCCCTGGTATCACAAGGCCCAGAAAAGCACAGTGTAATCAGACCCTAGGTCAGATGGCTGAATATGACCGAGGAGGCCTCCTGAGCACTGCTGGGAGGTTGCCTTGAAGACAAAGAGCATTACAGTATTATTGGGCTGAATGGAAACTGGCATACCCTCTTTAGATAACAGGAAAGGTTTCTCAAACTATGACAAATAGATCTGCCATATGATAGAGCAACTCCATACCTCAGTATTTATCTGAGGGTCAGAAAAACACTAATCTGAAAAGATCCACGTGCTACAATATTCTTTATAGGCAACTTACAGTAGACAGAATCCGGAAACAACCCAATGTCAAAGACTAGAGAGAGAGATGAGCCATTTCCTTTTAACATCATGAATAGAGCTACGGAGGGTCACGCTAAGCAAAATCAGTCAGGAGAAAGACAAATGGTGGAAGGTCTTACTCATAAGGAATACACCATACACATATACCTTAATCGAGAGGGAAAGCAAAATCATGCTAAAACCAACATGTGATTTTTTTTATCATAAAACTAAGGTTACCAAGACAGGAGGGAATGGGCTGAAAGGGACCGGTATATATCCATTGTCTATGGTGGAAGGATATTGGTACTTGGTGATTAGTGAGGTGACATAACAAACGTTTGAGGAATTGTGAAACTCCTACAAAACAGGGCTTTGTAAATAAATGAAGCCTCAATTAAAAAGTAAAGTTTAAAAATGGATTCTGTGTCAGAGAGATGGTAGCACTAATAAGAGCAGATGCTTTGCATATGGCCCAGATGTGATCCTTGGCACCACATCATGGTTTCCCAAGCATTACTAGGTGATCACCAGAAGCCCACCCCCACCTCACCAGCACTTCACCATGTCTGGAAATCGCCAGTACCTCAAGGCTCAAGTATCACAGCATACTCAAGGCCTGCACTGAACACCTACAAATCACTAGAAGGGGCCCGTGTGTCACTAATTGATGCATGGAAATAATTTGAAGCAAATATGACTGCAACTCTCTTCTCACATTTTGTGAAAAATTCTAAGTATAAAGAGGGAGTATAATAAATAGCAAATTTGACTTAGCTTTCCTTGAACAAATGAAAATATCACTTTGTTAAATGGTTATATTAAAACATAAGGTGATAGGGATAGGGGCATGGAGGGATTTACATCTGTAAGAAGAATAATCTTGCTAGGCCACACAATGAAACTGGGATTTTCACTAAACAGGGTAAATTCAAAAGAATCTCAATTATAATTTACTGTTAATTTAATACATAATTAGACAATCAGGTTTAACAACCTGATAGCATTAAGGATACTGAAAGAATATAAGACCAGAATCACAAAGCAAGTAGAATCCACATGACTTTGAAACATTATCTCTAGAGTCACATGTCTATCTCGCCTGGCACAATGGCTCCCTTCATACATAGCCTGTATTCACTAGATATGACTCACTTGAGCATATTAAGTCTTTTTAGCCCCCAAAAAACCATCTGGAAATATCTTAGTTTTTTAATTCAATTACTTCTAAAAGTAAATTTGTGAGATTTTCCATCCCTTTTACTCAATAAACTCACAATACTAGATTTTACATATGCATGGATGTGTACATTTATAAACATAGATATATAGACAATACTACATATCATGTATATATCTTTCAGATTTTCTGCCTTCTCAGTATAACCTATTTAGTTTGGTCCCCATTACACTACTGCTTACAGATTCACAACTGCCTTACCAGGACTGCTCCACTAAACTCTGTGTTTGGTTATGATATTTTCTCAGTTGAACTCAAACATCCAGCAGTCAAAATCCAATTCATTGTTTAAGACTACACTCGAAAGTCACTTTTTCCATATTCTTTCCCTAACATTCCTAATGAAAATAAACCATACTGGATCTCGCCTATTCTTTGTGAGCTCTGAAGGGCATGAACACGCATTTTTTTTTTGGTCAATCTAAAAACTGGAATACCTAAACCAAACCAAGCAAGTTCACAATGAACTTCAATAAATGAATGAAGAGAAGTGAAGAGATTAAATGATACTCAGTTATAAGTATAAAGTTTTCTCCTTTTCCTTCCTTCAGTAATAAGTTGTTCTCTGGGCAAATATTTTACTTCCTATGTAATGACTTCCTTACAATACACAGTACAATGCTCTCAACACAGTGGGTAATCAATACCCGCTGTTGACTGCTGAAGTAAAATAAATTTACAAAAATAAACCAGGCTTGTTCCTAGTAATGGAATTCCCCTTGGTGATTTTTGGTATGCTAAATGAAATCACCACAGGAAAGTTTGTGAATGATATGCTGAATATTATAAATTAATACAGTACTTTCAAATATAGCAATACTCACTGCAATTGTTAAAGATATTGAAAATTAAGTAAGTCTCAAAGGGGAGAAATTTGGGTGTAGTATTAATGATTCATGTATTTGTCTCTTTCCCTTTGGGACAAAGAAAGGAATCAAGGCCTTTGTACTGAATTTAAAAAAATAAATAAACCCACTACACTGTTAGAAAAGCCTTTTTACAAATACTTTATAGAAAGAAATACAGTTTACTTTTAATAAGAATAATATCATTCTAAAGTTCTAAAGTAGCTTTCACCAATATGGTCAAGATCAGGGAATTATTATTTTTGCCACATAAATTACTTTATCTCATTTTCCTATAACTTCTTTTGACATATTAAATGATACTGCTTTGACCCTGAACCACGATATAAATTAAGTTATAAAATGAACTTTGTACATGAAAGTGTACTAGAGAAAAATGAAAGGTTGAGTCAGTTTGGGTGAAGTTTCAGTATACAATAAACGTCATCCTGTCTAAGCTTGGAGGTAGGTCACAGCTAGTGCAAAAGGGCAACATTCATTTTATCAGATTGCATTCCTCTCACATGTCTTATCTAGTGACACAGGAATTAATGTTCTACAATTCATTAATAAGGAAATGATTTTGCCAGATAGAAGCTACAGGACAATAACTACAGTTAAAGTAATAGAACTTGATATGGACCAATAAAACACAAACAATTCAAAACTTATCAATTTGTACATGTTCCCTATCTATTATTTTATTATTCGTGTAAACACACTTAAACATTATACTTAAGACACTGGCTGAGTAATATTTTTCAGTATGTAATTATATAAAGCAATTGGCAAAAATAGAAAAAAATATGAAAAAATAAAATAATAATTTTGCTCACTGAAATTGTTTAAAATTGCTTTCTTTTGTTTGCAATGATTAATATTCTGATGTAACAGCAACACTCAATACTGGGTTAAGATAGCTTTTCTTTGGGATGGAGGTTAGCATAGCAGGAAGTATGCTTGTCTTTGCTTTGTCAAAGATTTCCTTTGTCTCAGGTTGCATAGGGGAGCTTATTTTGAGCAGATCTGAAACTCACCACCTTGATTTACTGCTTTATGTTACAATCTCTGTAAACTGATCTCGGTAGATGGATTTACTATCATTGTGAAACTTACTCCATGAACTGTGAAGTTTGGGCAAGATCCAAGGAAAAGAGAAATTCATTTCAAAATGGAATACTAGTATCAATAATGATACATTAAGAACATATAGAGAGAATAAACCACTTTGATTAGCATTATGAATCAATGTTAGACACCTAAATACTAAGATCTTAAGCAAACATGTAAACCTAAATTCAAGTATTTTTCTGTCTTTAAACTTATATTTTCATTATAACCAGTGTTATGAATAGAAAAACATTAATGTGAATATTTTATATTAGAAAATTATTGGGATTAGATTAGTGGCAATAAAGTAAATTCAACTTTTCTTGATTGAAAGCACTAAAAGTTAATGCTAGCAATAAATTAATTACTCTCTAAAATAGCTCCCCTATTTTCATTTATCATAAATGACTAGTCATTAAAGGTATTATATTTCCCACTTTACATAGCTAAGCATATCACACCTGATTTGTTTTTTATTTTGGGGGGCAGGGGATATTGGCACACCCAGCAATGCTCAGGGATCACTCTTGGTGGTTCTCGGGGTATCATTGGACGACAGCAATCAAAACTGGGTTGGCATTCAAGGTAAGTGCCTTACTCAATGTAGTAGTAGTCTGGTCTAACACACCTGAATTTTGATAGTACAATTCCTATTCAAATCTTATAAAATAATTAATTTTGAAGTTAATTCCTATTCTATTTTATTATAGTCACTAGTTCTTAGCAACATCTCAGGCAATGATCTTTGCAAACATTGCTCTAAATGATACATTATTCCCCCCAACTCCTATTCTAAAATAAGTTCTCCATTTTCTAATGAAAGACTCTAAATGCTCTAGTTAAATTAATGATGTTGATCTTGACAACAAAGAGGACAATATTTCTAAGAAACAAATTAAAGTTTAAATGTAGAAATAGATTTAGAACTTAGAACTCCTAGTTCCTAAGAAATGTGGAAAACACACTAAAGAGGTCAATAAAAACCCCAATTCGTTTGTCACTGGAGCTGTGCATTAAACAGCTATTCCAACACATCTGTGTTTATTCATTTGTTCACTATTAATCCACATATTTTATCTAGCTGCAAACTACTATTTCAATTTCTAGGAATTGTTTACTTGCTAAATATAGATAATTGATTTTTGATCTTTACAGAATTTCAATATGGAAGAGAACATGAAGGTCACTCAATACCTCTTTGCAAACTACAACATCCAAAAGAAGAGAGAACAAAAAGGAATTCCCTGTCTCAGAGGTAGGGTGGGATGGTGGGGGAGGGGTGGGGTGGTGAGAGGGATACTGGGATCATTGGTGAAGGAGAATGGGCGCTGGTGGAGGAATGGGTAAATGATCACTTTATGACTGAAATGCAAACACGAAAGTTCATAAGTTTGTAACTGTACCTCACAGTGATTCACTAATAAAAAATTTTTAAAAGAATAATTTTAGAATAAATGATAGTTGTTTGTGAATAATAAAAAAGAGTTGTGCACTCAAAAATGTAACTACAAAGAGATAGTATGAACTATAGTAGGGAACAAATAATTTGACTAAAAAAACAAGAATGAGAGATGTAACAGAACGTAAACTTCAGAGTAACCATTTATTTATTTGTCTTTTTTTGTATTCCTTATAAAATATTATGATTTAATAATAACTGTCAGACTATAGATTTTAATCTATAAAACGTGCTAGTGTAACCTATTGAGCTACACTAGCGCATAACAGGGACGGATGGAGATGTTACTGGAGCCCGCCCAAGCAAATCGATGAGCAATGGGACAAGTGATAAATGTGAATCTATAAAACATATTTTGATTCGGAATAATAAGTTATTTTAATTCAAATTAAATTTCTCTTAAATTGTCATGATAGGAAATTGTGACTACAGTTAATGTTCAATACATCAGAAAGCTTTTTATTATTTTCCCATAAAAGCTAGTTAAAAGACAATAGTTCTATATATGTATTGGTAAGGTCATTTTAATAATGGCTGTTCTAAGACACTGAGCAATGTGCAAAACATTTAGTAAACGTGATGTAATGCAAATATTTAGAAATGCATTTCTACTTTCCAAATGTCAACGTCTTATTTGTAAATAGTAAAGAAATCTAAGCTAAATTAAAATGTCCTTATTTTTACTTTAATTTTTCCATGAGTTCTTAATATAATTTTTCTCAATTTTCTTTGAATTTGTAATTTTTAGCTTTGCAAACTTAAACTTGTGGAAATTAAAACACTTAGTAGGGGCCAGAGTTATAGTACAGTGGGTAGGGTGCTTGCTTTGCAGTGACCAATTGCCTGGCATCCCATATGGTCATTGGAATCCAGGCAAGAATGATCCCTTAGCACAGAGTCTGGAGAAAGCCCTGACCACCATGGGGTGTGGCTCAAAATATTTAAAAACAAATAAATAATTATGAGTCACATTTCTACATATTTTGCCTTATCTGCCTATTAATTTTCCCTGTAAATGACCCTTAGTGGAAGCCCAAAGTGTCTAAATTCCAATACATATAAAAGTGAGCAGTTGCCTGAAAATTCTTATCAAATTTTCTAAATTTTGAAATTGTGAGACCAAATGAAGAAGAAATTCCCTCCACCCTATAAAATTAACGGCCTATAATTACTACAAAAATGTTAATGGGATTATGATATTTACATGAATTTTTTTCTTGATGCTATGAAAATACATACATTTTTATAATTTACAAAAAAATTTCCTGGTAGTAGGGATAGTACAGATAGTAGACATAACCTAGCATACACAGCTCTACCTAAGATCTCCCAAGCACTGCCAAGAGTGATCCCTGAGCATCCAACAAGGATTAAGCCCTGGGCATATTCAGCTGTCACTGACCAAGCCCCAAATACAAAAACAAAAAAACAAAAAGAATCTTAGATTTATTTTTCAGACACTTCTTTAAATGCCAAAACATTTGAACAGTTCATTTACTTGTCAATACAAGAATCATAGAAGATAATACAACTGGTTTCTTTCCTGCTTTGGTACTTAAAATTCAGCAGCATTTATACACACGCAATTCAGCTTTCCCTTGTTAAGCAACAGACAACCAGTCTGATTACCACTAGAGGCCATTTTAATTTTGCATTTCAGAATTATTTGATTCCAGTTAGCCTTTGTGTTTAACACCTAAAAATTATTATTTCTCTGCTTGCAAAAAGATATCCTTGGTCTTCTATTTAATTTTCACTTTTAGTGTTTTCTATTGAGACAGAAAGAATATAATATATAGTATCTGGGACTTTCTGAGTTTGTCTAGTGATGGAAAGAATAAGATTATGGGTACTTTTTTTAAAAAAAATTTTTTTTTTTGCTTTTTTTGGGTCACACCCAGCGATGCTCAGGGGTTACTCCTGGCTTTGCACCCAGGAATTGCTCCTGGCAGTGCTTGGGGGACCATATGGGTTGCCGGGGATCGAACCCGGGTCGGCCGCGTGCAAGGCAAACGCCCTACCCGCTGTGCTATCGCTCAGGCCCCAAGATTATGGGTACTTTTTGTAGCTCAATAGTATTTCCTAATGAGGATATAGAGCTTTTGTTTGAAAGGAATTGTTTCAAAGAATGGAATCATAAAGACAAAAGAAGACAGTGAATAAAGGAGGTAACAGCACACCATACCAACTTCAATATAGTCAGTGATCTGCAAAGCCCAGAGACATACTTAGGTCTCTTAGAATCAAACTCCTCTTTAGGGTTTTCCATTTTTTTCTTTACTTCTAAATGTCTTTACTTTAATTACATTTTGTTCCTTCTAACTCTATTAGCGTTTAGTAGACTTGTTTTTATTCAATTATTAAGACACACACCAAAATTGAAGCATTATTTTAAGAAAAAGTAATAATTATTTTTAAAAAAACTTTATCTTTTATTACATATGAGATAATGTGATAATGTTAGTGATAACAACATACAGGGTATTGGTACATATACTCACTATATAGTATATTGGTATGGTCACTATACAGCATATTGGTATGGTATATTGACTGTATCCCATCACCACTAAAGATCTCAAGACCTTACATGACTGTCCCTAGGTAACCTCTAGTCCAACTCTTCACTCACCCTCTTATTTTTGCCCACCACTAAGTAATCATCAACGGCCAACATCAAGAGACTATAAAACCGGGCTCCCGGAAGATAGCGACACAGTCTCTTGACCCCACACCTGGCTGTCTTCACCGGGGCCCCTTGGAGGGGAAGGGTTGCGTTTCCTCCCCCCCCCCCCCCCCACCGCCCAGCAGAGCCTCAACAGTTGAGGACCACCAGAACCCAGCCACGGCCATGTTCAGGGCCACTCTCCACACGTTTGGACGAGCCTCATGCATGGGGGAGCTGGCAGAGGAAACTTGTGAGCTTTCATGCTTGCATTTTGTTTATATCCCACCAGTCCCCAGTCCTCTTCACCAATGTTCCCAGTATCCCTCCCACCCTCCCACCACATCCCCCGACCCCACCCCACCTCTGTGGCAGGGCATTCCCTCTTGTTCTCTCTCTCTCCTTTTGGGTGTTGTGGTTTGCAATAGAGGCACTACGTGGCCATCGTGTTTGGTCTATATTCTATTTTCAGAGTGCAATCTCCCATCCCGTGCGGGTCCTCAAACCACACTTTACCTGGTGTTCCCTTCTCTATGCGAGCTGCCTCTTCCTCCAGCATGTGGGGCCAGCTTCCAAGCCTTGGAGCCTAGTCTTTTTTGTTTTTTTTTTTTTACATTGCCTTCTCATGGTTAGACCCAACACTACACAGTTGTATAGTAAGAAAATTTGTTGAAAGGGACCAGAAAGATAGGACAGCAGGTAAGGCACTTGCAAACTACTGACCTGGGCTGTATCCCGTCACTCTGCATGGATCCCTGTATCCCCCTACTAGTGATCTCAGAGCAGAGTCAGGAGTGGTCCCCAAGCACAAAGGGTGCCCCCTACCCCTCAAAAAAGAAACTTGATGAGCCCATCATTTACTTATGTTCTATACTTAATGTAACTGTTCAAATGTGGTATTTCTCAGTGTTGACATCTTCAAAGCATTATGTTATGCAAAGCACAAAAGTGAAGACACAGGGCCAATTAAATGTTTAATTGTATTATGTAAAGCCACTTATAAAAATGGTCCAAACATATCACATTCTTTATAATAGCTTGTGATCTCCTAGTAGAAATGTAATTGTTTTCCAGGGCAGTATATGATTACATAAGTTAGAGTAGAAGTAATGATGTTAGCAGATATACAGAGCTGGACATTTTAGTGGCAAGTTTGAGTGGAAGTGTAATTCAACCTACAATGTGTTCCATAGTGTAGCCTGGAGAAGTCCAGCCAGGTTTCCATTGAACAGCTCCAGAATTCTTAAGAGTTCTTGAAGAATTGAAACTGTGTTCCTCCATGTTCAGGAACCATGGTAGCTTTCAAAGCAAATGAAAATATGACAAATCTTGAGACTTTTAAGAATATTCTATCAGAAGGTTTGAAGTAAATCAGAGAATGGGGGGGTAAACAGTTTAATGATATTATTTCAGAGGAAAATACCCCTTACTATTGTATAAGGTAAGTGATATTTCAAAGTTTGATTGGAAAATGAGAAGGATCATTTATTCAGAATTGTTTATCTTACAGGATTTTACTTCTCTACCAAGTAGAATCAACTCTTCTTGGTACTGGATCTTATTTCGTTAGTATTGCATACAGTAGTGCGGGAAAGTAAGGCAATGATAATTTTACAATTACATTTGGCCATTTACAAATCTGCATTTTATCTCCTAGAAACTTGGGAGGTGCCTCAGAGAATTTTTAATTGACTTCTTACTAATATTTGTTTCTTGGTCTTGGTGAGACATAAAAAATAGAACAGGATCAATTCTATTAGTAGAGTTACGGTGCCGATTGGAAGAAAGTTGGTAAAAGTGCAAAAATACATTAAAGTATTAAATATATTATTCAAAAATTCAAATAAGATATATGCATTCTGCTGAACAAAGAACTATGGTAACTTCTTGGCTACAGTGAAATTATGCAGAATATCTAAAAAACATTTAGAAAAGTCATCTAATTTAAAAATAAATTAATGTATATCTTAAATTTTAAACATCTATTAAAATGAATTAATATGTAGAGATAACTGATCATGCAAATATCTAAAACAGAATAAAATAATTATCATTTAATTCCTGAATTACATAGCTTAAAGTATCATGATATTTAATGGATACCATTTATACATTCATCCTGGGAAAGTCAATCATGATGTATTTTATTACTGGAGAAGACAAAGCACACAGAGACAAAAAGAAAACTTTGTTTCAGAGGAAATATCAACTACTAGGAATTTAAACAGTATCTCATGACATGAATATTCATTTCATTTCTTCACTATATGCGTAAGATCGCTTTCCATCAGCTCCCTCTCCTGTCTGCTTTCCAGCTTTTTCTACCTTTCTTTTCACTTCTGTATCTAATATCTCCAGACCCAGTATATAGTCACACTGTGCTTTCTTGAAAGAGATAATTTTTTTGCAAGATTTGTTTCTTCCATTTATTTACACTTTATTAAATCTTCCACAAGAGTAAAAAAAACAGTAAATATTAAGGAACAGGTTGGTTGTACAAAGTGTATAATTATTAAGAGAAACACACATGTATTAATCATAATGTATCTATTTTATAAAAGATTAGTGTCAACATGGTGAAACAAAAAAATGGTTCATGTAGCTAAATAATATTTGTGGGAAACATATCTGTGAAATATCTGAAAACTAAAATAAAATCATTTTATTTACTCTAAAATATAATAATTCAGAGTTTAAAAGCTTTGTTTCTATGGACTGTTGTGATAGTACAGGGGGTAGGGTGCTTGCCTCACACATGGCCTACCTGGGTTCAATCCCGGGCATCCCGTAAGGTCTCCTGAGCCCACCAAGAGTGTTTCCTGAATGCAAAGCCAGGGTTAAGTCTTGAGCACCACCGGGTATGGCCCAAAAAACATAAAATAAATACAAGTTTTGTTTCTATTTGTTTTAATGAATAAGCATTACACATAATATTTCAGTAGGAGTTACATTCATACAATTATCAGTAACAAACCATCTAATAAAAATGAATACATTAAAAATGGGCAAAGTTATTTTCAAATGAATATATTCTATGCCAATTAATAACTACAAGTGATTCAAAATGAATATTCAATAAAACAACACTGTGATGAAAATCATTTTGCAAAACAATATCATAAACATCTTTCTCTTCTATGCTCTAAATCAGTATTTCTCAATTTTTTCTGACCATGGTCCTCTTCAATCTTTGTCCTCGTCTTGTGACCTTCCAAGTCCTACTATATGGCCCCCAACTCTTGTGCCATAGCCCCAGTTATATGATTTTCACTTTGGCCCCTTCTGAATATTCTGGTAACCCACATGGTCTCTGGCTGGAAATCACTACCCTCAATAATTCTATAAAGAAAAATTAAAGAATTCCTTTTCAGGCAAAGTAAAACACAATACAATTAAAGATAGGCTTAAAGCAGGTAAGACCATGGGTTTAAAAAATAATAATAATAATAAAAGGAAAGATAATATCACCATCAGCAAAAGGACCATAAGGCTCTGCAAAGAAAATCTGTAATGATCCTCATCTTTAGAAAAAAGAGTGAATATTTCCATGCTTATTACAGAAAAATTAAATTCTTTTTTTGCTTTCAAATAGTTTTTAAAGAATATAAATCTGTGTAAGGAACTCAGAATGTAAAGGAAAGAGTTTTGATTCCTGAAATCTTCACAGTCTAGATTCCTTCTTATATAAGCAAAACCAAACCTGTGAAGCTGTAGTTAATACTGTCTCTTTCACAGGGAAATGGGGACAGAAGAGGAAGCATAGTAAGGTTATTGCTGCTCTGCTCTGAGAAAGGACAGGAAGCTGTTGAGTCAGGAGTCAACTCAAGTGTAACAAGTCTATGCTCTTTCCATGGCTTCCCCATATGCTCTGAGGGTGGAGTCTTGTCTTGTTATCCCTGGTGGAATACAACATACACTCAGCTGTCAACACCTAAAATTCAATTCTCCTCTTCATCAAAACCTCATACTGCGCACACAGTTATTGAATTACAATGGATCAAAACCTCCCCAAATGTCCTTTATAATAATTGATTTTTAACACTTGGGTTTGAGAGATTAATAAACTATTGGAGAGGAGGAAGTTATTTTTTCCAAGTCACAACAAGGGGCAAAACTGGGCTTGATTGTTATTTTTAAAATGATATAGTCGTGAGATAAACTATAATCCCCTGATTTTTTTTTAAGGTGGAGGAGTTTTGGGACTATACTCAGCAGTGCTCAGGGGTCAGTCCTGGTTCTGTTCTCAGTGAGAAGTCCAAAAAGTTTATGGGGGCCAGGCTGCAACATTGATCAAATGAGGGTTGGCCTCATGCAAGGCAAGAATCATAACCCATGTACTGTCACTCCAGCTCTTTTATCTCGTTCTTTAAACAGAAGCTAGTTCATCTTTTCTCCCAGAATTCTTCCCAATGTGTCATTCAACTGATTTTATTCTACTTATTTATTATCTATCAACATTTAAAATTTGATCATTTAATTTACACATCCTTAGAGGACTTTTACTCAGGGAGAGACATGGTTTAGTTCTGAACATCTATAACTCTTTCTGCTTGTATAATGGTTATTTGATCAGGAAACACACACACACATACACATACACAAATTTGAATCAAGACACTTGGGGAGAGTGGGGGCTGGAGCGATAGCACAGCAGGTAGGGCGTTTGCCTTGCATGTGGCCGATCCAGGTTCGATTCTCAGCTTCCCATATGGTCCCCTGAGCACCGCCAGGAGGAATTCCTGAGTGTATGAACCAGGAGTAAGCCCTGTGCATTGCCAGATGTGACCCAAAAAGCAAAAAAAAAAAAAAAAGACACTTGAGGAGAAAGAGATAGTACATCAGGTAAATCCTTGCACACAGCTGACCATGATTCGATCTGCAACTCCACAAATAATCACTGGAGATCCACCAACAGTAATTCCTGAACTCAGAGCACTGAGCAGTTAGGTATGGCAACAACAGCAATAACAAGAACCATTGACAAAATACATTGCGGGGGATAAACCCAGCACTGGCACTAGGGTCTAAGGAAGTGAGTCAAAGAAGCAGGATTGTCACTAAGTGTGATATAAAGGTAGTACCTATCTCTGCTGTTAACTGAAACTTGCTTGGTGCTACAGGAGAACTCTCATTTTCAATGTAAGTCTTGTGCCTCAGATATTTCCACTTGATATATTTTTGATACTCCATTTGCATTAGTTATTTCTTTACAATACTTTTATCAATTCCTTCTATATATTTATTTCTGCCTCTTTTTCCACCAAATCCATTCCAATCCTAATAGAAATTTCAAGCCCTTGTGCTTCTTATTTGTGTCAGCAGGGGTGGGGGTGGGAGTATTAATACAATATCCAAATGACTGTTTCTCTTCTTACAAGATCCTCAGAATATGTGCTCAACATGTCAAAAGTTATGGTTACTAACTTTTGAATTAACTATGGATATCTTCTTCTATTTGTGTTACATAAAAATATACATAAAGAGAAGATATACATAAAAATAACCCAACACATATTCCATGGAAGACAATACACCTTTCTACTATTAGAGCAGCACCATGCTTCACACAAAAATAAAAAATTTGGGGGCGAAACGAAAGCACAGTGGGTAGGCATGTGCCTTTAACACGGACAACATAAGTTGAATCCCTGGCACCCCAAACTGTCCCCCAAATCCTGCCAGAATTGACCCCTGAAAGCAGAGAATAACACCTAAGAGAATAATACCAGGAATAATACCTGAGTGCTGCCAGGTGTGGCTCCCCCCACCAATAAAAGAAAAATTTTACATGAGCCACCGTGCTGTCTTAATTGTGTAAAATAGTGTTGAGATCTATATAATCTTTGTCTCAGACAGTAAAGTTAACATTTTCATGAGATGCAGAAAACTGTAATATTCGTTTTATATTATATTCATTTAATGAGGTGAATCTTGGAATCAAAATTACGTGGATATAGTTTAGGCACTGGGAATTAAATGCGGCAGTGATAGCATGAAATAGTCAAAGCTACACATACTGCACAGGAGACAAACAACAGCAGTTTTGAATAGGAGAAACACTGAAAATTTACATCTTAACTATGAATGGCTCACTTGCTGCACATTTCCTATTGAATTATTTTCACCCTATGTAACTGTCTCCTCAACCAGGCCATGAACTACATATTCCCCTTTATATTCTTACTTAGTACAACTGCCCATGGTAGACCACTTGAGTGAAATAATGTAGTTTTTTTTTTTGAGTGTGAAAGGCATTGCATTTATTAATTTTACTCACTAAGGTATATACAAACAGGAGTTCTTTAAAGAATGAGGGGAAAAATAGGATGGTAAGTCATTTTGTGTTTGCTTTTAACCCATAACTGATAGGAGGGGCACCACCTGAAGAGATGGTCAGGAGACCCAGGGGATACAGCAGAGATTCTTGGACATTCAGGTTTTCAATTAAGTTCAAGGGATCAAGGATGCTACATTGATGCTAGGGCCATGTGATGCTGGGGACACGTCAACATCCTAGCACTGCTGAGACCTCCAGGGACACAAGTAGCAATGCTTGGAGAGTCTCCCAAACTGTACCCAGGAATTCTCAGAGGACCATGTGATGCTAGGCATGCAATCAGGCTCCAATGCATGTTACACAAGAGCCCCAACTGCTATACTATACCTCCTTGCTACTAATAAGTTTTGCACAAACTTAATAGGATGAATTTTCATCAAATCAATTCTGGATCACTTAACTTAAATCTTCATTAACAACTCTTTTTTCCTAAGCCTATCACTCTTGAAAACACTGAAGATTTTGAAAACACAGGTAAATAAACATACAAGGAAAATAAATACCCAAAAGACTACTAAAACTTTGAACCTAGAGATTCTATATTTACTAAAGTTATATATGAATTATATATACATATGTGAATTATATATATATATACATATATATATCACTATCACTATCACTGTCATCCAATTGTTCATAGATTTGCTCGAACAGGTGCCAGTAACATCTCCATTTGTCCCAACCTTGAGATTTTAGCAGCCTCTCCTTATTCGTCCTTCCCAACGTTGCCTTATAGGAGGCTCTTTCAGCATCAGGGGAATGAGACCCGTTATTGTAACTGTTTTTGGCATATTGAATACGCCACAGGGAGTTTGCCAGGCTCTGCTGTGCAGGCAGAATACTCTTGGTAGCTTGCCAGGCTCTCCAAGTGGGATGAAGAATGTATATAAGATAATACAAGCAAGTATGTTAAAACCAAATACATGTGTGCTGCTTTAGGTACATCAGTGAGCTAGACTATAAGAGGTCGTGAGGCTGCAAATGCGGCAGCACACTTCCGGGAGCTCTATTTTATAGTTTCTGGATCTTGGACGTTGATGAGATTACATGGCACCGAGGGCAGTTTGTAGATGTGACTGCCAAGCTACTGGAAAACGAAGGATCTAGATGGAGGAGGCCCAGTCCCAATTCGAGCAGGCTTGGAGATCTCAGCCCCGGGTCCTGCACACCTGCGTTCCTCTGCCCATTCCTTCATGTGTGAGGCTCGTCTGAGGACATGGAGAGTGGCCTTGAGCATGGCTGTGGCTGGGTTCTGGAGGTTTTCGGCTGCCAGGACTCTGCTTGGAAGGGGGAGGGAAACTCAACCCACCCCCCTCCAGGAGACCCGTGGAGACAGCCTGGTGTGGGGGCAGGAGATTCTGCATCCATATATATATATATATATATATATATATATATGCAAAAAAAAGTCTCAAAGCAGACATTATTTCACCCAATTATTTGGTTTAATCTTTATCACACTTGTCTTCTCACCTTTTTTTCTCAGTATTTAAAGGAAAAAAGTCTTAAAATATTAAAACATTACTGGAGTGATAGCACATCGGGTAGGGTGTTCGCCTTGCACGTGGCCAACCCAGTTCGATTCCTCTGTCCCTCTCGGAGAGCCTGGAAATCTACCCGTGGCGTATTTGATATGCCAAAAACGGTAACGAGTCTCACAATGGAGAAGTTACTGGTGCCTGCTCAAACAAATCCATATAAAGACTCAAAAATACTCATTATAACCTCACAATGAAAACTTTGAAAGAAGACATCTATAAAAACCATGTTATAGAGGCTAGGATGTAGCTTAGGAGTAGAGCATTTGCTTTGTATGTTTAATATAGGCTTAACACTAAAAACAGCAACAAAAATTATACTGATGAAAAAAGGTTAGCATAAGATTCATTCTAAAATACTTTACATGATATTATTAAACTTAATCATAGACAAAGGTAGGTTCATAAGCATTGTTACAGATGTGAGGTTACTCTCTGCTCACTAGCTCACTACCTTTAATATTGAAACAAAGTAACCAGAATTTATATATAAGTGGCCATTAAATTCTATCACGCATTTTCTGCTTTGAAGTTTACTAAATGCACTAAAATATTTACCTTAAGCAAGTAGCTGGATTAAGTTTATCCAAACTTGAAATACACAGAAATATTTTCTGACCCTCATTTTTTCACTGAGTTCCTGTTTCACTTTAATGTCCAGTTAAATACATATTAAAGGTGGGTAAAGGTGGTAGGGGGGTATCAGAAAAAAATGTACTAATAAGAGAAACAATGTTCTTTTTAATTTATTTTTTTATTTTATAAGGTGGCTCACAATATTTTATTACAGTTAATATTCAAACACTAATCCCACCACCATTACACCTTTCCATCACGACATTTGGGATGTTTCTATCCCAAGCCCCAAGCCCTGTCCCAAAGCACAACCAAAATAATATGTTTTGTATTGTCTGTTATGGAAAACCGCTGAAAATGCTACAAAAAAGTATTCATAGAGGATAGAGGAAACAGTGTGAAGACTGTTCTATTTTGGCAGGAGCCATTAAGACATTCTTTAGAATATCACTAACATGTTAAAGATTGAGTGATGAGAGCTTTCCTGTATATATATCTGAAACTATGTGAATGTTATTTTATTAAGATACAGTGAAACAAACACATATTCATTTTCTACTTGAGTTTCCAGGATGTTTTGTTATGTTTGTTATTGGTTTTGTTTGTTTGTTTGTTTTGTTCTGAGTCCATACCCAGTGGTAATCAGTGTTTACCCCTGCAAGTGCTCAAGGGACAATATGGGGTGGCATGGATAGAACTACTGTCAGCCTAAACCCCTGTGTCATCTTCTCCAGCCTGAGTTTCCAGGATTTTTAACTGAAACTGTTCTAAAACTTCTTCTATTTGATGTAACTATTTAGTGCACAATAACTTCATTTTTACAAAGCAATTAAATAACCTAGGAATTTCAGTTCTTGGTTAAGGCAATGTATTTCCAATGTGTTACTATAACTGAATTTGTATTTATCTAAATACAAATTTGTCTAAACTTTAAAAGCTATGTTTTACAGATAATCAATGGCAACAAGAAAATTGCTTATTCTTATATGCTGGTCTATGAACACATAACCTCTCTTGTTCTTATTGTACTTAAATATGTAAAAAAAATGCCTCGATATTTTATTTTACTTACAATAAAAGTGGTATTATTTTGTCACTTATCCCAAATTATCCTCATAACATGCATTTCATCAAAAATTCATGATATTTATATTTATTTTTAACAGATTTTTGTTTGCTTGTTTGGGATTGGGGGCCAAACCCAGAGTCTATCTTTAGTTGCGATGCTCAGAGGTGACTCTGAGGAATGTACGGGAGATCGTGCAGTGTCTCGGATCAAGGCAGAAGGTACACTCTGGCTAGCTTAGCCATTTCTCTGATCCCCAAATAAGGATTTCTGAACAAGGACACTTTTCAGAGGTAGGAGAGGGGAGAGTCACACTTGGCAATGCTTGATTTGCTGTTTTAGGGATCAAACCAGGACTGGCTGCATGCAAGCCAAGTGCCATGACTCCAGGCTATCTCTCTGGCCCAATTTTTACTTATTTTTAAAAAGAAAGTTATTTTGTATCATAAGTTATCATTAGTAGCATATACTGTTTTTAAATAAATTTAATGTGTTAAATTAGTTGAATTAAGAACTCTGAAATTTAAATTCTATTATAAAAAGCTTTTAAGATTCATGTAATAAAACATTCAAAAGTAAAAAAGTTAAAATCTTGTTTTTATTAACTTTTATCATGTATGAGAGAAATAAAGCTAGTATATAACATTAAAATAATAGAAAAATGAAATTTTCAAAATATAAGGAGAAATGCAAATACAACTAAGTTTATAAATAAAACATATCATGTTTTCAAAATTATTCGGAGGTATGTGTACGTGCTCAGGAAACTATCTCATATTTAATGATTATGAAATTCCTATTAAACATAATTTCCAAAAGTTTAAATCTTTGTTGGTTTATTTTGTTTTCATTTTTGGGACACACCCAGTAATGCTCAGGGCTTACTCTTGACTCCATGCTCATGGACCACTCCTGGAGGGGCTTAGCCACTAAAAGCACACACCTTTCAAAATTCCTGTTACTACTTTGCTGTATCTGCAATTAGTTTTCATCTTATATACTGATGATTCCATTCTATTCTATTATTTTAGAGACTATAATGCACAACAGTATCTCGGTACACATTATGTAATTAAAACTGAATTCTTATATAATTGGAATGGGAGAACCTAAGATTAGTTTTCCTAACTCTTTGTTACCTTTATATGTAGTTTTGTTTTAGAAAAAAAAAATATTTTTTATTTAAAAATAAAGGGAAATAAAGAAACTTTTATACCTAAAAGCATATTTTTCAACAAATGTGCCATTTCTCTAATTTCATAAATACGTACTTTAAAACTAGTGAAATATTTATGAAAATAAAAGATATTTGTGGTTCTAAAAGCATTAAACTTGCCCCACTGTATTACATATAAGAAATCTTTGATATTTTTCAGACTCCTGATGAACATTTTAGCAGTGATGCCCAACACAAGGAAAGGAATTGCGATCCACATTTTACCAGAAAATTATTAATCAAATTTTTTCTTCTTAACTCCACATACTGGAGTTACTACTGGATTCTAATGAAAGATTAGATGTACTTTTTGAGTATGCAGTAGCTGTAAGAATGATATGGAGGATATTCTTATACCTTCCATAAAGTTTTTATGTATATTATTATACTTTTGCAGTTGGCTTGCCATAAAACAAAGGTTATGCTCATTCGAGGGAAAAAAATGGGAGAACTGTTTTCTTCTTTGCCCGATCTACAATAACTCAAACTTTGGATCACGTTCAGATATTCACTTTAATCCCACAACACCAGATCCAAAGGAAAGAAACAAACCATAAGGATATATGGGCAAGAAAGCACATGTATATATAATAAACTCACCTAAAATTCATACCTAAATTTATATCAAAATATCAACATTTTTTACTTCCACAGGAAAAGGAAATATTGGAAGCTATAACTGGCATTAAAGAACATGTATAAATACGAAAGCTATTAAAACATGTAGAGAATTCCACTTGTTTAAAATAAAGAAAGTGGTAATCAAAGAGCAGCATGATACAGTCATTACAAAGTTTTTAGGGACACTAGAGAAGATAAGGGGGTAATCAATTTTACACCTATTATCAAATGCACTCAATGAGACACTTTTGAACTATTTAAAAATGATAGTGATCACTAAGAATGCTAATATAAGGAATATATGGGAAAAGAATCTATTTACTAAATTTCTTCCAAATAGTTAATCAAACTATTTTACAATAAATTTAGAAATGAGAGGTTCACTGTTTGACATTTTTAATTTCCATAAGAGAGACAGAACTTTGATTTAGTCTTCAGAACTGCTTTATGTTTTTTTTTAATAGAGTGACATTTTTCTGTAATAGAGAAAAGAAGAGCTCCCAAAACCCATATTTTCACTGGCTTTTAATCTCTATGAGTTTATGTTTACATAGGTTATGAAGTTAAAGATACAGGAGGTACTACTAGGAATCTTAAAGACCAGTATTTTTTTACTTTAGGGTAGGCATACATGAAAATTTCTATATTTAACTTATGTACATATTTATATTACATAAAACAGTAACAAAATTTAAAATATAATTTAACACAACAAAATGCCACTAAAGATAATTCAAATGTAAGGCAATATCTTCTCATATAATAAACTCAGCTAAGATTACTTTCATATCTTATGTTAATAAAATACTACCAAATTTATTTCAGTAATTTTTAATAATGAACTAAAGTCTGTTCAAATGTCTTGAAAATATGACCTTATAATATTCCATTTTCACAATCCAATACTATAATTCGAATATCTGAAATAAAAAATGTGAACTTAAATAGTATGGTAGGAAGATGATACACACTTCACAGTAGTATTTAATTCTTAACTGTTAAGAATTTTATATACGACATTACTTTTTATAATGCACCAGTCTCTAATGTAGTGTTATTGATTATAAATGCTCAGAAAATAGACCTCTGCAAAGATTCTACTGCTTTGAGCTTCCTACCAGCCTCTTTCCTGCTATAAAGTGCTAAGAAGTTCATGTAACATATTAGCACAGTCTTGAAACATTAATCTCAAGAACCTCCTGTCACAAATGCATGGCTATCTTATGTTTGTATCTTAGGTGATTATAAAGGGAGGGCTAAATCTAAGTTTCTGAAGTCAGAATTTTGACATGCAAGCAAACAAACAAACAAAACTACAAAGTATGGATCTATTATTTTAAACGAAAGAAATAAACTTCCAGTAGATGATACTATTTGCCAAAACTATGGGTAATAAGTATCTAGATAATAGGACAGTTTCAGCAAATCACAACATGTTAACTATTCTAGCTCTCCAAAATTCAAAATTAGTTTTTGTTGGGAGGAGTACATTAAGATCTGTTAGTAAACTGCTTTAGTCATTGGAACTTATAGTCAAATATTTAAATAATTATGGCCAAATGTCCATCTTTAAAAAAAAATGTTTGCAAAAATGCACCCTTCTTTTCATCAAGAAGTAGTGAGACACTGCGAAAGAAGATGGCCAGCTCTGCATCTCCTAGTTCCTGTCTTCACCTGGAGTCCTTTACCTTTGACTGACACCCTCTGTTCCTTATCAATAAATCAGTTTTGAGGTTAAACTCATCTCACTCTGAGCTCTATTCAAAGTGGTGGTGATGGTCTTCCAAAGTTCTCAAGAGAAGACAAGGAAAACGCACTATCACTCGAAACTGGTCCATTTTTGGATGGACAGCTTTGTTTAGGGTCCACAAAACCCAAGTCTACATCCTCGCTCGCTTTTAATTCGCTTCCCAGTCAAATAAAGACAGATGCGACAACCCAACAGTCCTAGTGCTGCTCACCTCTGCAAACGCCCTGGCGATCCTGCAAAAGCCTCCAGACACAGACATACATCCACACACACACACACATACACACACACATACACACACAGACACACATACACAGACACACACACACACACCCCTCACAACTGACCAAAAACTGACTGAGTTGTAGCTTTACTGGAATAACGCCTGCCCAGACGATCCAGCGAAAGCCTCTAGATACACACACACACACACACACACACACACACACACACACACAACTCACAACTGACCAAACTGAGTTGTAGCTTTACTGGAATATCATCTGCCCTGGCGATCCAGCAAAAGCCTACACACACACACACACACACACACACACACACACACACACACATACACACACACAGACAAACACACTCACAACTGACAAAACTGACTGAGCTGTTGCTTTACTGGAATAACGCCTGCCCCGACTAAATTTTCCGATCATCCTAACTTCATCGTCCGTGGTGCAAGGTCCAGGAGCAATGATCCTAGGACACTTGGTCCTCCTACCTAAGTGCTCCGAAGTTTGACAAAGCAGCCTGGCAGAGACTCGGTGGGGCCCTGCAGGAGAGCTCGGACACGGCCGCCGCTCGCGAGCCCGCTCTGCCGCCCGCACGCGCCCCTGAGCCCGCCGGAGCCTGTCAGGCGCGTCTCCCCAGCTCGCTCCTCACTGACGTCCCGCTCGGCGGCCGCCACTTTCCCTCAGGCTCCAGCCGCCGGATTCTGCGGCGGCCACTGGGCGCTCCCGGGGCTCCACGTGGGAGCGGGAAGCGGCGACGCTTGAAGCCGGGCGGGACAGACAGGGATGCGGCGGCTGAGTCGGCCACCGAGGCGGCTCCTGAGGCGGCCCCTGAGGCGGCTGCTGATGCGGCCCCGCGCTCGCCTCAGGGACCCCCGACGCTAGGTTAGGACGCGGCTGCAGGCGGACTCCGAGCTCCCCCGCGCCGCGACGCCACTTCCCCTAGTCGCGGGGCCCCCGTGGACCCCCGGCCCCGCGTCGGGTCCTCCCGGGCAAGCGACGCGCGCGGCGCCGCCTCAACTTTTCCCACCGAAGCCGCGCGGGGCCGCGAGGGCGGCGGGCGCGGGCGGGCGCGGGGCTTCGGCTCCGATCCGCGGTCGCTCCCGGGCTCCGGGCGTTTCTGGTGTTTCCCCGGAACATCACCGCGGCGCCGCGCCCGGGCCACCCGCGCCTCAGCCCGCGGCGGCGCTAGACGCGGCCGCCCGGCCCGGAACGGTCCCCACTCACCCGCCACGAGCTGGTCGCGTCCCCGGCGGCGCCCGCGCCTCAGCGCCCGTCGCGCCGGCCCAGCCGCTCCCTCCCGAGGCGGCGCAGGTGAGGCATCGTCTCCGCCCCGAGCTTTAATGGCACTTTGGCGGCTGCCGCCCGCCAGCGACGCTCCCGGTCCGAGTTGGCGGCGCGGGAGGGAGCGAGTGAGAGGGAGGGAGAGAGAGAGAGAGATAGAGAGAGAGAGAGGGAGGCGCGGCGCCTCCTCAGGCCGGAGTCGGGGCGCGCGGCTCCCTCCTCGCGCGCGCCTCCGCGCGCCCGCGCGCTGCTGCTGCCGGCCTGTCGGGCCAGACCGCGCGCCCGCGCCGCCGCTCACTGACTGACTGACAGACGGACCGGACCGCGCGCCCGCGCCTCTGTATGACAGACTGACTGACTGACGGGCCGTGTCTGCGCGCCCGCGCCTCTGTCTGACAGACTGACTGATTGACGGGCCGTGTCCGCGCGCCCGTGCCCGCGCCGCTGCCTGACTGACGCTCCGTGTCCGCGCGCCCGAGCCGCTGCCTCCAGGACGGACCGTGTCCGCGCGCGGCTGTCTGCCTGACTGACTGACCGGCGGAGCCCGCGCGCCCGCGCCGCCGCCCGCCTAACTGACCGACCATCCGCGTCCGCCCGGGCCGCCCGGCAGCGCACCTGCGGCGAGTGCCCACCCGCGCTTTAGGGCGCCCGGTGCCTCTCGGTTCGCGTCAGGGCTGTGGCGGCTCGGGCGCCGCGTTCCTCTGCCCCGCGGTCCCTCGCGTCCCTCCCCCGGGAACGGGGGCGCTCCTCGAAGGCGGCCGCCCCCCTCAGACTGTCCCCGATCCCTGGCGCGTCTCCCACAAGGACGCCCCGGCCCGGAGACGAGTCTCAGGCCTCTGAGGAGACCCCCGGGAGCGCCTTGCCCGGAGCCACAGCCCGGCGCCCCCCAGGTACCCGCACCGGCGCTCCGACCGCGGGTCTGACTCCCTGGGAGGTGGGTGTCATGGGCCACTTCGCCGCTCCCCGGGTTCGACCCTAGCACCCGCCCCTTTGCTCCCTGACAGACTCAGAAGGACTTGAATCACCTCCTAAAATGGACCCCAATAGTCAATGACCAAGAGTTCAGAGAGAGCTTGTGTACGTGCGTGCATGTGTGTGCGTGATGTGTGTGCTCGTGCGCACATGTGCGTGTGTGCACATGTTGAGTAACGTGTGCCCGCGAGCGGGTGTGTGAGAGAGAGCATGTTGAATATACATGTGCGTACACGCGCGTGCAGAATACGTGTTGCATTGTTGTGCATATATGTGCATGTGTGAGTGTGCGTGCGTGTGGGTGGGTGTGCGTTGGTGTGCTTAGTGGGTGTGGATGCGTGCCGTGTGTGTGTGTCTTGTGTGTCTGCGCGCTGTGAGTGTGCAACAAGTATTCACCTCTGAACATCTGCCCTAATTGGGCACGTTCAGCCTTGTGGGGGGGGTCTGGAGGATGAGTTCCGTTCTCTTTGTCCTCACTTCTCTGCCGCCCGTGAATCGCTCCTTTTTGGCATTTGTGTCATTAGCTCCTACATTTGACGTATTTTCTCTCAAATCGCCTTGTTTCAGAAAGGATTAACTTGGCGGATAGAAATTTATTTCATTAAAAATTAATAAAAGTACGTCAGTCAAATCAAGGCTCAGAATAAGGTGACAGTTGGAGAGTTAAGAGTAAACCAGGGAGGAGGTTCAGAGAGAAGATTCATTTGCATTATGTTAAAAATGGTCCTCAGTTTTCTTCTAAGCCAGTGCAAAGGAGGAAACAGCCACATGATTCCTGGTACTCTGACATGATGAAGGTGAACTGGAAATTGGCATTTAATGATAGCAACGGGATGACTCTGTGTGTGTGTGTGTGTGTGTGTATGTGTGTGTGATGATATAGATGAATTACATCCTACTCCTTGTTTGATTAAGAAAACCCTCATTAAGAGTAGCACTGTCATCGCTTGCTCATCTATTTGCTTGAGCGGGCACCAGTAACATCTCCATTGTGAGACTTGTTACTGTTTTTGGCATATTAAATATGCCACGGGATAGCTTGCCAGGCTCTGCCGTGCAGGCAGGATACTCTCGGTAACTTGCCCGGCTCTCTGAGAGGGACAAAGGAATCAAACCCGGTTCAGCAGTGTGCAAGACAAATACCCTAACCACTGTGCTATCGCTTCAGAACACTAAGAGAGTAAGACTATCAAAAAAGTTGGGCACTAACATCTTTCCCAAAGAGTAGTTGATGTATTGGCGCATTTCCCATAGAAGTTGTAGGTAATTTGGAGAGAAAAATGTTGAATCTGCCTAATTAATATATGTGTATATAGATATATGTATACACAGCATGTGTCTTAACATTTTTCTGAAAAAAAGCCTAGGATTTTTCCATTACAAAGTACATTTTTGTGCTATCTTTTAAAAATTATTTTCTTTGTAAGCAAGGGGGTTCTATCTGGTGCATGATGTATGGCCTTATTATGCCCTCTGGGCTCAAGTATAAACAATTCAACATCAGAAGTTGGAAAGGGGGCGGGGAATGCATAAAGAAGTAGAAATATTTTCTTATAGGAGCTCTGCCAAGAAGAAACAAGCTTACTCATGTTTTCAGAGCACTCATCAAGTCCTTTTATATGCATCATAA
Organism: Sorex araneus; assembly: GCF_027595985.1. Lineage (NCBI taxonomy): Eukaryota > Metazoa > Chordata > Mammalia > Eulipotyphla > Soricidae > Sorex > Sorex araneus. Next base: position 180,735,423 of record NC_073304.1, read on the forward strand.
CTATTTTTAATTCTTATTTTAAAATGAAATTTTAAAATATTGTCATGACTTAGAATTATCTGAGGCATACAAGTATTCATGCCCCATTATAAAATCCCAATGAAAATTACTTTCAAAAGGTCATTCCTAAAAGATGACTTGTTCCTCTCACTTTCACAATCTCAGTGATATACTTGAGTTAATTAACTCATTATCTTCTCTGGTAAAATATAATTTGAATATTAAATTAAATAAAAATATTCTTTGTTGGGCTGGAGAGAGTACAAAGGGTAAGGTGCTTATTTTAAACACCACCAGCCTTTGTTCAATCTCCAGGATCCCATATGGTTCCAGAGTCCTGCCAGGAGTGATCCCTGAGCAGAGAGCCAGGTTTATGCCCTGAACAATGCTAGTTTGGCACCCCAGTTGTTCACTATAAGCAGATCAGGTGGTTTAGTAGGTCATTTTCTCATGCTGTAGTTATATCACCTCAAATTATCTGTCCTATGGCTTATCTGGTCCTATTGCCTAACCACCTTTGTGTAAATGCCTCCATCTCTTTACATGCCAGGCCCCAGTGGGCAATGGAGCAGATGCAGTTCATCTGTAGCAGTTGAGTTCCCTCTAAGTTCTTGTCTTGTATTTTATATTTCTCCACTAAATCATGCACTTCTCCACCCCACCCACCACCACCACCACCATTTAACACACAGGAGGTTCTGGGTTTTAATTAAAGTTATAACTGTTATATCCCCCACAACTCAACAATAAATTGAACAGAAACAGGATCTACTCCATTGAAATTAAGTTCAGTCCTTCTTGGATCCCTTCCTTTGCTTATTGGAAATACTTCCAGCATTTGATTTATGATGTTTGTTTAAGAGAATAGTAAGTGCTTAAGATAGAATTTTTTAAGAAACAAAATTTTGTGGACTGGGAGAGATAGTACAATGGGTACAGTGCTTGCCTTGCATGCTAAACCAGCTAACCCTGGTTCAATACTCTATGTCCCTTATAATCCCCTGAGCACTGCCAGGAGTAATTCTTAAGTGCAAAGATAGGAATAAGCCCTGAGCACCAATGTGGCCCAAACGCAATAAATAAATAAAAGTTGTGTTTATATACACTGGTGTACCCTATACATAAAAATAGAAGATGAAGATCCCAAAGTAAACTTTTACTTTAACTAGACAGCATATGATGATTTTAATTTTATTTTGGGTTTTTTTAGAACATCGGTCTTAATACTGATATCACAGCTGTTTGGTGAAAGCAGAAATAAACATATCTTGATCAGACTTGGAAAATAAACTGACTTAATTAATTTAACAGCTGCTTCAGTAGCCAACACTAAAGAACATAGCCTGCTTTGTGGATGCCTTGACAACATCTGCAGCCAAAATTGTTAAGAGGTATAAGAGTGGAGCTCTAGTTCAGCTGTTTGGGTGCTCATAAGTGCCACTTTTGCCTCCATGTACTGCAGACCTGATGATAGTCAAGTGGTTCTCAGTCTCATTCCACATAATCCTTATCTGACAAAAATTCTCTTCTTTTGGAAACAACAACAACAACAAACCCTGATGGTTAATTATTTTAGTTATTAGTTATTTTAGAAAAATAAGAATAGAAGTTGACATTTTATCAATTCGAAATTTTATCTCAGTTTTCATTCACTTTCTTCCTTTGGATAAATGGATAATTAAGTGCTACCTTTAATATTTATTAAGGATACCTACAGATTTTAGTACACTTTTATTGAAGTTTAACTACCATTTTTTAATTCCCCAAACTCTCAGATAAAGATGTTTCTGTGGGAAAAATAAAAAAGGGAAAAAATTAGGATTCATGTATTCATGACCAGTTATGTTTCCAAATAGTCTGTTTGCACACAAATCTTCTCGGATTGGGATAGGAACCTCTAATGGCTTCTTAAAATCTGTCAAAGCATTGTTTCATTTTAAAGGATTTTCATGTCTATTGAATCTTGATCAATTCTCATCTCTTCTCTGTCTCTCAAGTAGATTAATTTGACCTTTCTTTGACTTTTTCTGCTAAATAAGAATAATCTTCCTTCAAAAAATTTTTCTATGAATTACTGTATTCATCTTTTTTTTTCTTGTCCTTTCCGGTCTCATTTGTATCTTTAAAAAATTGTTTATGATACAAGATAAGAATTTTTTGAGCCTGTATAGAAATCAACTGTATGCTTCCTGTGGACCAGGACTGAGTTTCCTCTAAAACCAAGTGAAATTTTGCTTTTAAAAGCTCTGTTGCTTTAGTAGGGTACCTGTAGGAACTCTCCCCTGGGTGGCCAAGATTGACTCCATTCAACTGAAGCAGAGGATTTCCACTACCTTTTCTTGTTCACTTTCTTTTAAGCCTGTAGGTAGCTATCTTGAACAGCAGATGGCACTGATGTTCTAATAAGGATGCCATTTAGGCCCTGTCCTGGGGATTTCCCCCTAATTTTAGAGAACCCCTAAAGTGTATTTGAGATTATAAGGATTGTATGCAGTTTAAGGTACAATATATAGTAAACATATTGGCAAGTTTCAAAGTGTCAAAATGTTTAATATATGATATTTCATTTATAAGCAAAGAGAGGCCCACTAACTTTTGCTGAGAGTCAACTATCCACTAAGCATTAAAACATATATACTTGATTAACTGATCCATTTCAGAATAGTTGCCTAGCAGGAACTCCAACTAAAGTCTCTGCTTTCACTGGATATCCTTAACCAGTTCCCTAAAGCAATTCCTATATTTTAATGAATATCTATCATATCACCACAAAAGTTGTGGACTCTTAGATCCCTGTTGATACTAAACCAAAAAATATGAATTTGTGATACTAGATACAATGAAAATATCTTATTTGTGTTAATCCAATTAAAAGAAATGATTTTAGCATAAGTGCAGAATAAGATCAAATGCTGCATTACACCTAGTGGCAATTTTCGGCATTACTATGTTCTCTTGGGCATATTTTCCACTCAGTATTTCAAGCAAATATTCTTAGTCTCTACACTGTACAGAGATAAATGAAATTATTTATTTTTATAGTTTTGTGGTGCTGAAGATTGATCATAGGACCTCACACATATAAGCAAGCTCTTCAATTGTTGAGCTTTATCCCCAGACCTATAGATGGATTTAAATATAAGGCTTTAACAAAACAATTTTTATGCATCTTAAAAATTATTTATTATATATTCTTGTGCTAATTTTTGACTAAATAGTATTTTGTTCAACATACTTATTATCACATAGTAGTCCACAATCTTGAAAGAAAATACAGTTTAACACGTGCTCAGGAGCTTTTGTTTTATAATTTTTTTCAGAAGAAATTATATTTTGATGTTTCTAGTTTATTTGGTGTCATTACTTATATATGTTTATTTCTTTTTATAAATTAAAAATGATCTTTTCTTGTTGACATGCAGGATTATGGCAATGGGGCATTGATCTTTCTATCTGATTCATCACCACCCATCACTGCTAATTGGGAGCAATGAAGAGTCAGGACTCAAATGACAATTCTCCGGAAGACTAAGACCCCACTCAGAGAGCTCTTTTGGAGCAGCCCCACTGGCTTTGCTTGCTGACAATGGTAAAAACTTACTGTGAGTCTATTGGATACTAAGATATCTTTTATCCATTTTGCAGCTACAAATGCAATGCTGGTATTTTATACTCAAACAGCACTTTTCCTATAAGAACTCTCCAGTCCATTGAATATGGTAGCACAAATTAGTTGAGCTACATGGTATCACTTAAATACATTTTCATTATTCCTGTGCCACGTCATTTCCATGTGTATATAAGCATTATATGCATAGAAAAACATACATTATGAACTGCTATCCATGTAAGTAGTGAAGGCTATATTCCTAATTACATGAAAATAGAAGACCATGGATGCTGATGTACACCAGTATGCAATTTTAATGTCAAACATTAGTTGATAGGTAATCTTTAGCTCATCAGGTACTGGCAGTATTATTGAAGTGAAAATAAAGGAGTTCGTGTTGGACAATCCCATAGAAAACCAAGAGGCTGGACTGGATAGTATCATGTCAGCTTAGGGGTTTGTGCTAGATGATATTTGCTAATGAGGTAGCAGATACTGATAAGAACCCAGCAGCAGAAATCAGATTAAACTGCACCAAAAACAATATGAGACAGAAAAAGTTGACAGCAAGGCTTTAAAAAATGACAGCACTGTGTGTTCTCAGATCCCGGTGAGCCTCGGGACAATGATGCCAATTGTGACAAGCCCCAAAGGGGGAAAGTGTGTCTGTTTTACAGTGGAAAAAAAAATCACAATTAGGGTGTAATGAGCTAATACTATTAATGAACACTGCATCTTTGACTAGAAATTTTAACATTTTAATAGAAATATTACTAAACCAAAGCTTTTTAGCATTAAGTGAATAATGAGGGGCATATTCAAGTGATTCAGCAGAGTCATGGAGTCCTAATCTGAAGCATTGAGAATTTTTGGCTTATTTCCACTACCAGAACATCCTTTCTTCTTACTAGGTCTATTTGCCTGCTCCACACTCTCTTGGTATAGCAGAGGGCAGACACAACACTCTTCAGCTGTGAGTAAACTATAGCCAGCCCATCTCTCCACACCTAAAAGAGGTTTGGAGAGATACCTGTGTCCTCCATTTCTTCTTCTTGACCTCTATTTCCTATCTACTCAGTTAGAATTCTAAGTTTGATGATTCTTATAGACTGTCGGGTGTGTTATTACAAGTATTATTCTGATTTGTTTTCAACTGTGTTACTTCTAAATGAAAATATGTTCCATATGAGTGGCTAGGAAATATATTTTTTATTTTAAATTATTTCAGTACTGAGTAAAACATGTTTGAGCTTCACATTTCATTAACTCTTGACAGCAAATTGTGTCCACAGTACTTTTTAAATAAAATCACAGGAACCATTTGAAATGTTGAAAAATGTTAATATGCCAAACAAATTAAGAAGCATTCTTTTTGATGTCTCTGTTAAACTTTCTAGATAATAATAATATGTTTCAAGATAATCTATAAATTTTAAATTAAAATATGTTGGTAGATCAATGAAATCTGGATAAAAATCTGTGTTGAGGTTCCTAATCACGCATTCATGATTTTTTATTGTTTAGGTGACACGTTTACGATAGTGTTCATATTTATTCTTTCAACGTACAGTTACTACACCTCTACCAACACCAAAATTCCAGGGCCTCTTTACCACTGTCCTTATGTCACTTCCACTCCATCTCTCCACTAGGTCCAACTCTTACCACTTGGTGACCTCAGTTCTTTTATAACAGTCCAGGGCCTTGTATATCCTTGATATCAACCCCTTATCAGATAGGTATTGGGTACATATCCTTTCCCATTCTGTAGATTGTCTTTGTATTTTGGTCACTGTTTCTTTTTAGGTGCAGAAGCTTCTTAGTTTAAGATAGTTTTCACTTGCTTGGCCAGTGATGTGTCATCTTTGAAGATACCTTTAGCTTCAATGTTGTGGAGGGTTTTGCCAACCTTGTCTTCCATGTACCTGATGGATCTGGTCTGATGTTGAGATATTTAATCCACTTTGACCTGACTTTTGTACATGGTGTTAGGTAGAGATCTGAGCCGATTATTTTTTGCATGTAGGTGTTTCAGTTTGCCAGCATCATTTGTTAAAGAGGCTTTCCTTGCTCCACTTCACATTTCTTGCTCCCTTATCAAAGATTAGATCATCATATATTTGGAGGTGAGCACTGGTTGAACTCTACAAGAAGAAAATATCCAACCCCATCAGAAAATGGGGGGAGGAAATGAACAGATCTTTTCTCAAAGAAGAAATCAGAATGGCTAAAAGACACATGAGAAAATGCTCTACATCACTAATCATCAGGGAGATGTAAATCAAAACAACGAGATAGCATTTCAGACCACAAAGACTGGCCCACATCCAAAAGAACAAAAGCAACTGGTATTGGCACAGATGTGGGGAGAAAGGGACTCTCCTTCACTGCTGGTAGGAATGCAAACTGGTTCAACCCTTTTGGAAAACAATATGGACGATTCTCAAAAAATAAGAAATTGAGCTCCCATATAACCCAACAAATACCACTCCCGGGAATATGTCTCAGGCAAAAAGGTATAGGAGAAATGGCATCTGCTTTGTACGTTCTTTGCAGCACTGTTTACAATAGCCAAAATCTGGAAAAAACTTGAGTGCCCCAAAACAGACTACTGGTTAAAGAAACTTTGTAACATCTACACAATGGATTACTATGAAGCTGTTAGAAAAGTTGAAGTCATGAAATTTGCATATAAGTGGATCAACATGGAAAGAATCATGTTAAGTAAAATGAGTCAGAAAGAGAGAGAGACAGACATAAAAGATTGTTCTCATCTGTGAAATATAAAGTAACAGAATGGGAGACTAACACCCAAGAACAGTAGATATAAGGAGCAGGAGGTCTATTTCCATGGCTTGGAAGCCGGTCTCACATGCTGGGGGAAAAGGCAGCTCAGATAGAGAAGGGAACACCAAGTAAAGGATGTTGGGAGGACCCATTCAGGTTGAAAGATGCGTGCCGAAAATAGACTATAGACCGAATATGAAGGCCACTCAATACCTCTATTGCAAACTACAACACCCAAAAGGAGAGAGAACAAAAGGGAATGTCCTGCCTCAGAATCAGGTGGAGAGGTGGGGGATGGGGTGGGGATGGTGGGAGGGATACTGGGATCATTGATGGAGGATAATGGGCACTGGTGGAGGGATGGGTAAACGATCATTGTATGACTGAAATGCAAACACGAAAGTTCGTAAGTTTGTAACTGTACCCCATGGTGATTCACTAATAAAAAAAATAAATTTAAGTTCAGGGCTTTATATTCATTGAGTACTATTTATTCCATTGCTTTGTTTCTTTAGATATTACACAAGTAGAATCTTCAGCACTTGTCCTTGTCTTTCTTTATTTTGTTCAATATGACACCGTCTAGTTTTATTCAGCTAATTGGAAAAAGCAAAGCTTTGTTGGGTTGTTTATTTTTTTAGCTGAGTACTGTTATGCTGTAAATATATATCATATATTTTTTTTGTCTGTTCATCTGTCCTTGAACAATTATGTTGTTTCCAGTTCTTGGCTCTTTTGAATAACATTGTAATAAACATCAGGGTATAAATCTTTTTGAATTCATATTTGTGTTCTTGAGGTAGAAGTAAAGGAATGAAATTTCTGGATCATGTATATCCATGCTTAACTCTTTGAGTGCCCTTGTACTATTCTCCATAGAGACTAACACAGACCACATTCCTGCCTAAAATATCTGTATCTCATACAAAAATGGGGAATAAAACTGAAGTTTTGATTTTAAGAAAAGCGAATTATTTAGCTATGAAATATTTCTAATATTTATGTTTCTTAATAGTTGACAGCTTAAAAATAGCGAGATAGGTGATTTTAAATGTTGCAAAAATTATACACAAGTACATATTTATTCCTTCTGTTTCCTAAATGAGGATTTATTTTCCTTATAGTAAACTATATTCACTGGAGAGATCTATAGACAAGGAGTTGGATCACATATTTAACTCCTGCCTCTGTTTAAGGAACTATTTGTGGTGCTGGAAACCAAACTGGGGTTGGTTCAATGCAAGGCAAGTAATTAATCTCTGTATATTTCCTTGGCTCTAATAGCCTTACTTTTTGTTTTTTTTTAATTTTTTAAATTTTATTGAATCACCGTGAGATAGTTACAAGCTTTCATGTTTGGGTTACAATCTCACAATGATCAAACACCCATCCCTCCACCAGTGCACATTCCCCACCACCAATATCCCAGGTATACCCCCCTTTTCCCACCCTCCCCCTGCCTCTAAGGCAGACAATATTCCCCATACTCTCTCTCTACTTTTCGGCATTATAGCTTGCAACACAGACACTGAGAGGTCGTCATGTTTGGTCCATTATCTACTTTCTGCATGCATCTCCCATCCCAACTGATTCCTCCAGCCATGATTTTCTTAGGGATCCCTTCTCTATTCCATCTGCCTTCTCCCCTCCACTCATGAAGCAGTCTTCCAGCTATGGGGCAATCCCCCTGGCCCTTGTATCTACCGTCCTTTGGTGTCAGCCTCATGTGATGCTACCGCACACTCCACAAATGAGTGCAGTCCCTCTATGTCTGTCCCTCTCTTTCTGACTCATTTCACTTAGCATGATACTCTCCATGTTTATCCATTTATAAGCAAATTTCATGACTTCATCTCTCCTAACAGTTGCATAGTATTCCATTGTGTAGATGTACCAAAGTTTCTTCAACCAGTCATCTGTTTTAGGGCACTCGGGTTGTTTCCATATTTTGGCTATTGTGAGCAGTGCTGCAATGAATATGTAAGTACAGATGTCATTTCTACTGTGCTCTTTTGAATCCTCTGGATATATTCCCAGAAGTGGTATTGCAGGGTCATATGGAAGCTCAATTTCTAGTTTTTGAAGGACTGTCCCTATTGTTTTCCAGAAAGGCTGGACCAGTCGGCATTCCCACTAACAGTGAAGGAGCGTCCCTTTTTCCCCACATCCAGGCCAGCATTGGTTGCTTTTGTTCTTTTGAATGTGTGCCAGTCTCTGTGGTGTGAGATGATATCTCATTGTTGTTTTGACTTGCATCTCCCTGATGACTAGTGATGTGGAGCATTTTTTCATGTGCCTTTTGGCCACTTGTATTCCTTTGTTGAGGAAACTTCTGTTCATTTCTTCTCCCCATTTTTTGATGGGGTTGGAGTTTTTTTCTTATATATGGCCACTTAACCTTTGGCAAAGGAGCAAGAAATGCAAAGTGGAACAAGGAAAGCCTCTTCAACAAGTGGTACTGGGAAAACTGATAGCTACCTGCAAAAAAATGAACTCTGATCTCTGTCTAATGTCAGGCACAAAAGTCAGATCAAAGTGCATTAAAGACCTCAATATCAGACATGAATCTATAAGGTTCATAGAAGAAAATGTAAGCAGAACTCTCCATGACATTGAAGCTAAAAGCATCTTTAAGGACGAAACAGCATTGACCATGCAAGTGGAAGCAAACTTAAATAAATGGGACTACATCAAACTAAGAAGCTTCTGCACTTCAAGAGAAACAGTGACCAAAATACAGAAAGAGCCCACAGAATGGGATAGAATATTTACCCAATACCCATCTGATAAGGGACTAATATCCAGGATATACAAGATACTAATAGCCTTATTTTTAAATAAACTGTTAGAACATGCATTATCCTTTTACTTATAGGATCTCAGATTTGGAGATTTTTGTACACTTCTATTTGATAAGGTGTATGTAGCACTAAATTTAGTTATCTTTATTTAGTATTTTAATAATATTATCATTCATCCATTTTAGCTAAAGATTTTATTATTGCTTATGTGACAGGAGAATCTAGGGAAGTATACCTTCTCAGCTCTCAAGGACCTTAGTTCAGACTCATAAGTGCTATTTCCAGAGTGTTTTTTGAAGAAGATAATCCCAGGATGAAAGACTTGGAGAACACCTTTCTGAATTAAAAGCAGCAGTCACCAAAGAATGTATTTTCACTGGCTAGAGAAATGAATAGAGTAACTGGCCATATGTGGATAAGAACTATTAAATAAAAAAGGAGTCACTATATAACTATTTTTCTATATTAATCCACAACCTGTATATCTGTATAGATACTTGACTGTACACACTTATATCACTATCAGTATTTTCCTGTCTTATGAAGAAAGAAACTACTTATCTTGTAGTAAAAGGTAATTGCCTAGATCACCTTTGATCCCAGGGTTTAGAGACAAGAAGGAGAGAGAAGGAAAGAAAACAGGGCTTGAGGAGGAAAGAAGAGAATGGGAAGTACTGGATGAACAGGAATCAGGGTTTCAGTTATACGGGTTATATGGGTGAGTGGTAGAGCCACATATATAAAACACAGACTCAACAAGACTGATAACATACATCTAAGCTGCAACCACTGAAACTCTGTAATGTGCCTGTCAAGTTGACAGGTGGAAATAGGGTGAAGGTTGTATTTGGGCAGGGAATTTGGAAACACTGGTGGAGGGAAGTTGACACTGGTGGTAGATTGCTGCTGAAATGTTATATGCCTAAAACCCTACAATTAATAACTTTGTAAATCACATTTCTTTAGTAAAAAATAATAAAAAGAAAAAATATTTACTTTTTAAAGATTTTTAAATTTTAGTCAGTGTTTCTATTAGTATTGCTGTTGTTTTAACAAAGAAGATTAGATCTTAGAAATTCAATAGCTGATGCCTAATCCACATATAATATATGTATAAATGTTTTTACATACAGTTAATACATTTTAGTAATGATTTGTTCTTATAAAAATACATTAGAGTTCTTGCTTAGCACGTGAATCAGTTTATAACAACACAATATTATCTATCCTCACTGAAGATAATCTAGGCAATTTTAGTGCTTATAGAATAAATGAAAGACATAGGCATTTTTTTTCTTATTTAAGATTACTCCTAATTAAAGTGATTTTCCTTGAATAAGTTCCAGCTAAGGTTACGTATACTTGGGTTGGAGGGCTAATACATAAGATTAAGATCCTGGATTTGCATGCAGTCTACCTGTGATCCCTGAGGTTAGAGCCTGGAATAAGACCTGAGCACAGCTGGATGTGGCATTTCCCACCCCCACAACCCCCACTCAAAAGAAGAAAGAATTTGGCTACACCAAACACCTTTTTTAAAAAATATTTGTATTGAATTTTTTGTTTTTTAATGAATCACCATGAGGTACAGTTACAGACCTACAAACTTTCATGCTTACGTTTCAGTCACACAATGATTGAGTACCCATCCCTCCACCAGTGCCCATTCTCCACCACCAATGTTCCCAGTATCCCTCCCGTCCTCTCATCCCGCCACCCCCACCTCTGTGTCAGGCACATTTCCTTTTACTCTCTCTCTCTCTTTTAGGGTGTTGTGGTCTGCAATGCAAGTATTGAATGGCCAACATGTTTGGTCTATAATTTACTTTCAGCACGCATCTCCCATCCCGAGCAGGCCCTCTAAACACCCTTTACTTGGTTGTCCCTTCTTTATTTGAGCTACCTTTTTCCCCAGCATGTGAGGCCAGCTTCCAAGCTTTGAAGAAAACCTCCTGGTCCTTATATCTACTATTCTTGGGTGTTAATCTCCCATTCTGTTACTTTATATTCCACAAATGAGTGCAATCTTTCTATGTCTATCCCTTTCTTTCTCATTTCACTTAACATGATACTTTCCATGTTGATCCACTATATGTAAATGTCATGACCCATCTTTTCTAACAGCTGCATAGTATTCCATTGTGTACCAAAGTTTCTTTAACCAGTCATCTTTTTGGGGGCACTACAGTTTTTTCCAGATTTTGGCTATTGTAAACAGTGCAGCAATGAGCACACAAATGCAGATGTCATTTCTACTATCCTTTTTTGCATCTCCGGGATATATTCCCAGAAGAGGTGTTGCTGGGTCAAATGGAAGCTCAATTTCTCATTTTGTGAGAAATGTGCATACTGTTTTCCAAAAGGGCTAAACAAGTTAGCATTCCCACCAGCAGTAAAGGAGAGTCCCTTTCTCCCCACATCCACACCCAAACTGGTTGCTTTTGTTCTTTTGGATGTGGGCTGGTCTCAGTGGTGTGAGATGATATCCCATTGTTGTTTTCATCTGCATCTCCCGAAGATTAGTGGTGAAGAACATTTTTTCATGTGCCTTTTTGGCTATAGGGATTAGCATTATCCTCAATGGGGAAAAAACTAAGAACCTTTCCTCTAAGATCACGGACCAGACAAGCTTGCCCACTCTCACCACGTCTGCTCAATATAGTACTGGAAGTACTTGCGATAGCGGTTAGGCAAGAAAAAGATATTAAGGGCATCCAGATAGGAAAGGAAGAAATCAAGCTCTCACTATTTGCAGATGATATGATACTATTTTTAGAGAACCCTAAGGCCTCTACTAAGAAGCTCCTAGAAACAATAGACTTGTATAGGGAAGTCACAGGCTATAAAATCAATACCCCAAAGTCCATGGCTTTCCTATATGCAAATAATAAGAGAGAAGAAAGTGACATGGAAAAAGCAATCCCATTCACGATCATACCTCAGAAAATCAAGTACCTCGGAATCAGCTTAACTAAGGAGGTAAAGGACCTGTACAAAGAAAATTACAAAACGGTACTTCATGAAATAAAAGAAGACACAAGGAAATGAAAACATATCCCCTGCTCATGCGTTGGGAGAACTAACATTGTCAAAACGGCAATTCTCCCCAAAGCATTATGCAGATTCAATGGGATCCCTATAATGATACCCATGAAATTCTTCAAAGAAATAGATCAAACACTCCTGAAATTCATATGGAAGAACAAACGCCCACAAATAGCTAAAGCAATTCTTGGGAAAAAGAAAATGGGAGGCATCACATTCCCCAACCTCAAACTCTACTACAAAGTGGTAATAATTAAAACAGCATGGTACTGGAACAAAAGTAGAGCAAAGGTAAGGAATATCCTTACACACACCCTCAAATATATGATCATCTAATCTTTGATAAGGAAGCAAGAAATGTGAAATGGAGCAAGGAAAGTCTCTTTAACAAATGGTGCTAGCAACGCTAGACAGCTACATGCAAAAAAAAATGGGCTCAGACCTCTACCTATTTGTACAAAAGTCAAATCAAAATGCATTAAAGACCTCAACATTAGACCAGAATCCATCAGGTACATGGTAGTCAAGGTTGGCAAAACCTTCCACGATATTGAAGCTAAAAGTATCTTCATAGGTGACATGCTAATGACCAAGCAAGTAGAAACAGAGATAAACAAATGGAACTATATAAAACTAAGAAGCTTCTGTACCTCAAAATAAACAGTGACCAGAATACAAAGACAATCTACAGAATGAGAAAGGATATTCACCCAATACCCATCTATAAAACCAAGCACCCAGAAGAGAGGAACACAGTCTCTTGTCCCTACGCTGCGCTGGCTGTCTTCACCGGGGCCCCTCAGAGGGAAGGGGTTGCATTTTCCTCCCCCCCCCCCAGCAGAGCCTCAACAGTTAAGGACCTCTGGAACCCAGCCATGGCCATGCTCAGGGCTACTCTTCGCACATTCAAATGAGCCTCACGCATGGGGGAACTGGCAGAGGAACCCAGGTGTGTGGAACCCGGGCCCGAGATCTCCAAGGCTGCTCAGATCGGGACTGGACCATTTCCACACAGATGACCCATTTTTCAGTAGCTAGTCTTACCCAGAAACTGCCCTCCCCTTCCCCGGCTCCCCCCCTCTGTGTAATCCCATCAACGGATAACATCCAGAGACTATAAAACAAAACTCCCGGACATATAATAGTCTAGTTCTCCCTCTTAGAGAACCTGACAAGCTACTGACAGTCTATTGCCCACTTGGGAGAGCCTGGCAGACTCCCCATGGCATATTCATTTCCAAAAGGATGAAGTCATGAACTTTGCATATAAGTGGATCAACATGGAAAGTATCATGCTAAGTGAAATGAGCCAGAAAGAGAGGGACAGACAGAAAGATTGCACTCATCTGTGGAATATAGAACAACAGAGTAGGAGACTAATACCCAAGAATAGTAGTATATAATACCAGGAGGTTGGCTCCATAGCTTGGAAGCTGGCCACACATGCTGGGGGAAAGTCATCCCAGATAGAGAGGGGAACACCAAGTAATATGTGATTGGAGATCTTGCACGGGAAGGGAGATGTGTGCTGAAAGTAGACTAGAGACTGAACAGGATGACCACTCAATACCCCTATTTTAAACCACGACACCCAAAAGGAAAGAGAGATATCAAATTGGAATGCCCTGACGCAGAGGAAGGGTGGGGTCAGGGGGAAGGTACTGGGGGGTGGGAAGGATACTGGGTTCATTGGTGGCGGAGAATGGACACTGGTGGAGGGATGGGCTCTTAAACATTGTATGAGGGAAAAACAAGCACGAAAATGTGTGAATCTGTAACTGTACCCTCACTGTGACTCACTAATCAAAAAATAAATAAATTTAAAAAATAAAAAAAAATTTAAAATACAGTAACTGATATATACTTACCTCTCGGAGAGCCTGGCAAGCTACTGAGAGTATCCCGCCCACATGACAATGCCTGGCTAGCTACTTGTGGCGTATTCAATATGCCAAAACAGTAACAATATGTCTCATTTCCCTGACCCTGAAAGAGCCTCCAGTCGTTGGGAAAGAGGAGTAAGGAGAGGCTGCTAAAATCTCAGGGTTGAGTGTAATAGAGACATTACTGGTACTTGCTTGAGTAAATCAACGAACAATGGGATGACAGTGATACAGTGATACCCATTTGATAAGGGGTTGATATCAAGGATACACAAGGCACTGGTTGAATTCTATAAGAAGAAAACATTCACCCCCATCAAAAATGGGGTGATGAAATGGACAGAAACTTTCTCAAAGAAGAAATCCAAATGGCCAAAAGGCATATGTTTTATTTTGGACCACACCCTGCAGTGCTCAAGAACTCTACCCTGTGCTGTCCTGAGGTCACTCTGAGCCATGTTTGTAGGAGCTTGTGCCTGGGATGGAACCTGAGTCTTCTACATGCAAAACATGTGCTCCAGACCATTCAGCTACTTCCGAGCCCTTTATTTCTTTATTAATAGCAAGTGATTATTGCAAAAACATACTGTGACGTTCTTAATTGTGAAATTATGTCCAGTGTATGTTCATTGTCACTAATGATTAGTGTTATAGATAATACAGTTTTAAATCTTGAAGCATTGTCACTCAATACAAACAGGATAGCTAGGTAATTTCCATTTGACAAACAGAAGAACCAAAAGAGTACGCTATATGCATCATTTCTTAGTGATTATTAACCTTTGAGATAGTAAGATACCAATTAAAAAGAAAATATACTACAGGCTGTTGGAAACTTCAGAACAAGTTAAAATATATCTTAGCTATTTTCGGGAAGAAAGACATATCAAAACATTCCTTTTGCAACATTCTTCTATGCAAAGGAGGTATTTTTCCATACCAATGAGTGTACTGGCTTAATTTGTAATTTTAATGATAAAAATACAAGAATATTTTTGTGATTTTTTTGTGTTTTACAAATGATAACTTGACATACGCATCTTACTTCTCTTACTGTTTCTGAAGATGAATGCTTAAATTTGGTTTTCCAAACTTTTTTTATTTAATACATAAAAAGCTGAGCAGAATACATATTTTTATTTTGGTTTATATTTATCGACATGAATTTTAATTAACTTGGCAGCAGCTGATAAAAGATTATTAGCATGTATAAAGTGTGCAGTTAATAGATGCAGAACAAGAGGCAATTAGTGGAATTAGGTTTTTTTTTACTGAGAAACAGTTTCCTAAACATTAATTGTTTATGCCAGTCCAATCACAGCAAATATCACTAATAGCATCATCAAATCAATGTAACATTACATTGTACACATTAAATAGATTTACCAATTTGGTATCATTGGCACAGTGATGAGATTAATAATATTTTCTATGATTTAGTATACACTTTAAAAACTTTGTCTCACAACACTTAGTTTTATATATATTTTTAAATTAAGATAAACATTCACTGTGCCATAGGTATACTATCTTTATATTACACAATGTCACATTCAATGGCTTTTAAAAAATGCTTTTGCATTTGCTTTTATTTATAAAACCCTTAAAGCTATCATAAAATTAAAATACTCAAAGCGTAAACCCTTAATATAAAAAGTGCTGTAAATCATGTTACCAAATTTTTAAACTACTAGTAAATGAAAGCAATTAGTACATATAAAAAAGCAAAAGTATGTGCTCTAATGACTCCAGAAATGAAATATAAAACATTATTAGTTTTTTTATTCAAAAGATATTTGATTTAAATGAATAAAAGTGTAGATGGATAAGAAGTCTCCCATAGTATGAGAAGGGGGGGGTCTTCTTATTCTTTTTTGAACTGAAGACTCATGTATTTTAACATGATCAATTAATATTATCCAACGGGTTGGATAAATGCAGTTTTCAAGGGAGAGACTGTATTTTTGATCTTCTTTTTGGTTCACTTATTCCTATGGAAGAACCATTGTCTATTTGACATCTCAAATGAAGTGTAGAAAGCCAACATACTTCTTTCAGTTATTTGAAATCTGTTCTTTATTTACTCCCTTTTATGCATCATTCTGCCTTATTTCTTCATTATATCTATTCCACTATTTTTAATTCGATAGCAAAACTAATGTAAAACTTCAAAGTAAAGTATTAGCCTCTATATTTTAAAATATATTTATTCTAAAAATTTTTAGGGCAGAGATAATAAAACTTGAGAATCCCAGGACTCCTTTGCATGCCTCAAATTTCTTAAGGCTCCAAATAGTTTTGTTGTAGTTTTTAAATTATATGTATTGATACTCAACAACTGTGCTCAGAGCTTACTCCTTTTTCTGTACTCAGGCATCATCCTGGCAGTGTACAGGCGACCACCTGAAGGTCAGGGAATCTTACTGAAGTTCACCAAGTGCAAGGCAACACCTCAGTCTCTGTGGTTCTCTCCAACCCTGAACAAACTGAAAATATCTGTTTCAGTAAAAGAAAAACGTATTATCATGTCAAATTTTACATTTTATCTGATGCAAAATAAGATGGGTGTAGCTGCTGGAAATCTCCAATATAAGTTTATGAAAGAATGAAAACCCAAAGAGCAAATACCATCTTAGTATGTTTATGAATGCTTTTTCTTTTCTTTTTTGTCTTTATTTATTTATTTTTTAAAATTTTATTGAATGACCGTGAGATAGTTACAAGCTTTCATATTTGAGTTACAATCACACAATAATCAAACACCCATCCCTCCACCAGTGCACATTCCCCACCACCAATATCCCCGGTATAACCCCCCCCTTTCCCATCCTCCCACTGCCTCCATGGCAGACAAAATTCCCCATACTTTCTCTCTACTTTTGGGCATTATAGCTTTCAACACAGACACTGAGAGGTCATCAGTCAGGATGGGAGATGTGAGCTGAAAGTAGATTATGAATGCATTTTCATTTCTTGTGCATCCTAAAATGGTCCCAGGAAATCTAGAATCACTGGACCAACTCTTCAAAGCAACCAGTTTGGGTCATATCAGTTTTATAAAACAGAATGATTATTCTAATTGGGCCAATAAAATTAAAAATCATATACTACCCATATACTCATACCTCTAGATTAGATTTTTTCACTTACATCCATTTAGTAACTAAGTTCTGTAGAGAAGCCATCTAGTTATTACATTATATTAGTACAAGACTTTAGTTCTAAATTTTCTGAGCTTGCATTTTTAAATGTCTTTTTCCATGACTTATTAAGCAACTGTTTCAACAATTTAACACAAAATTCCATATTATCAGTAAGGGAATTATCATTAAAATTAAAATCTTCTAAAATTACACACACATGCACATTTATACACACTTCTAAATAAGCTAAGGGAGTTAATCTAGTGGCACACTTACCTTCTTAAAAACATTATTATATGGGCTAAATGAATGAAAAGAACCCAAATAAATTTGAGCTCCCCTCAGCCAAGTCTGAGCTCAGTTATAATTAAATAATTACCAGACTTGCTTAGAAATTTTGAAAGACAGCTTAAGTATTTAAACCTCTATAAAGCATTAATGGAGCACATCTATTTCTATGACATGGGCAATTTTAATATTGTTTTTCCAGCTTCTTTTGCATCTTTTATCTGCAAGATCTATTTCATCAATCACAAATGAAGCAACACCTTTAATAGCTCTCATTTTCCAAATATTCCTACTTTCAGATCACAGATGTTCCTACTTGTTACTTTGCTTAACATTTTTTTTAAAAAAAATATTCCCATTCTTCTTGGTTTTTTATGCATTTGGGTCACACCCAGCAATGCTCAGGGGTTACTCCTGGCTTTGCACTCAGGAATCACTCCTGGCAGTGCTCAGGGGACCATGTGGGATGCTGGGAATCAAACCCGGTTTGGCCTCGTGCAAGGCAAATGCCCTACCCAATGTGCTATTGCCCAGCACCCCCATTATTCTTATAGTTTTAGAGTTTCATATAGTAACTCTGCCTTCATCATATGACTAGTCCTCTCAATAGTTGTTAATTTTTATAGATATTTCCTAAAACCATTTCACTTGTACCTTCACTCGTACTCTGCAAATACCTTTGCAATCTAGTATCATGATACAGTTAATTACAAGCACTGCACTATAGCACAGTTGTCCCATTGTTCATAGATTTGCTTGACCGGGCACCAGTAATGTCTCCATTGTGAGACTTGTTACTTTTTTTGGCATATCGAATACACTACAGGTTGCTTGCCAAGCTCTGCCATGTGGGGGCGGGATACTCTTGGTAGCTTGCCGGGCTCTCCAAGAGGGATGGAGGAATCAAACCCAGGTTGGCTATGTGCAAGGCAAACCCCCTACCCACTGTGCAATAACAAAGAAATAGCAAAACAAAGTAGATTTTGAGATTTCACTAAGACTGGGTTAGGTCAGCAGCCTTAATTTTTAGTCTTGCTACTTATTAGCTACTAGAGCCTTTTGCCTATTCTAACTTTCCCATTGACAAGCCAAGAAAGGGACTGACATAGATAGCCTCTGAGGAGTCTTCAAGCTCTAAAAGAAGGATGATCAATTATCCTGGATTGCAATGGACTGAGGAAATTTCTCAAGAATACAGATTTTTTGGTACCAAACAGAAAATCCTGAGTTCTCTGGCATTATCACAGCAATGAGGGGAAAATCTCATGTTGTGGGGCCAGAGAGAAAGTACAGGAGTTAAGGTGTTTGCCTAGAATGTGGCTGATCCCGTTCCTATTCACAGCACCACATATGGTCCCCCAAGCCCTGCCAAGAGAAATCCCTGAACAGAGTCAGCACTGTCACACTGTCATCCCGTTGTTCATCAATTTGCTCAAGTGGGCACCAGTAACGTCTCCATTGTGACACTTGTTACTGTTTTTGGCATATCGAATATGCCACAGATAGCTTGCCAGGCTCTGCCATGCGGGTGGGATATTCTTGGTAGCTTGCCGGATCTCCAAGAGGACAGAGGAATTGAGCCTGGGTTGGCTGTGTGGAGGGCAAATGCCCTTCCCGCTGTGCTACCGCTCCGGTCCAGAGTCAGCAGTAACTTTGGAAAACAGCCAGGTGTGACCAAATCCCTAATTCCCATGCATACATACATACATATTATGTCAATTTGACATAATAAATAGTAATTTTTTAAAAATACCTTTCTAAAAGAAATCTTAACTCCTACAAGACAATATAATATGCCACATCACCACAGGAAAATTCTTTCAAGTTGAAAGCAACTACAGCATCGTCAGTCTAAAGTTTGATTCAACTACGTACAGAATCAGTCCCTAGTAAATATTTTGACCTTTCATACAGCAGTTGTGAGAGAGTCTACAGTTAATTACAAATGCAGAAGTTTTTTTTAAAACTTTTTATTAAATCACAATGTGGAAAGTTACAAAGTTCGCAGGTTTATATGTCAGTTATACAATATTCAAACACCCATCCCTTCACCAGTGCCCATATTCCACCACCAGAAACCCCAGTATACCCCCCGCCCCCACCCCCTACCCCCTACTGTATAACTAATGAATTTCACTTCATTTTTTCTTTACCTTGATTACATTCCATATATCAACACAAAACTCACTATAGTTGTTAGAGTTTCCAAGCAAGAGAGACAGACCTACTACATTTGATAATTAGTTTTTCATTGCTGGAAATGAAGAGATATGTAGCCCCACTGCTACAAGTACATAACTCTCTCTCTCTCTCTTTTTTTCCCTTTTTCCTTTTCCCTTTTTTTTTTTTCCTTTTTCCCCCTAATTCTCCTTCCAGCGCCTCATAGTATGGTGTACGCCACGCGGCGTCGGCCAGCATGGGGCTTTTGCTTAGTTCACAGTCCAGAGAGCTGGCTGCTACATTAAAAACCTTCAATATTTCAACAAAAACTTACTGTTATTATTTGGAGTTTCCCCCACAAGTCAGACCTGTTCAAAAGGAACCGTTTCACGTTGCTGACAATTATAAATGTTAAGTCGCGTCCGCGCGGTTTTGGATTTCTGTATAAAGTCCAGGGAAAATTCTGCCAGATGCTGGAACCCCAATTCCTAAAGCTGTCTCTGGTTCCCGCTCGTTCCACATCCACTGGCTCTGCAGAGACATGGGCACCCGGGCCGAAAGCCCGGCCGGCCGGAGCGGAGCCCCGGCCCTGGTGGGGGCTGGCCCTGTATCCCGCGGCTGTTTCAAGTTCAAAGCACACATTTTTTTTTCTTTCCTCTCGCCAAAAGTTCATACCTTCTCAACGGACCCACAAAATGTCGGACACCACGCCGTCTCCCGGAGGGGAGAGAGACCAAGAAGGAAGGTTATTTCCTCCATTAGCCGGCGTGGGGCAAAAGCTTAGTTCACAGTCTCCATACACGGGTGCAAGCATTTGCTGGAACCCCAATTCCTAAAGCTGTCTCTGGTTCCCGCTCGTTCCACATCCACCGGCTCTAAATGCAGAAGTTTTTGAACTCTTCCACTTCCACATAACTTTCACTCTTTCAGCATTACTTTAAATATATTTATTGAATTTAATTTTTAATGCATTCACATTTAAATACATAAATATATTATTAACATTCAAAAAGAATAAAAGAAATTAGGATCATGGTAATATTATTTTCCATGTACCAATTGCCGTCTTCGTTTCACTTAGCCTACATAAAGTAAATGCCACAGATGAACCTTCAAGAAATATCAGTTCCCTCCCCCACACCTGCATCATTTGGATTGCAGACTATTCTTTACTCTTTTCTGCAATCAGTCTTATTTGAGAAGTAATGTATCCCGCTCTAAGGGACCTGTTTATAATTTTCCTGAGTTGATCATGGTGACCAAATGCCTCTTGCTAGGGATTGATCAAAAGCAGGAAGGGCAGTGATGTGTAAATAAAGTCAGCATCTGAGATTTTTAAAGTATCTTCCTCCCCAGTTCAAGGTGCAGGCAAGAGGGACTTGGAGGCTATTCATCAGTCCCTGCTCACCCTTGGCTAAGCTCTGCACACAGTAAATTAAAATGGGATCTTTTACACCCGCAGTAATTTTGAGCCTATCAAATGACAAACTAAATAATTAACTAAAATTGCTTAAGAAGATGAAAAGTTGAACACGATAAAGTGAAAAAAATGGAGATATTGATATCAAAATTCTTAATACTTTGCTTTCTCTGTTTTAAAATTTTATCTTCATACAGTTTTCATATTATCAAAATATTACAATGAAATAGGAATCCTATTAAATATAAAATGTAGATATTGAACAGAGAAAATATCGTTATTGCATTTAAGATTCATGAAAACAAAAGGATTTGATTATTATATTTTTCCCTATGTTCAGTCTCTCTAACAGGGGTATTCATTTTTAAAGTCTTATAGTTCAAGGAATGTGGCTCAGAGTTTCAAAATAAAATTTTTGAATAATGTAAGACATAATAGGTTTAATATAGGAAGATATTAAAGACAATAAATTAGAAAATTGTCACTTGAATCATTAAATTATTACTAATTATATAATGGGTTTATTATGTATTTGGATAAAAATCCTCAGGCCATAAGTCATCAATTAAAAAATTCTTAAATTAGTGACAAGACTAATCAAATAATTTATTTTGGGAAAACAAGAACATGATTAAAAACTGCTTCAGGGATTTTTCATTACTCTTGTTTCATATAAGGAAATTTTGTAATTAGTAATAAAATACTTGTAACTGTGTCAAGAGTTTACACTTCTCTCATTGAATTCCCTTCCTCCATCATTGTTATAAAGTGCAGCTGTGATGACTGAGGGTTGTGGAAACCCCTGGCTGTGGCACCTGCCTAGGCTCCCGGGTCCGGCAGGCTGCAGTGCTCCCTTTGGTGTGCACTCCTCTAACTGGGCAGCTTACACATGCTCAGAGTTCAAAACCAAGTTGATGCACCTGTGTCATCCTGGGATTCAGCAAGAGTCACTGCACTGCTCACATACATGTTTTCCAAGAGTCCACTTCCTAGTCACAATTCTTGTATGTCTTTTTAGTTGTACTTACTAGAACCCTCTATATGTACATCTACTCTTTCCAATTTGATCATATGTATCTCGCAAAAAAAAAAATTGCTAGAGGTTTTTCAACTTTATCTTTTTCAAAGGAACAGTCTTCTTGGTTCGTTGATTTTTCTCTGTTGCTTTTGTTTGTTCTATTTATTTCTTTTTTAAAAAATAACACCCTAATTTACAAAGTTGTTCAGAATGCAGTTGTTTCAGGCATTCAGTGATCCAACAACTATCCTACCACCAATGTGACATTCCCTCTACCAATGTCCCCAGTTTTCCACCTATCCCCAAAGTATGATCCCTTGGACAGTCACAAATTCACTTCCTAGTGCTTGTTACAACAAAATGGTAAGTGGAAAGATAAAAAAAAAAGTCAATTTGTGATCATTGTGCTATCTTACAATGGTGTTACTAAAGTCCTTGTCTCAGGAGCTACTGAGCTGGTTTATGTTCGTTGGGCCTTCTGTGTTAATTGTTTTCATTCATTGAGCTTGGTGGTCTTCTACAAAGCAATCCCATCACTGTGCTGTGCTCCTAATGGGCTGTCAGTACTGTGAAATCTAGGAGCTGTGGAACTGGACCAATTTGGTGGCGTGGCAGCGTGGTGAGGTTCAGTTGTGCAACGAGTTGTTTCTATGCCAGAGGGTCTTGGGTGTGGGTGAGGACTGCTGAGCTTCCAGCATCAGAATGTGGATGAGGGTGGGGGGTAATCTGCCTGCCTCCATTTCCAGAAGGTCCCCAGAGTTCTCCCAGATCTATCAATCTGGGACAATTCAGCAGCTTAGTGTTCTTTTCCAGATTAGTTGTGGAGCTGGTCCCTTTCTATGTGGAAAGGTCTGTGTGTGTGTGTGTGTGTGTGTGTGTGTGCCCGCGCACATGTGCACAAGCGCCCGTGTGTATGAGGGGGGCACTGGTGGGCTATACAATATGGGATGGGGACTGTGTGATTTCTGTTCTTTATTGCTTACCTCCTTCTACTTACTTTAGATTTATTATGCTTGGTTTCTTGAGTGTGAGCTTATATTATTGATCTGAAACTTTCCCTGCTTTTAAATATGTACATTTATAGCTGTAAGTAAATAGCATTGTCAACACTGCTGTTGTGATCCATATATTTTTAGATGCTGTATTTTCCTTTATTGTTTAGTACGTTGTCTTTTGTCACTCTTTTTCGGAACTTCCTCCTTTGACCCTTCGGTGTTTTAGAAGTTTATTTGGTTCCCAAATGCAGGAGACTTTCCCCATTATGTATTTCTAATCTGAATCCCTTGCAGCTAAAACAACATTTTATTTATATTTTTAATAAAGTAAAATTTATTTCTATTCTTTTAAATTTGTTGATAATCGTTGTATCTTCTGGTACATGGTATATATTACTCCATTTATATATTCCTAGAGCACTTGAAAAAAGTCTGTGTTCTGCATAGGTCAGTGGGGTGGTCTGTAAATTTATATTATTGGTGGATTGTAATGTTGAGTTAGCTAAAATCCTTGCCTGTGTTCTCTTTTTATGTAATCCTTTTTATAAGAGGATAATAAGTTAAGCGAGATGCCACAGGAGGCAAGGCATTTGCCTTGCACTGGTTTGAGTCATGAGTTGTGCATATGATTCCCTGAGCACCCCCAGGAATCATGAAAGTTCAGAGCCAGGGATTGTGGGGTCAGAGCGATAGTACAGCAGGTAGGGCATTTGCCTTGAGTGTGGCAGACCTCGGTTCAATTCCCAGCATCCCACATGGTTCCCTGAGCATCTCCATCAGTGAGCACCGCCAGGTATGATCAGAAACCAAAGAAACAAACAAAACAAAACAAAACAGAAAATACACTCCCTGAGCACAAAGCCAGGGATTGTTTCTGAGCACTGCTGCTGTGGCCAACACAACCATAACCAAATAGACTATAGTTTTTAGAAGGATTTTTATGTCTGCTATTGTAAATTTATCTATTTTTAAGATAAATTCTAGTATATCCTTGTAGGATAAATAGATATCTATTTTTCCCCCAACACAAAAGTGTTCAGGAAATATTCCTGCATCTGTGCTCAGTACTGACCCAGGCAGTAGTTGGGGGACCACATGCAGTTCTGGGGGTTGGAATCAGGGTCAGCAGCATGAACAGCTAGCGCTGGAATCCCTATACCATCTTTCAACCTTATTTTGTTAGTCTTACCTTTGGGTCTTTCACTTTGTACACTTTCAGCTGTGTTGCTTGGTTAATATAATTTTAGAAGTACCATTTTAACTTGGTAAATTGACCACTTAACACCTTATACTATCTCTGTCATAATTTTCTTTTCTTTAACATCTATTTTTTTGTAATTTAGTAGATACTCCTACATTGTTTAGTAATACTTGGTATATTTTATATCATTTCTCCTTATACAATAGAAGCTGAGCATATTTTACAATTGATACTCATTTTCCATGAGAAGATTGTTGTTGAGCTATTTAAAGTATATTCTGCCAATTCTTGTCAATTAGCATAAATATACTGGTTATATTTAATATAATTAACTTGTTCGTATGTTAAGGATTCAATCTTCCAAATTTACATTTTTTGTTACTCTTATTGCATTTTTTTCTGCTTTCATACTTAAACATTTCAAGTTCAATTTATGATTTTTACAGTATATATTTTTCTTTAAATAGAACATACATGTATAATTATTTTACACATTTTATAGTTACATATGAATGAATATATCTTACACTGTAGCACTGTTTTCCCATTGTTCCTCAATTTACTCAAGCAGGTACCAGTAATGTCTCCATTGTGAGACTTGTTACTATTTTTGGATATCGAATATTCCATGGGTAGCTTGCCAGGCTCTGCTGTGCGAGCGGGATACTCTTGGTAGCTTGCCAGGCTCTCCAAGGGGGACGGAGGAATCAAACCCAGTTCGGCCATGTGCAAGGCAAACGCCTTACCCCCTGTGCTATCGCTCTAGTCCATTAAATATGTAAATTTCATAAATAAGTACTATCATAATACAATAATCAAATATTAACTATATATTTAAAGTAATAAAAATATTGTCATTTTTGCTTAAATTATCAACTATAAATCTGGGACACAAGAGAAGTAAAACCTTTCATTCATCTATATGTTTAACATGTCATTTTACCCCCAGTTATTGTTTCTTCTCACTATTCCATGTTTAGAAAATGTTTTTTTTAATTTATATTTTGATTATCGTTTAGCCACTAATAGGTAGTGACATCTAAGAGCCTAGTTCTCCCTCTTAGAGAACCTGATAAGCTACCGAGAGTCTATTGCCCACTTGGGAGAGCCTGGCAAGCTCCCCATGGCGTATTCATATTGAAAATACAGTAACAGATATATACATACCTCTTGGAGAGCCTGGCAAGCTACCGAGAGTATCCCGCCCACCCGGCAGAGCCTGGCAAGCCACCCGTGGTGTTTCCAATATGCCCAAAACAGTAACAATAGGTTTCATTCCCCTGACCCTTAAAGAGCCTCCATTCATTGGCAAAGACGAGTAAGGAGAGGCTGCTAAAAACTCAGGGCTGAGTGTAATAGAGATATTACTGGTGCCCGCTCGAGTATATCGATGAATAATGGTTTGACAGTGATACAGTGATACAATTTAGTCACTATGATTTAAAATACTGTTAAAGATAAGGTTTTGTGCATGCAGTGCTCTATTCCACATCCTCTACCCTAGTGTTCCTCCCTTCTAGCCATCCCACCCCCACCATGGTAAGCTAAGTTCTGTAGACCAGGTAGAGAATTTGCCTGAGCGTTTTGCTTGGTTCTCCATTCATCTTCTCTTGGCACCTAAGATGAAAGAGTCCTCATTATTGCTCAGCACTGTGCCTTGTCTCCACTGACACTCTAGGATGAGAGCCTTGTTACCATCAAGAGTGGTGAAATTGCCAGACTCATTGTTCTTCCTGAAAGTTATTCTTCACGGACTTCTAAGGAAAAAGCCTTAGTTCCAGATTTGGCCTTTGCGGGAAGAAGTAGGAATGGGGTCAGAGTTACCTTTCTTTCTTTTTGATCACTTAAATTGTGTTGGGATTTTTCTTTGGAGCTCACCTTGCATGTGGCCAGCCTGGGTTCAATCCCTAGCATACAGATGGTTCTCAAGGCATCACCAAGAATGATCCCTGAGCACTCCTGGATGTGGCCCAAAATCCAAAGGAAGAAAACCAAACTAGGTTCAGTCTTTATGGATTTCTTTCCTCAATATCCTGTTTTTATATTAATTCATGTGTTCACTTGAAGTTGCTGCTTAAATGTAGGAATAAGGTGCTATAATCTTTTTCCTCAATGCATCATAATTTATATATTCTACTTTTGATTAATTTTACATTATTTATACTTTTTTCATGAAAATATTGCTATATGCTTTTACATACATGTATCCTGCTGTAAAGTGTATAGGCCTCTAAGGTTAGTTATATCAAGTTACTGTTCTTATATGAAGAAATGGTGCATCATTGAATAAAAAATGCTCATCTTGTGGGGATGTAGATACAGTGGTGAATATGTAGTTTTCATATTTTTATTGTATTACAGATTAGTATTGTGTTAATATTTTTTTACATTTTTTGAATCTCATGGGAATCAGTTGGGATACTGTTTTTCTCCAGGTACCTCTTATTTCATTTAAGAGTAACCCTAGGTCAAGGATCTGTGTCTTTTTAATATCTTTGAGACAATGTGCAATGTATCTTTAATATCTTTTTTACAGTGGAACAGCCTCTGCTGCCTTCTAGATCTTAAGGGATTCTGTTCTAAGTACATTATAGAAAAGCTATGTGTTTCTCAACCTAGTTTGTTTATAATATGCTGTCTTATATGATTTATTGTGTATCAATAATTTTATTTGCTTCAATTAAGATATTTCTCTTCATCATCATCACTATTATTATTACTATTATTTTGCATCAACCTGACAATGCAAAGGGGTTATTCCTGGCTCTGATCTCAGGAATTACCCCTGGTGGTGCTCAGGGGACCATAGGGAATGCTGGGAATCGATCCCGGGTCAGCCCCATGCAAGGCAAAAAAAAAAAAAAACCCTACCTGTTGTGCTATTGCTCCATCCCCTCATTTTTATTATTTTAAATGGGTATTTATTGTGCTTTTCCATTTCCATGATGGAGTTTGGTGGGTGGTGTTTAAAATGAGTATTTGAAAATCAGTCAATTGGGGGCTAGAGCAATAGCACATCAGGTAGGGTAGTTTGCCTTGCCCGGGTTCGATTCCTAGCATCCCATATGATCCCCCGAGCACTGCCAGGAGTAATTCCTGAGTGCACGAGCCAGGAGTAACCCCTGTGCATCGCCGGGCATGATCCAAAAAGAAAAAAAAATCAGTCAATTAGGTATAACACACTACACATAATTCTAAAGGACATTCTTTTAAATATATGTGGTATTATTTCTATATAGAACTTTTTTGGATAGTATATAAAAAAAAACTCTTCAAGAGCAAACGCTGTTATTCTCTTTTGATGCACTCTGTAGTCACACATTGTTAGAAGTAGCTGAAATGCAAATCTGAAATTTGGTTTTCCCACTGACACAAAACTCAGTCTTACTTACCAAACAAGCATTAAACAAAGAAACAGAGGGCCCATGGAGCATAAATTTAAAATAGGTATATATATATATATATATATATATATATATATATATATTATATGAACTATCATTGTGCTGTATTTTTTCAAATAATTGTTTTTGTATTTGGGGGATAGATGATGAAAAGTAGAATCCCGGGTGAGGGGAAAAAAAAAAAAAGAAAAGTAGAATCCCTGGGTTGGATGAGGGTTCTGCTCTTGATTTTTTGAGATGTCTTCCATATTATTTTCCCTGGAGGCTGACCCAGATGATATTTCCACCAGCAGTGGGATGAGGAATGAGTATTCTTTTTTCACTGCATCCCCACAGCACTGGTAGTTATCAGTCTTTCTGACAAATGCCATTCTCACTGTTGTGAAATGATATCTCATTGTTGATTTTGTTTTTTGTTATTTTGGTGGGGGGAAGGTGTTTCTCTCAAGTGAGGGAAGTCCCAGAGCTCTACCACCAATTCTAAGCCAATCATGGCAGTTGATTGAAGGGACCTGTGGATGTACTCCTGTTCAGTCACTGTTGTGCTGGGGATTCTGGGCCACACTCGTGCTGAGGGCCTTCAGAGCCACACGTTGCAATATTCAACCTTCAGGACTGCAACTGGCAATGCTTTATGAAATCAAACTTTGGGTGGTGGAACATGCCCAGCATACTATTAACTGTGGTACTACCTCACTACTCATTGTTATTTTGATTTATATTTTCCTAAGAGACAATAAAACAGTACCGCTCCCAGAATGTGAATGAGGCAGCAGGCAGGGCGACCTCTTATAACCTACTTTTCCCTCTCAGAGAACCTGGCAAGGTACCCAGAGCATCTTGCCCAAGCAGCAGAGCCTGGCAAGCTCTCCGTTGTGTATTTGATATGCTAATTACAGTAACAATGATGAGTCTCATTCCCCTTACCGTGAAAGAGCCTCCAATGTGGGAAGAACGAGTAAAGAGAGGCTGCTAAAGCCTCAGGGCTAAGATGAATGGAGATGTTACTGGTGCCCGCTGGAGAAAATCGATGATCAACGGGATGACAGTGATACAGTGATATATATATATATTACTATATTATATTATATATATATAATTTCTGAAACACAGAAAATAGAGCCCTAGGAAACAACATTCTGAGTTTTCTGGGAAAAATCAATAATGGTTCTTCTAAAAATAACTTTCTTTGTTACTTCAAATATGGCATTAATTATTGCTGAAGTTGAATATACAAGAAATATGATTCATTTGACCAAAAATCAAAATTTTAAGTTTTATATTTATTAGCAAACTATACTATTCTTTTAACCTTAGCATATTTTAATAGGAAAGAATCAGTCTTGAAATTTTCCTTTTTAGTCTTAATTCATCCTGCAACATTTAAAAATATTGCAAATATGTTGTTATTAGTTACCTCATACCCATGACTATTCTTTTAGTATTACAGGATTTTCATAATACTACTGCCTATCCAACTATTTTATTATAATCATTGTAGTTCTTCCTTCATTGAACTTCCTAGTCTATTTTTAACCTTTAAATTAAATATTCTTGTTTTATATTGCTTTTATCTTGTTATTTATTAACCATGCTGACCGTGTGCTATAGTTTAGACTATTGCACCTTTCAAACACCACAATGTTATGAGATAGTACAAAAAGTCCCTAAATAAACTTATTTTGTTCAGCATTCTTTCATTATAACTTTGATGAGAAAATAAGATATATTCTTACTGTGCCACTGACTGTTTTCTGCTTTCTTCCATGTTTGTAGCTCCCTGCCAGTGCATGGGGAAGTGTATATGGGGGTTAAATATTGTACCAGAATCAGCCACATTGAAGGCAAGTGCCTTTCTTTTGTACAAACTCTCCCATTCCAGGGTGGATATTTTTATATAAATAACTGAAATAATTTATATGTGTTCATCCAGAAAACAGAATAGAGGTTAAGTTAAAAATGTTTAAGACTTTAGGGTATAGTTTAAATAAATGAATGCCTTTTGTCATTGTAGATGTCACAGACTGTATTATGAAGGCTGGGGAAATTGAGTGAAATATACTATTATGTTGATTGCCAGTTCAGAAAAACACATTTTCTATCTCTCAGAAATGAAAATGACATGCATTTTTCCAGTTTATTAGTTGCTAAAATGGTTTTCCTTTATCCTCTTTTATTTGGTAAATGTTTGTTATAACCTATTGAATTCTATGGTCATCAAAAATGCATATGTATACAATCATACAGTGTGAGTACAATCACAAGTACTCATACTCTCTCCCAGGGTCAGCCCTTGTCTGTACCTTTAAATTAGCTCTAAGGATGTTCACCTTTCTGTGGAAGTCTACCTAGCCTTAATGTCTTTTTGCTCTGTAAGAGATGTGAAGATTGAATTCCCCGCAGCTCTCCTCAAGAGTCACCCTTATAGAAGGCACATCTAACACAACCTGTTATTACATAGTGTTCTAACTGTGAGCACTATATAGTGTGATACAGTGCTCTTGCTATGTTAGTTTCTGAGTTTATTGAAATGACTGGATTTATTGAAAAGATAAAGAATGAATTTGTAGGACCAATAAAAAGTCATTTAAAACTTTCATTTTCAGGGCTAGGAATGTGGTTAGAATGCACGCATTGCATGTTTAAGGCCTTTGGTGTGACCCTCAACACAGCACTGAGAACCTCCAGGTGTGGCTCGGGAAGGCCCCGGTTGCCACTGGCCTGCACACCATAGAGAGCAGTGCCACATCCCAAGCTCTACTGTTACTGCCCCACAATAATGACTCTTTCTTTGATCTAATTTTATAGCATCTCACCATCTTTCCTTTCTTAATAGATTTGAATTGCTTCAACCCTGGCACACTTTGACTATCTTAAATGCTTGTGGTTAAATGAACGTTTGACTATTTCAGCCTCTTAGAAAAAACTTTCTAAAAAATTGCCCACATACCAAATTCTGCAGGATGGATATGTCGTTCCCAACGTTCTCCCTTCTGAAATCCGACGCGCCATTTCTCTGGTAAAGATGCAAACAGCACCTGGTCCAGACAAGTTCAGACCCGAACACCTGAAGAATCTGCCACCAGTACTCATTAATACACTGGCCCGACTCTTCACATGCTACCTGTCTGAATGCAAAGTTCAGTCCCAGTGGAAAACCAGTAGGACCGTTTTGTTGTACAAGAAGGGAGACATCCACGACATCGGCAGCTATCGCCCAATCTGCCTGTTGTCTGTCGTCTACAAGTTGTTCACTTGTGTCATCCTGAATAGAATAGTCAGAACACTAGACAAAGGA